>NC_080695.1:56253871-56554330 GCF_030445035.2 Dasypus novemcinctus | reverse complement strand
CCCAGCAGGAAGTCTCTGGGGTCCTTCTCCTGGGCCATTGGCGGCAGGACCCAGCCCGGTGTCCTTGGCTGTGAAAATGCTGCATCTCCACCAACCATAAAACCTCAGCGATACTCAGCAGGAGCAGCTACTGCTCGGCCCCGCGTGCTTGGCGAGGTGGCCCTGCCACTCTTGGCCGGGCTCACGCCCATGCCTGGGGGTCACCTGGCCAGCCGGTCTGGTTGGCCTCCGCTGGGATAAGTAATGTATGTCCCATGCATCGTTCATCCTCCCGTCCAACAGCCAGCCCAGGCCTGCCGCCCCTGCAATGGCAGAGGGGGCCCAGGGTGCAACCCCATTTCCAGCCTCTGCCGGCCTTACCTCTGCCCACATCCTGTTGGCCAAACTGAGGCTCGCAGCCGAGTCCAGCCTCACCGGCGAGGACGCTCCAGAGGGCGTGGGTGCAGGGGCTGAGCAGCTCACACATCTTCAGTGTCCTCTCCGAGCCCTGCGTTGAGAACCATCCTGAGCCTGCTCCTGGCTCGATGGAAAAGAGCGCTGTGACCGGAGAGTGCTGTGGTCCTCGCTCCTGACCACACGGTCGTGGCCAGGGGTGGGCCCAGGACAGGGTGGTTTGACACTCTGCCCCCTGGACTTTCTCTCCCGCTCCAGCGTCGGGCAGCGCCAGCTCGTGTGCCTGGCCCGGGCCCTGCTGAGGAAGACAAAGATCCTGGTGCTGGATGAGGCCACGGCGGCCGTGGACCTGGAGACCGACGACCTCATCCAGTCCACCATCCGGACGCAGTTTGACGACTGCACCGTCCTCACCATCGCCCACCGGCTCAACACCATCATGGACTACACGAGGTGACGCCCCGCAGCCGCCGCGGCCTGGGGTTGGCCCCTCCTCCAGCTCCTTCCTCCCTTCCTGACCCATCTGTGCCCTGCGACAGCCGAGCAGGCAGGACCCCCTTGCCCCCGGTATTTCTCACATCACTAACTCATTCACGCAGCCAGCACACACGTGGGAGTGTCTCCTGCATCCAGCGCTGCCCCAGGTCCCGGGGACGCAGCGGGGAGCAGTCGGACAAGGTCAGGGGGAAGCGGGCTGATTTCAGGGAGTGTCTAGTGCTGGGCAGGAAACAGAACCAGGTGACCAGAGGGCAGCAGGGCCGTACGTTTAGGGGCTTGTGACAGTGCTGTCATGTTTTTTAAAACGAGAAGAATCTAACTCAGCCTGGATTGCATGGATGCATGTCGCCTGAAGACATGGTGGAAGAATGGGCCACGTGAGTCAGGATGTGGCCCTGGACCGGGGTGAAGGGGCTTCCACATTTAGCTCGGGTGTCAGGGAAGGCCTCTCCGAGGAGGTGCCATGTCAGCCGAGGCCTGAACAACGAGGAGATGGCCCTGGAAGATCCAGAGCTCTTCTCGTAGAGGGCCAGAAAGGGACTGTTCGCAGCTCTGCAGGCCCCACCGTCTCCCCCACACCCACCACCTCTGCCATTGTAGCATGGGAGCAGCCCGAGGTAAACAGACGGGCATGGCTGCGCGCCAAAGAAACTTTTTTTTTTAAAGATTTATTTTTTTAATTTATTTCTCTCCCCTTCCCCCGCCCCCAATTGTTTGTTCTCTGTGTCCATTCGCTGTGTGTTCTTCCGTGACCGCTTCGATCCTTATCAGTGGCACCAGGAATCTGTGTTTCTTTTTTTGTTGCGTCATCTTGTTGTGTCATCTCTCCATGTATGCGGCGCCATTCTTGGGCAGGCTGCACTTTCTTTTGTGCTGGGCGGCTCTCCTTACGGGGTGCACTCCTTGCGCGTGGGGCTCCCCTATGCGGGGGACACCCCTGCATGGCAGGGCACTCCTTGCGCGCATCAGCACTGCGCATGGGCCAGCTCCACACGTGTCAAGGAGACCCGGGGTTTGAACCGCGGACCTCCCATGAGGTAGATGGACGCCCTAACCACTGGGCCAAGTCTGCTTCTCCAAAGAAACTTTTGTTTTAGGAGGTACCGGGATTGAACCGGGGACCTCGTCCATGGGAAGCAGGTGCTCAAGCACTGAACTATATCCGCTCCCTCTCCAGTGAAACTTTTTTCTAGAGGAAGAACATTCTAGTTAGAGAGCCTGGCCAAGTGCACAGGCCCTAAGTGGGCATAAAGGAGCTGGCCGGATTCAAAGGCCTGAAGAGGCCAGTGTGCCAGGGGTGGACACAGTGGGGAGAGTGGTCCGAGAGGAGGCCAGGAAGTTGGCAGGGGCTGGAGTGCGTGGGCCATGGTAAGGCGATTGGAACTTCCTCGAAGGCCACCGGAAGCCGCTGGGTTTGCCGCAGGAGAGTGACGTGAGGCTTTTAACAAGTCCCAGAAGCTCTTTGATGGAGAATGTGCTTCAGCACCTTCCAGGTGCCTGACCTGTGTTGGCACACATGAGACAGGAAAGTGAGGTCAGAGTGGACGCGGCTGCACCCCACAGGCCCTTCAGCCGCTGCCCAGTTTTGCAGTTTTATTGGCACACGACCGCTCCTGTTCTAGTGTCTACGGCTGCGTTCACATTATGCTTATCGCAGAGTTGAGGAGCTGTAACAGACAGCGTGGCCTGCAAAGCCAAAAGTATCAGTCTGGCCCTTTACAGGACGCGTTTGCCACCCCTTTTGTGGACAGTGGTGTGCTCTGGAGTGCGACGGGGCCCCAGTGTGAGCGGCTGGCATTGTTATCGCGCTCGTTACTGCTCTCCCCATCACTGATGTGGGGGCAGGTGGGAAGGGTGAGAGTTACGGTCCATTGTCACTGATGGGAAATAGAAATTGCGGAAGTGCCACCCGCTGGAAGGCTTCTGTAGCAGTCCTAGCAGAGTGACCCAAAGGTGTGACCTCCCCAGGTAGGTGCCAGCCCTCTCCTACCCCTCATGGCTGTGTCCCCTCCTCCCACAGGGTCATCGTCCTGGACAAAGGAGAAGTCCGGGAGTTCGGCTCCCCCTCCGAACTCCTGCAGCAGAGGGGTCTTTTCTACAGCATGGCCCGAGATGCCAACTTGGCTTGAGCTGCGGTGCAGTCGCAACTGCTCCAAACGGCAGGGCCCCACACCCCAGCATCCGCAGAAGGGTCAGCGTCTTCTGGAACCCCAGGTCTCCCCTACTGAAACCAAAAAAATAACAGAACCAAAAATCCGAAACACCAAACCACAGACAAGGCACCATCGGGCTCCCTGCCCGGAACTAGCCATGAAGGCTTGGGAGAAGACACGGCGACGCATCCCACCCAAAGCACACGCCCCCCTGGCCTCCGTCGGACCCGCCAGACACTCCGCCGCAACTTCCCACGGGAGGTTTTGGCAGCCGGACTTCCCAAGAAGTCGGTCGCGTAAAGTATGCTAGTGACCAAATCAGCCACCTAACTCAGAGCTCCCCAGCTGAAACCTGTCGGTTCGGAACCTAGGGGGAAGCCTCCCGAGGCCCCCAGCAGCCTCGGCCCGCTCCGCCCCAGCACTCCAGCTCCTGGGGCCTGGCGAAGGTCGCTCTCGCCCTTGGGCAGGGCCCCGAGGGCCGTGGACACTCCGGCCTGGACCCACCCTCTGGTCTTCCAGGCCCTCGGACGCTGCAAACCGACGTCTCAGAGCAGCCTCCGCGGGGGCAGAGGGGCGGTCTTCCTCACCTGCGCCCCTTCTCGTCCAGGGCCGTGGCCGAGCGCGCCGCCATCCGGGCCCTGGAGCGCCAGGGCAGCGGCTTACCTCTTCCTGCTGCTCGCCGCCCCGGGCGCTCCAGCCTCGCCCTGGCCTTCCTGCCCGCCTCTCCCCCCCTGCTCGAACGGGCTTACTTGTCGTGGTACCTGTGAGGGGCTAGGAAGCATTCAGAGTGACTGGCGCTAGGGACCCCCCAACGCCCCCCTTCCCACAGATACCACCAGTTGGCACTGGAGAGGGTCCCACTGCACACTCCCACCTCCATTTTAGATCTTTGTTTCTCCCCCTTGGAATCTGGTGAGCTGCCAAGGCGGCCGCGTGGAGACCTTAACATTTTGTTGCCAGGTCTTCAGGACAAGAAGAGAGCCCACTCACGAATATCAGTGATGGGTTGTTTGGGTTTTTTGTTTGTTTTAAAATACTGCTCCAGGGAGAAAAACAGTCTCAAGATGTTTGCTTTTTTGGGAGGAAGTGTCAGGCAGAGCAGCATCCCCAGGGAATAGGCAAGCGGGCCCTGCCTTCGGTAATTGGTCCCGGTGATTCTGGAAGTAAACGGAAGCAGAGTGCTTCAAGGCCCGCCTTCGGGTCTCTTGGTTGAAGACCAAAGTGAGACCCAAAAAGCAGAGAGAGGTTGGATTGCATTGCTGACTTCAGACCCAGAGAAGCATCTTTTTTCTTTTAGGTGAATATATATATTTATATATTTTTTGTAAGTTATACCATTCTGTCATATTAGGTAAACCAAAATTTTCATGGGTATCTGTTTTGTAATGACTTACACTGGAAACATGAACATTTGCAAATTGCAGTAAAAAACAAATTTTATTTCTTTCTAAATGACTCTTCTGGTTTTTGGGGGGGCATTTAGTAAAAGCTTTCAGCCATCTCCTCCAGGACAGCCAGGACAGGGCCGCCTCTTGTCTGCTTATCTTTCCCTTTGGCAAATGTGTGGGAGCTCTTGCCAGAAGCGAGGTGTCTAGAGGTCAAGAATCGGGGTGGGATTTAGTGGGCAGTCAGCATGGCAAGGTGGACAGAACCGGGGCTTTGGGGTCAGACCTGGGCTTGAGTCCCACCCTTCCCATTTGCTGGCTGTGTGACCCTGGGCAAGTCACTTAGCCTCTGAGCCTCAGTTACCTCGTCTGCAGAACAGGCTCATCATACCTACCTGATGGGATTATTGTGAAGCTGAACTGTATGTGTATGTGGTACCGGTGGCCAGATCAGTTTCTAAGACACGGGCAAGGCAAAAATCACATGTGGCCAAAATTACCCTGAAAATCCCTTTGTATTAGTCAGGATAGGCTAGGCTGTGCTGCAAAAACAAATGAACCATGAAGTCTTGAGAATTGAACATGAAGGCTCATACAATTTTGGTGAGGGTCAGATGCCTCTTCAGGGCGCTGTCTTCCATGCAGCAATGGAGACATCCAGATTGCTTTGGTCCTAGGACATCATCTTTCTGGGCTGGCTGCCGGGTCAGCAGAGGCAGAGAGAATGTGGATGACCCACATCTACCCCAAAGCATCTCAAGCCAGAAATGACACAAGTCAATTCCACTTACAGACCAAAATTAGTTCCTGAGCCCCAGAAAACCACAAAGGGAGCTGGGAAATGCAGGGGTGCATATGGAAGTGAAGTACCTTTCCCTTTCCTGAATTACTTTGTGTCTGAGTTTTGGATAATGGTGAGGTTGGGGAAAAAATGCAGTGGATCTATTTAGTGTCTCGAGTTCAAACTGGGCGAGTCTGGTTAGCGAGGAATTGCTGGGGAACCCAGCGCTTCTGCCATACCTGAAAGCCACACACCAAGTATTGGGTGCAGAGAGAATGTTCCAGCACTGCCAGCCTGCCTTCCAGTATTGCAGTCCCCAGTTGCAGTAGCTTATATTAGGGGCCACGGAGTCCGAAAGTGCTCAGAGCAGCTGGCAAGCTTCTCACTGTTAGGCTAAGTCCTCACTGATGCGCCAGGTGAGGAGTCTTAGTTCTAGATGCAGGTAGAGCCCTCACCCCTGTCTCCTGACCACCCATCTGCCCTCGCCACCCACCCGCACCCCAGGTCAGAGCCTGAACAGGTCTTAGAGGGCTGGCCTGGTAGGTGGCAGGGGCATCTGGGTGGTCAAGAGACAGGGGTCAGGGCTCGGGGGGCTTCGTGGAGAGGAAGGGGAGGAAGCATGGAGCAGGAAGCGCCAGGTTAGGACGGAAGGTGTGTGGAAGGAGAAGGGCAGTGAGCACCTACTATGTGCCGAGCCCTAGGCCCGGAGAGTGGGGAACCAGGCCTGATGCTCCCCAGTGCTGAGCTGCTCGTCCGTTCCCTGTTCCCCTGGCCTGCGTCAAATCCCGCTGACTTCCCCAGCACCTCCAGGATCGAGCCCCCTGCTGTCCCTCATTGCTGCCCCAACAGTCACCTCCCCTGGTATCGCTACAGCCTCCTCCCAGGTCTCCCTGCTTCTGCCCCTCACCACCAGCCCCGGTGGCCCCGTGAAAACACACAAATGTCACTCCTGTGGCTTCCAGTTTCCTCCAGGGTCACGCCAGCCCTGGCTTCCTGTAACCTCTGCCCTCTCCTGCCCCCACGACTCCACCTGCCTCCCCAGCTACGCTCACCTCCTTGCTGGCCGCCGTCCTGCCTCGGGGTCCTCCCTCTTGCCCAGGAATCAGCATTGCTTGCTCCCCTCCCTGTGGCTGCAGTGTGGCTCCATGAGAGCAGGGCCTCCTACCTGCTTATTCCTTGCTGTATCCCCATCTCAAGAGCAAGATGCACTCAGTGACCAGATTCTTTTGATCCGGGACCGAGCCGCGTGTGCCTGGCCCCGGGCTGAGGGTCCCTGGTCCTCTGGAACGGGCCCTTCTGGAGCCACGGTTTTCTCGTCAGAATGGGATTGTTGTGTCCTCCTGGTCGGGCGGATGTGAGGATGAAAACATGGAGCAAAGGACCATGCCTGGCCCCAAGGACACCTGCATACAAGATGCCATCCGCCCATCCCTTCACTCATCCATCCATTCATCCATCCATTCATTCAGTGGTGCGGTCAGCGCCTGCTGATATGCCTGTTCTAGATGCCGGGGTAAGCCATGAACAAACACGGAAATCCCTCGGCTCACAGGCCCTTGCCCATTCCTCCAGCGGGATTCGGGAGTGGGATCCCAGCTCTTACAGGTGAGCTGGTGTTTCTAGATCTAACGAGACGGCCTGGCCTAGTGGTTGGGAGCGTGGCCTAGAGCTAGACCTCCCGGGTGCAGACCCCTGCTTGTTTCAGCTCTCCGTGGCACAGGCCTGATATCCTCCCTGCCCCATCAAAGGGCCCGGGTGTGAGCGTCACACATTCCTGGGCACGAGGCACGGAGAGCCAGGGCTGGCACGCAGGCCTGAGTTTACACAGCTGAGGTTAAAGAAGCCGCAAGAGCGGGACGTGCCACCCAGGGCACAGGCCCGGGAAGGTCCGTATTACGGCTTTTCTGGATTTAACTTGGGTCCCCCTGCCTTCCGGGCTCCGTCACCCAGGCGTCTCTGCAGGCTTGCTCCAAGGACCCGGTGTGGGTGCTGGCCCTGCACATGCCGGCCACCCACGGCACACACTCCATGCCCTGGCACACTGGGTCCACGGAGAGGTTCTGGGAGGTTATGACCCCAGACACAGCTGCCACCGCCTTGGCAGGGCTCTCTGAAGCGGACGTTGGGAGGCTCAGCTCCAGAGAGAAGGAAAGCACCCATCCAGTGCCCTTCTTTTCTTTAAAGGCAGAGAGTCACCCCTGTGCGAGGACTGGAGCTTTAGTGTTAGAGAGATTGGGGGGCAACCCCCATTCTGCCACTAACGAGCTCAAGGCCTCAGGCAAGGGGCTGGACACGTCTACTCTCCAAGCCTCAGTTTCCTCATCTGCAGAGCAGAGCTAGCAGTGGCTCTTAACAGTGGTCAGCACTTTGTGGGCAGCTGAAGGCTGTGACTCCCGCCCCAGTTTGAAGGTGTCCACATGAGCTTCTGGCCAGACCCTGGCAAAGGGGGTAGAAGCTGGAGCTAAGTCAAGGCCTAGATTACTCTGTGCCCGAGGGGGGGGGGGGGTCACAGAGCCCTACGTCGTGCTGAGCCATCAGCCTGTGGTCCGGCTGAGGTGGGTCCTGTGTCCTGGCCAAGCAGGAGGTGGCCCTATCCCTCCTGGCTCGCAGCCATCGCTCAAGTGACTGTGGGTGCACTATTGATGGCAGTGGGTGAGGCTGGCCAGGGGTTCTCAAATGAGAGGATTCTGACCCCCCTGGGAACACTGGCCAAAGTCAGGACATTCTTGTCATAACTGGTGGGAGGGTGGCTACTGGCACCTAGTGGAAAAAGGTCAACACCCTGCAATGCACAGGACACCCCCTCCCCCAAGAGAGCATGATCCAGCCCCAGGATCAACGGCGCCGAGGCTGGGAAACCTCCTCTGTGGTCCCACGAAAGCCCCCAAACACAACAGCATTGAGAGTGGTCGCGCACGTTTATTGGACACTTACGCTGTGCCAGGTCTGCCCTGAGCCCTTACGTGTATTAGTTTATTCTATCCTTGCAGCCATCCCGGGAGGTCAAGGAGAAACCCTGCCCGGGCCGAAAGCGGCGAGCGAGGGGCTATCTGGTTCCCCGCCCTGCCTGTTCCAGGGGAATGAGCGACCTCAGGCCTGGCGACCTGAGTCCCTCAGTTCCTCTTTGCCAACCACTGTCAGAAATACCCTTCGTGAAAGCAAGTGGCAGCCTCCACCCACGGCCTGACCCTGGCTTTCACCTCCCGCTCCCCAGGGGTCCCCGTCGCTGCCAGGGCTCCCGCCGAGAAGCCGGAATCCAGGCTTTCGCACCCACGAGTATGAACCCTGCAAGCCCTGGCCCGTGGGGCTGAGTCCCCGCTCCTCGAAGCTCCTCCTGGGACCTGTACATGCCTCACCTGCTCGCACCCCGCCGAGGCGGCCCCTTCTTGGTGGGGACAGACCTGTCCTGTGCATCCCCCCGGGAGGACGCTCCGGGGAGCTTATCCACGGGGACGGAGCAGGGGCAGGACATGCCCAGCTGCTCCCCGTCCCGGCTGCATGGTGGCATCACATGATAAAAAGACAGTGGCCGAGATGGAGAGCGTGTTAGTGGCTGCAGGGCCGGGGAGAGAGCAGGTGCGGTTATGAAAGGGCAACACGGAGGATCTCGGTGCTGGAAATGTTATGTCTCGACTGGGGGTGGGTACGTGCACCTGCACGTGATGAAACTGCATGAGTACAAATACACCTGGAGAAATGTGAATGAGACGGGGGCGCTGCACCAATGTCAAAGTCCTGGTCGTGATGCTGAACTGTAGCTCTGAAAGAGGGACCTTCGCGGGAAACTGGAAACAGCATCCACGGGCGCTCCCCGTGTCATCGCTCGCAACCGCCTGGAATCTACCATTATCTCAACATAACAAGGTTAATAGCTTGAAAAAGTGGATTGCCGTGGCCTAGGCCCCACCCCCAGCGCTGCGGATTTAATTCCTCTGGTGTGGGGCCTGGGTCAGCTTTTTTTCGTTTTTTTTCTGTCTTAAGCTCCCCAGGAGAGCCCAGCGGGCAGCCAGGGCTGAGCAAGCCGCTGCAGGTTCAGTCTCCAGGAGCAGCAGGGCTGGGTGCGCCCAGACTGGGGGGCGCTGGGGGCCTCTGGGTCCGACGTTCCGGGATAATCTGCCAGTGGTCACCCAGAGAGCAGAGAGGAGTCCTCGCCGAGCAGGGCCGCCCACGAGCCCAGGGCCGCCAGCATCTCCAGGGCACAGCAATCTCTCCGGGCGGGCGCGAGGGCGAAGGGCCTGGCTCAGACCAGACCTGACTCCTGCGCCAGCCTGTAGAACAGGCCCTTCCGGGCCAGCAGCTGGGCGGGGCTGCCCTGCTCTGCCACCTGCCCGTCATCCATGACCAGCACCCTGCAGGGGCGGGGAGAGAGGCCGCTCTTGCGACACCAGCCAGCACGCTGCACCCCCGAGGGCCCAGCGTGTGTTCCGAGGCGCGCTGCCAGAAGCCTGGCCTTCCCGGAGGTTTCCAGCCAGCCTGGAAGCATCTTCTGGGCATGCAGTCCTGGGCTCATCTCTTGCCTCTGGCCATCGGTCTGGCATTGGTACAGTGGGCGCATGGTATCCACTCCCAGGGCCCATCCAGCCCTGACTCCTGTGGGCATGGACTGGCTGCCCATGGCCCCTTCCTCTGCCTGCTGCTGTGGGACCCTCTAAACCCAGGGTGCTGGGGTCGGCAGGGGAGGGGTGCTTTACCTGGTGCGGTGGGGGGGCTTTACCTGGCACAGTCCATCACCGAAGGCAGGCGGTGGGCGATGAGCAGCACGGTGCACCCGGCCAGCCAGCTCCCCAGGGCGGCCTGCATCTGCAGCTCCGTGCCAGGGTCCACGGCGGCCGTGGCCTCGTCCAGGATGAGGATCTGGGTTTTCCGGAGCAGGGCACGTGCCAGGCACAGGAGCTGCTTCTGGCCCACGCTGGGAATGAGTGGGGGAGTCAGGCCGGACATCTGTTTGCCTGCACATCAGGATGTTGAGGGCACGCCCAAGAAGGGGCACCCCTGATTGCGGCAGCAGCAGGTTGGGGGTGCGTGGGTGTGTACGGGCGTCCCCACCCATGGGGTCTGCAGTCAGACAAACGTGGCTGGAATCCCCATCCTGCCATTTTTGATCAGGGTGACCTTAGCAAGTGGCTCAAACCCTTTGTGCCTCGGTTTCCTGTGAAATGGCTGTTTTTACAACGAACGTGTCTGTGGTCTTCACCCTGTGCCAGAACATTCCAAGTGTTCAGAGATTTATTGACTCAATTCTCATACTGACCACAAAACTTGGCATCATTCTTCTCTCTTTTTTCCAGAGGAGCAAATGGACACAGAGATGATGTGACCTGGCCCGGGTCACAGTTGTTGGCAGAGCCGGATTCAAGCCCAGGACATGACTCCAGGGCCCTGGTGCTTCCCTCCCGCACCACCCAGCATGGCGAGGCCAAGAGAGTGCTGAGCGGGTGCCTAGCTTGGCCCTGGGACAGCTCTTCCCTTCCTCTCATTACAGGTGGAGAAACTGAGGCTCTGGACACAACGGCCTGTGAGACCCCTGACCCAGGGGGGAACTGGCCTCTGGGGCCCCCGTGCAGCTGGACTGTCCCAGGACACCCTCCACAAAGCAGCCTCTCTTTAAAGAACCAGAACCTGCTGTGGACAGGCCAAGAGGGGACACAGTCTCGGTGCTGGGGTAGGGGTGAGGCTGCAGGACGAGGGTCGAGGGTTGGGGTGCCTGGGCCCAGCGGGGTCCGGCTTCACCACTCATGAGCTGGGGGCCCCTGGGCAAGTCTCTAACCTCAGGCTGCAGCTCCGTGAAATGGGACTAGTGACACTGAGGGTTAAAATGAGCATCTATTGTCTCCCAGGCGCTGGGCACTGCATCAGCCGCTTCACACGTGTAGCTTACTTCGCCCTCACCCAGGTAGGCAGGGACTGTTACTGTCCTTCCCATTTCACAGGTGAGGAAACTGAAGCACCGCGGGCTAAGTGGCTTGCCCAAAGACCTACAGCTGGCAAGTTAGAGGAGCCTGAATTCCAGCCTACACTGTCTCGCTAGTGTGTGGCAACCATTTCTTATCCGGCAAGACCTCAGAGTTAATACAGGATGTCTCGGGATTTTAAAAGTCATAACCCAGGAAGCGGATTTGGCTCAACTGATAGAGCATCCGTCTACCACATGGGAGGTCCAGGGTTCAAACCCAAGGCCTCCTTTCCATGTGGTGAGCTGACCCATGTGCAGTGCTGATGCACACAAGGAGTGCCCTGCCACGCAGAGGTGTCCCCCATGTAGGGGTGCCCCACGCTTAAGGAATGTACCCTATAAGGAGAACCGCCCTGTGTGAAAAAAGTGCAGCCTGCCCTGGAGTGGCGCCGCACATGCGGAGAGCTGATGCAGCAAGATGACGCAATAAAAAGAGACACAGATTCTGGGGGCCGCTGATAAGAATATAAGCAGACACAAAAGAACACACAGCAAATGGACACAGAGAGCAGACAACAGGGGGCTGGGGCAGGGGGGAGTTGAATGGGAGAGAAATAAAAAAAATAAATCTTTAAAAAAAAAAGTCATACCCCATTTGTTGCTTACCCCCGGTGGGTCTCTGGGCTCAGCACCCAGTAACAACCACAACATTTTGGTAGTAAAATAACTATTAAGTGGAATAACTCAACACTAAATATACCCTCATGTCTGGTGAAGTTGGGTTTTGCCATGCAATATATTTAGGAGTGAAATTTAGGAAGAAGAAACTTGGTGTTCAGAGGCTTTGTTGGATTTGAAATTGCTGATAAGGGATCGGACTGGTGTTAGGATTGTTAACGGGCTGATACATCTACGAGGCAGGCAGAGGTCCCGTTGGTGCCCAAGGAGGGGTGCCGCCGCCCCATCGCCCACCCCTGGGGCTGGCCTTACCTGAGGTCGTCCCCTTGCTCGGCGCACTCGTACTGCAGCTGGCCAGGCAGGCTGGTGACCAAGGCGTGCAGCTGCACCGTCTCCAGGGCCGCCCAGATGGCCTTGTCCGCGTGTTCGTGCAGCAGGTCGAGGTTCATCCGCAGAGAGCCGGGGAACAGGATGGGGTCCTGGCCGGGGGTGGGGCAGCAGGTCCGCACGTGGCCCAGGCCTGCCCCTCCATCCCTGCCCCGCTTCCCCGCGCCTCACCTGGGGGATGATGGTGATCCTGGATCGCAGCGTGTGCAGCCCCACGTGGGCGATGGGAACTCCGTCGATCCAGATCCCGCCCTCGGCCGCCTCCAGGAGCCGCAGCAGACCCCTGGCCAGGGAGGACTTCCCAGCCCCGGTCCTGCCTACGATGCCCACCTGCCAGGGGATGGGAGGGCAAGGCCTGTGCTGAGCAGGGCTGGCCCGAGGAGGGACGCTGGGGCTTGGAGGGTTCATGGGCATTTCTTGGGAAGAGGTTTTCCCTGCACCAAGGTCCAATCGTCCATCCATCCATCCATCCATCCATAATCCTTTGGGCATACATCCTACTGTTTTTTCATCTGTCCTTTCATTTGTTCATCTGTCCATCCTTCCACCCAGCCAGCCGTCAACCTTTAGCATCCATCCTTCCATCTCTTCATCTGTCCTTCCATCTAACTATTCATCCATCTACCCTTCCACACGTCATCCTTCCATTCTAGTGTTCTTCTTTTTACTCTGTCTTGCCCTCATCCTGAAAAATGTCTCCTGACTTTCCAGCTATCCCCTCACCCTTCCTTCTATATCCCGACCTCTTTCTATCCTTCCCCATCCTTCCACCCTTACCACACCCTTCCATCCTTCTATCATCCCCTAGCCTTCCTTCTACCCCATCTTTTCATTGACACAGCACCTTTTATCTACCCTTTAACCTTCCTTTTCCCACTATCCATCCATACCTCTATTCTTCCATCTCTCATTTTCTCCAACACCATCTTTCCATCCATCCCTTGTCCTTCCATTCTTCCCCCATCCTCCCATCCCATTTCTTTTGTCTGCCCATCCTTTTATCTGTCCTCTATCCTTCTATCTGTCCCCTCCTTCTGTCCATCCCTTATCCATCCCCCATCTGACCATCCCTCACCCATCCATCTTCCCGTCCTTGTACCTGTCCCCCCATCCTTCTGTCCATCCCCCATCTGACTAGCCATCCTTCATCCTTCCATCCTTTCATCTGCCTCCCATCCCTCTTCCCACCCTTCCCTCTCCTGCTTACCATTGCATCCTCAGGACCTGACATGTGGTGGGGGTTCAATTTAATAAATGAATGAATGAAACACGTGGGTCACCCGCACCAAATGCCTGTGAGGCACCAGGAGTACCACAGTTAAAGAGCCCTTGCACCAAAGGCTCACTGTCTGGTTTTGGAGCAAATGGAATGTCAACTCAGCGTGATAGACAGTGTTCTCCATAATCAGGTTCCGGGCCGCAGCGGTGGACGTAAGCAAGGAGGTGGTGTTCCTACCACCTGGGACGGGGGTGGGTGGGGAATCAGAGGAGGCTTCATGGGAGAGGAGATTCCTGCGTGGAATCTTGACTAGTGGTGTCTTAGTTTGAGTCTTTTGTGGATCCCAGAAAATTATGTTCTCAAGCTAAGCCATTCCTGTGCCTGTAAACCTACTGTGTGTGGAGGCACATTTTGGTTAGATCCAGTTAAGGGGCCTGTTGATTAGATCACTTCTATTAAGGGCCTCTGCTTAGATTGTGGGACCGTTTGATTGGGGGCCTTCAGTGAGGCGTGGCCCTGGGTGAGTCTGGGCCCTCTTGCTGGAGTCTGATAGAAACAGGAGAAACATGCAAAGGGACACAGAGAAAGAGAACTGTAAGCTGTCACCCTGCCGTGGGAGAAGACTCCAAGATTGCCAACAGCTCCAGAAAGACAGAGCAACCCTGAGAGGCTGAGAGAGGTTGGAGGCTGGAGTCAGCAGAGCAGCCGGGAGCTGAAGAGCGGAGATGCAGGAGAGACGAGCCGAACGCCTCACGGCTCAGAGCTGAGCCTGGGGGAAGGCGTCTGGAGAGGGCACTGACCAGCCACCATCTCGCCCTGCCAGGAGGCAGGAGTCCCGGATGGCCAGCGGCCACCCTTTGGGGAGACAGCACCTCTGACCATGGTTTGATTTGGACACTCTCACAGCCTCGGAAATGTAAGGTTTTACCCTAATCAGCTCCCATTATAAAAGCGCCCCATTTCTGGTATTTTCGCATTGGCAGCTGTTAGCAAACTCAAACAGACGGGCGGGAGCTTAGGTACGACGCCAGGTAAGTCACGCCAGGCACCAGAACGTGATCTCGCCGAGGCACGCACCGTCTGCCCACTTGGCCCAGAGGCGGCTGCTCCACCAAGGCTGCCTGAGTCCTGGTGTAGCAATGAATCAAGTGGAAGCTGACGTGCCCGGGCTGGGCAGGGCCGTGAATGTCAAGCTCAGGGGGTTGGGCTACCCTGAGGGAACTGGAGCTGGTGGGAGAAGCGTGACATGCTCCCGTGAAGATCCCCGGGGAGCAGCCTGGAGGCGGTGAGCTGGGAACCGGGAGCAGTTCCAGGGAGACGGCGGGCGGCGGGGAAGAGCTGTTGGGGCGGGCAGGGCACAGGGACTCATCGAGGGCCCCGACAAGCATCTGTAAAATGGGGCCACACGGGCACTTCCTCGTACGGTTTTTAGGAGGGTAAAATTCATAATAAATAAAAGCATTAGCAAGCCTTTCTGAAGTGCTTGCTCTGTGCCCGGTGATATGAAGAGCTTCCATCTAACAGTTTATAGGTAAGAACTCAGATAATTTCACAACTCCGCGAGATCGGTGCTGTTTTTTCCCAATTTACAGATGTGGAAACTGAGGCCTCCCTCCTCCCCAAGCTGTGAAGTGACCTGTTCAAGGTCGCCCCTGGCAAAGCCAGGATTCAAGTCCGTGCAAATTGGGTGATGCCCGTGGAAGGAGCTGCGCGCTGCCCGGCACACAGGCGGCGTGCCAGCCGCGCTGGGAGAAGATGGAAGGAGGCGGGCGCTGCCTCTGTAGGGGACGCTGACGGGGACGGCGCGGGGTGTTGCCGAGATGGGAGCGGGTTTGGGGACACCGAGGAGTCCTGATCAGGGCCCGGTGAGTCTGAAGACCAGGGGCCCCAAGGTGGGGCCCTTGAGGTGGCCCTGCGGCCACCCTGCGGTCCGGCCTCTGCGCGGAGGCCGCTGTGGGAGAACCGCTCACCTTCTCGCCCGCCTGGATCTTGAACGACACGCCGCGCACGGCCAGCGGCAGCTCGGGCCGGTACCGCAGCCCAAAGCAGCGAAACTCGATCTGCCCCTGGCGAGGCCAGGGGGGCCGGGCTGCGCAGCTGGGCAGCCTCCAGGGGGCCTGCGGCAGAAGGGACACTGAGTCAGAGGAGCGTTCTCCAAGATGGCCCACCTCCCTGAGCCTCAGTTTCCTCTTCTGTAAAATGGGCACATTTGCCACTATTTCACAGGGTTATGGTGAGAATTAAATGAGAAAAGGCACAGAGCTTAGTAAGGCTAGAGATAAATAATAATATCCGGTACAAAAATGACGATGGGGGAGCGAATGTAGCCCAAGTGGATTAGCACCTGCTTCCCATGTATGAGGTTCTGGGTTTGATCCTCGGGACCTCCTAAAAACAAACAAAGAAACAAAAAAACACAGCTCTCATTGGGGAGTGGATGTAGCTCTGTGGTTCAGCGCTGGCTACCCATGTGCAAGGTCCTGGGTTCGACCCCCAGTACCTCCTAAAAACAAGTAAATGAAAAAAACCAGCTCTCATTGGGGAGCACCTGCAGCTCAGTGGTTGAGTGCCTGTTTCCCAAGTATGAGGTTCAGGGTTCAATCCCCAGTACCTCCTAAAAAAAATGATCGTGATGGCTACCCTTGACCTCTCGTATTATTATCAAGCCACTCTTTACTGTCAAGCCAGAATCTTCTCTCTCCTTCTAATGGGCACAGACATTCCTTTTTGTGATGAGAGGACTGTGTCATGGAAAAGACCAACACTGCCATTTGCTCTTCCTGTGACCTCGAGCAGGACGCTGCCCCCCTTGTGACTTGATTTCCCTGTCTGTAAAATGGGGCTCTCGAGAGCAGTGGACAGGTATTGCGTGCCTACGGTGTGCACACATGGAGAAGCGTGTGCCACTGCCTCTGCTCTGACCGTCCCGGGAAGTCCCAGCGCTGTTCCGTGGCTGTGACGTTGCTGGCCGGGGGCTCTGATGCCGCCGTCAGCCCGCCATCCCACCGCGGCTATGTTTCCCGAATGTCGCTGTCACTTGCTTGTTGGGTTGCTCTTAGGTTTCTGGAACGTTGCGGGTAGGTCCCTGTCACTCCTGTGTTCTCTGGAGGCTCAAGGGGGGAGCTCCCTTGCTCCAGCTCCAGGCCCCACACTCTTGACCCTTCCGGGCACCCTGGCTGGGACTTTGGCCGGGCTGGTGGGGGCTGGGTGGGGGGAGCAAAGGGTGCCCTGCTGCCCGCCCGTGGGACCCGGCGGGGCACCCGTCCCGTCACCTCCTTGGGTGTCCGGGCGTACTCCTGCACGCGCTCCACCGCCACGATGCTGCTCTCCAGGTCCGTCCAGCTGCGCACGGCCCACTGCAGGGTCTGGGTGACCTGGGCAAGGAGACGTTGGGGGCTGGGCCCCGGCCGCCCCCCGGCGAGCCTGCCTGCCTGCCCTCCGCCCCACCCCTGGCCCCCTCCTCTCTTTAGACTAAACTCGTGAGTCAGCCGTGGACGCCTGCTCAGCACCAGTGGAGCGGAGGTCTGGGCGGGCAGCACCTCTGTCCATCATGGGTCCTTGCCCCAGCCCCCCTGGGCAGAAGCTGGGAGGGGGGACCCAGAGCGGGTGCAGGGACGGGCCAGTCAAGGATCAGGGCACAAGGCACGGGATTTTCCCGCAGCAAACAGAACCCTGCCGCTCCTTCAGTAGAACCGGAGCAGGGAGGGCTGAAAGAGGTCCTCAGACTTCAACTCGCCTCAATACTGGTGGGGAAAGAGGACCAGAGAGGGTGTGCAGCCTGCCCCAGGACACCCAGCAGGACGCAAGCCTGCTGACTTCCAGTTCTGAGAGTTTTCCAAGAGCGGCTGGGCCTCCAGCGATTTCCCGTCCCCCTTGGGAGCACACCATGTCCCCGGGGCCTCCAGCCCTGTGTGCTCCTGGCCCGGCCCTCCTCACCCAGGCTCTCCAGCCGCCCTGGCTGCCTGCTGGTTCCCCAGACACGCCAGGCACGCCCTGCCGGCTGCCCCCTCTTAGGGAAGGCGCCACCCCCAGGTCCCGGCCTGTACTGCCTTCAGGCCAGAGCCCACCGGTCCCCTCCTCAGAGAGGACTCGCTCGGCCATGCAACTGAAGGATTATCCCCACCATGCTCTGTCCCTGTCTTTGCTTTATCCTCAAGTTCTCGAGGTCTTACTTGCCTCAACCATAAAATGAGAATAATAATAGTAATTCCTTACCGGGATTGTTGGCAGGATTAAATGAGCTACTGCTAGAGCCCTTAGAACAATGTCTGGGTTATATAGTGAGTGGTCCATGTGTCTCTGTGTGTGCAGGTGTCTCACATACACACACACGCACACACTTTTCTTCATAGCACTTATCGTGACCCCACATGGTGGTATCTTGCCTTTAATAGCAAAAGGGAACCCTCTGTGATGCGCTGGAGATGCGCTCTCCATGCTTCATCTCCACAGGCCTCTACGACACCTGGAGTGAAGGGGTAGGATTACTGCCCCATTTTTCAGAGGAGCACACTGAGGCTCGAGGGGCAAGGTCACGTCCAAGGTCCAGCAAGGTGGCCCCGCGGAGCCCAGGCTTACAGAGCTCTACGTCCCTTATCCACTGCTGGTGGGACTCCAGGTCCTGGCGGGGCCCCCCGGAAGGGCTGCCTGTCTCCGGCTCTGCCCGCGCCCCCAAGCCCAGGTCGGGGGGAGGGGGTGGGAATACCTGGAGGGCGGCCGAGACCGAGAAGCCCACGAGGCCGGCGCTGAGGCGCGCCCTGCCCAGCACAGCGCATGTGGCCGCCGCGAACACCAGGCCGTTCCCCAGGAGCTCCAGGTTGGTGGCGAGCCACCTGCGAGGGGAGGCGGCAGCGTCAGGCGACGCCCTGCCCCGGGCCGTGGGGCCTGCGTGCGAGGCCCCGGGAGGCCCAGCGCCGGTCCTCTCCACACCCCACTGGCCACTGTCCTGCCCCTGGAATATGCCAGGCCGCGGCCCTTCCCAGCGCCCCCGCCCTTGCTGTCCCCTGCCCGAGCCCGACTTCCATCTCCACGTGGCCAACTCGTCTTCACGCACCCATCAGCCCAAATGTCACCTCCTCCGCGAGCCTTCCCTGACTGCTCCTCCCTTTCCTCTCAGTCCCACTGCTGATGTCATCAGTGGGTAACTAAGCTCCTGAATCAGCCGTCACCCTCAGCATAGAGCATGAGGTCTGTGAGGCCAGAGACCGCGTCTGTCTGTCTCTTTCCCAGCTCTATCCCCTAAACCTAACACATAGTAGGTGCTCAGCCAATATTTATCAAATGCATGAATAAATATGCACCCGTTACTGAATGCCTATGCTATCATCCATCCAGCCAACAAATATTTATTGAGCACCTACTGTGTGTCATTCAACATGTACCTACTGTGTGCATGTTTGAGGTGCTAGTGTCACATCGTGAACCAGACAACAACGAGATCTCTACCTTTGGGGGCTCTGGGCTTTACTATACAAAACATCCAGTCCTCCGAACAACTCCACAAGGGAGGGGGGTTGTTATCCCCACTTGACAGATGGGAAAACTGAGGCGCAGAAGAGGTAGGCACTTCCCTAAGTCCATACACATAAGACCGCGAGGAGGTGCAGCCACATCTGCTAGCAGAAAGCCACACCTTTCCAACAGACCGTGCTTCTCCACGAGGGAACGAACATGAAGAAAGGAACCAAGACCCACGTGGAGGCTGCCACTTCCCAGCAGGCTGACCTTGGCGAAGCCCCTTTGCTCCTCTGAACCCCAGTTTACCCATCAGCACAATGAAGTAGTATCTGCCTTAGCACAGCAGCGAGGATCGAATGAGGCGTGCCGTGTGCAGCGTGAAAATCACCGAGCCCTGCACACAGTGGGTGCTTTCTAACCATCCGGGAGGCCCCTCTCTCAGCAGAAGGGCCCCACTGAAGCACCCTACTCTAGGACAGGGCCGCGGAACACTGCCTGCAGCTGCAGCGCCTGCTAGTCCCAGCTGACCGGGGACCTGGGCAGAAAGGAGAAAGGAATTCGCATTTATTGAGTAGCTACTGTGTGCCTGATCCTCTCCACATGCTGGCCCAGACTGTCTGGATCCAAATCCTGGCTCCACCCTGTATTAGCTGTGTGACCTTGGGAAAATTCATGAACTTCTCTGTGCCTCAGATTCACCATCTATTAGTCTCTGCCTCTCGGGTGGTTAAGAGGATTAAATAAGTTGATCCACGCAGAGTGCTCAGAGCAGTGCCAGGCACGGTGCAAGCATGTTACAAGCATTAGCTGTGAGTGTATTTATTTAATTCTCCCAGCCACTCTGGAACACTATTCCAGTTTGACAAATGAGGTTCAGAGAGGTTAGGTACCTTCCCTGAGGTCACCCAGCTCATAAGTGGCAGAGCCAGGATTGGAACCTATGTCTGCCTCTGCTCAAATCTTGTGCTTTTGTTCTTTCTTAGCACCAAAAGGAGTCCAGGGATGCTTATGTAGCTGCTCTGTCGCCAAGGCAACAGGCTGGGCTTCTTCCCTTTGCTGATACCTGTACCTGCTACTGCTCCCCTGCTGTCGAGGGCCCCTCAGGTCAGGTTCCATCTGCTCACAATGGGATCTAGCCTGAGCTTTGTCCTCAACTCACTGTGTGACCTTGTGCAGGCCACTTGACCTCTCTGGGCCACACAATTCGCTTGGACCTCTGGTCTCACCCTCTGGGGACACAGATGGAATCACAGGATCTTTCTTCTTTGCCCCCAGGCCCTTCATTACCTGTCAGCCACCAGCCGTGAGAAACTGACCCTCTGGCTTTTGTCCACATGTGCATTGCTTTGAGCCACAAAGGGGCCCTGGGCCCGGAATGCCCTGACCACTGGGCTGCCCTGGAACGTCTCAGCCACGTGGGAGCACACAGGTGAGTGGCTGGCTGACTCCAGGCGTCTCAGTTGGCACGAGCTGGCCACGTACAGGCTCTGATGGGTGGGGAGGGGGAAGACACAGAGTGGTGAGGTAGCTTCCAGAAACACAGGGAGCCCCAAGCACAGAGTTCCAGACCAAGCTCTGTTAAAAGCTTGCTGTGTGGCCTTGGGTCACTTGCTTTCCCTCTCTGGATGCAAAGCTCTGTGATTCTTTTTTAAAATCCCTTGTAGGGCGGCAGACTTCGCCCAGTGGTTAGGGTGTCCGTCTATCACATGGAAGGTCCGCGGTTCAAACCCCGGGCCTCCTTGACCCGTGTGGAGCTGGCCCATGCGCAGTGCTGATGCGCGCAAGGAGTGCTCTGCCATGCAGGGGTGTCCCCTGCGTAGGGGAGCCCCACGTGCAAGGAGTGCGCCCCATAAGGAGAGCCGCCCAGTGCGAAAGAAAGTGCAGCCTGCCCAGGAATGGCCCCGCACACATGGAGAGCTGACACAATAAGATGATGCAACAAAAAGAAACAGAGATTCCCGTGCCGCTGGCAACAACAGAAGCAGACAAAGAAGATGCAGCAAATAGACACAGAGAACTGACACCCGGGGTGGGGGTGGGGGAAGGGGAGAGAAATAAATAAATAAATCTTTAAAAAAAAAAATCCCTTGGAAAGATTTAAGAACCTCCAATGCCCTACTGTAGAACATTTGAATCAGAATCTCTTGGTTTCTCACCTTGGCTTTGGTAAAATTTTTAAAGGCCTTTTGAGTGAGGTCAGGGCTAATGTGTAGCCAGGGTTGAGCAACCAATAATCTAGCTTGTCATGATTAATTTCATATGTCAACTTGGCTAGGTTATGGTGTCCACTTGTTTGGCCAAGCAAGTACTGGCATGATTGTTACTGTGAAGGTATTTTGTAGATAGATTTGCATCTATAATCAGTTGACTGCATCTACAGTTGATTTCATCTACAAGCAACAAAGGAGAATGCCTTCAGCAATGAGGGGAATCCACTCATTCAATCCTTTTGAGGCCTGAAAGCCAAAACTAAGGATTTCAGAAGTCAGTAAAAAGAATCCCTGCCTCTATGTTAGCCAGCCAACGTCTCCTGGGGAATTCAACCTCACCTTCATCAACGTTTCCAACTTGTGGCCTGCACTACAGAAAAAGACCCCAGGTCATGTGAGCCAATTCCTAGAATAAATTTCTTTTAATATTTACATAGATACATATCTATCTCCTCTCAGTTATGTTTCTCTGGAGAAGTCTAACTAGTGCAAGTTTAAATATGTCCCATTTCACAGCACTAATGCCAAATGTTTCACTTTGGAAAGGTCATGGGAGGAAGAAAACAGTAAAGCGCACTGGAACCAGCTGGCAAGTGGAATCCACTCATTAGCCTGCGCGTTTACGTGACAGGTGCTGTGGACATTGTGACGCTCAGGTAATTTAATTGTCATTATCTGGTCGCCAGTTGTGTGCAACCAGCAGCAGGCAGGAAGCTGCACATGCTGAGTACCGGGGCTGCCAGCCAGGCTCTTTAGAAAGAGTATCTCCTTCATATTAGGTGGGCCTAGTGTCAGCTGCAGTTGCCAGGTGAGAACACGAGACTCCGAGAAATCAGGCAGCTGGTCCAAAGTCTCCACGGTGACGAGGGGCAGGGCCTGGACTCAAACCCCCTCTGCCCGACCTAAGGCACTCGGCAGAGAGGCAGCCCCACCCCAGTCCCAAGAGGACTTAGAGACAATCTGGGGTGGAGGAGAGGAGGAGGATGGGGGGTGGCCATGGTTTTTGTCTGATTACCATGTTTTCCCTATTCTACTTCCCGTTTCCTGGGGAGGAGTTCTGTCAGTCCTGGCACCTGAGCATGGATGTAGTCACATGGCCCAGCCTAGTTAGAATACATTATCCCTTTGGCCACTCAGATGAGATTGGGTGGGCACATGACCCATAAAGGGCCAATCGGAATCCTCCCTGGGGGGGCACATGACCCATAAAGGGCCAATCGGAATCCTCCCTGGGGGGGCACATGACCCATAAAGGGCCAATCGGAATCCTCCCTGGGGTTGCTCCATGAACGTGAAGCTTGAGAAGATCTTTGTGCTGGGATTGCTAAGGTGGGCTGGGGGCGGCCGGTGGCCCTGCCCCCGGACAGGGCGTGTGCCCAGCTAAGCCAGTGGTTCCCACGTGTGAGCGTGCGTGGCAGTTACCAGGAGGGTCTGTAAAGGCTGTCGGGCGACACGTCCAGCACGTCTGGGTCAGGAGGTTTGGGTGGGGCCTGAGAATCTGCGTTTCTAACACACTCCCAGGTGACGCTGAAGCCGCTGGCCCAGGGACCTACCCTGAGCTGCGACGTGGAGAGACAGACTCCAGGTCCCCTGCGCCCTATGGGCATAAGCCACGGCCCTCTTAAGTTCATCTGAGTCGGCCCCAGCCCCCGGTCTCCAAGACCTTGTGTGCCTTCTTGATTTCTGAGTAACTGGAGAAGAGGAAATAGGCCTGAGCATCAGCAGCAGGGCAAAGGAGCAGATAATAAAAAGAACGTTGACATAAATGAGCCAGAGACCGGAGTCGGTGTTGGAAGCAGACTGCGGTGCCTCCGCGCCTGGGGCGTCCTCTGGGGTCCCCGGGGGGCCAGCCGGGTGGGATCTCTTAGAGGCCTGTCCAAACACAGGGGCCCCAGGAGCCTCCCTGTCCTTCGCCCTACCTGAAACCCAGCGTAGAGGAGCAGCAGCGGCAGGATGACCGCGATGGCCAGGGGCGTGGCCACCGCCACCACCAGGCTGGCCTCCAGGAGTCCGAACGCGTAGGTCAGCAGGGCCTGGAGCTTGTCGGGGATGTCCACGTCCACCACGTCCGTCTCCTTGGAGAAGCGGTTCAGCAGGTTCCCGACCGGGGTCTGCTCGAAGAAGCCGACGGGCGACCGCGCCACGTCCCACAGGAGCCTCCGGAAGAGCAGGCTGGACGCCCGGGCGCCCCCCAGCAGCACCACGGCCATGGAGGCGAACAGTCCCACGGCTGGCGAGGGGGAGGGCAGGTCGGAGCACGAGGGCCTGAGACCCTCGGGGCCCGCCGCTGGGGCCTCGGGCAGGTCTCCCCCAGCCCCAGGGTGGCCGCCTCGTGGTTTGGCCACCCCGGGTACCCCTTGGAGGAACCACCCTGTCTCTCAAGGGTGCGGCCAACTCCACCCGTTGGCTCCGGGGTGGGACGAATTCCGAACCACTGCTGTTGGTTCAGGGATGGACCCCTGACCCAAGCTGGGCCCGTGAGCGTGAGGCCTGGGACACTGCTACAACTTTGGGGAGGGAGGGGCTCTCTTTGACGACGTGGCCACGCTGGAGCTGTGGGATACCCTCTTGTAAGGAAGGGCCTGCCTGGACAGGATGTGATTACAGAGGAAGGAAATGAAGCAAATTCTAATAGCTTCGTGTGAACCCCTGGATCCAGCTGTACCTGAAGCTATGAACTCCAGTTACATGAGCCGACAAATTCTCTTGTTGGTTAAACCAAAAGATGACAGGGCACTAATCGCCCTCTCTGAGTGCCAGTCTCCCAGTCTTTAGAATGGGGACAGTGAAGACCTGCCCTGACCTATCACATGAGGGAGGGATGGGAAAGAATTTCAAGAGCATAACGAACGTGCCACCCAGTGGGTCCTGGAGTTGACTCACAGGCTCGCTGACTGGGACAATTCACTTCCTAATTCCTCTTGATCAAGTCACAGCTCCCCCGAGGGCCCCCCGTTCACACAGTTCTGGGGACTCCTAGGACTAGAAGCGCTCAGGCCTGATGGGCCCACTTTACAGAAGAGGACACAGCCCCACGTCTCGGTGACGTGGCCAAGACCCCAGGGACGGGGGCGGACTGCAGAGCACTGAAAACAGGGAAACCACCTCTAAAAGGTGAGG
Source organism: Dasypus novemcinctus (assembly GCF_030445035.2). Classification (NCBI taxonomy): domain Eukaryota; kingdom Metazoa; phylum Chordata; class Mammalia; order Cingulata; family Dasypodidae; genus Dasypus; species Dasypus novemcinctus. The sequence goes on along the minus strand of NC_080695.1, from coordinate 56,530,156 downwards.
CTACAGCCACACACCCGCCCCCACCACCGCCTCAGCCGGACCACCGGTTAAAGGACAGGAAGAGCCAGGGGTTAGGGCCGGGGCGGGGGGGGGCGGGCAGGGCACCACGGGGGGTCGTGTGTGGGCTCCCCGATCGTGGTGGTGGGTACGTGAACTTACACGGGTGATAAACTTGCACAGAGCTAAACACACAGTGACTTGCAAGGACAGGTCAAGGGCAAGTACAACTGGTGACCTCTGACTGCATCATTTCAATGCCCTGGTGGGGACGGTCTATCGTTTTGCAAAATGCTCCCAGGCCAAATGTCTGAGAGGGCTGCATTTTTTTCTTTTTTGAGGCTACAATTATTTCAATTAAATTTCAATAATAAAGAGGGGGGAAACGTGCTGGTGCGGGGGGTGGGGGTGGGTAGCAATACATCTGTTAGGCAGGAGTCTGGCTCCACCCTGCGGTTTGGGCTGGGGTGGTGTTGGCGGGGGGGGGGGGGGGGGGGGGGGGGGTAGCCAGCGGGCGGCCCTGGGGGCTGCTCTCTGCCTGGTGGACAGGCGGAGTCCAGCCAATCTGCAGGACGGTCCCCACCTAAGAGCTCAGCTGCTCCAACAGCTGGGGCCCAGAATCTGCATTTGAGACGCCCCCCCCCCCCCCGGCCTCTGTGTGTCCGATGAGGCTGGGAGAGACTCTGAGGGTTCCAGAAAAGGAAGGTGGGCCCAGCCCCCCATTCTCCCCAGGACGTGTCGCACCCATGTGCAGGGAGGGCAGGGGAGCCAGGACGGGGGAAGCCCGGGGAGAGAGCACGCCTCGGGGGGCCAGGAGAATGGGGGGGGAGTGCACACCTTGCAGGCAGCCGAGGAGCCCGAAGACCCAGCCACGCAGGGCGGCGTGGGCCTGCCGCCCGCCCACGACGGGGTCGTCCGCCCACAGGCTCAGCCAGTAGCCGCGGCAGAAGGAGGCCACTTGCTGGGCCAGGAAGAGGAAGAGCGCGTAGAGGCAGAGCGGGGCGCCCACGGCCCGCAGGTAGGACAGGTACATGGAGGCCTTTACCTGCGGCACACGGGGAGCTGGCAGCGGAGGGCGGCCCCGCGGGAGGGCCGGGGCGGTGCCCAGGGAGACTCCCGAACGGGGCACACCCTGCAGGACCCCAGCCAGGAGCACTGGGAGACCCCCCTCTGTGAACCCCCAGTGGGCCAGCAAGGTGGGCCATGACGGGCTGTGGGTTTCCTGGTTTGGGAGTGATTAATTGAACACCTACTATGGGAAAGGTTTGGGCCAGGCCTTTTAGCCATGCGTTCTCTAACCTCACATTAAAACTCCCCGTTTTACAGATAAGGAAACTGAGGCACAGAGAGGTTAAGTGACTTGCTTAAGGTCCTGCTCTTACGAATCTGAAGTTCTCCACCCAGCCTGCGCCAGAAGGCACTTTTAAAAACCTCCGTCTGATCCCATCTTGCCGTTGCATGACTTTCTCCAGCTCTTAGAAGAAATTCCAAATTCCTCGCCCACCTGTCTGACTCTACCTGCCACCTGCCAGCCTCACTGCAGCCCATCCTCTCCTCTGGCACGCCAAGCTCCTTCCCACCTCGGAGCCTCTGCTCCTGCTCTTCCCTCTGCCTGGAACACTGTTCCCTGCTCTTTCCACCACTGGGTCCTTTGCATCCTTCAGGGTTCCGCTCAGATGTCGGCTCTCCAGACCACTCTCAGCAGCCCCATCTAATCTCTGTCTTCCTCTCTAATCTCTGGCATCTGATATTACCTTACACCTTAGCCTAATTGATGTCTGTCTCCCTCCTCCAGCATGCAATCCCCACCATGGATGAGACTTTGCCTGGCACATAGTAGGTGCTCTGTAAATGTTTACTGGGTGGGTGAGCAGATGGTGGATGGGCGGATGTGTGGGATGGGTGGGGGGATGGGGGAATGGGGGCATAGGATGGATAGGCAGGTGGGTGGAAGGATATGTGAATGGGTGGGTGGGTAGGTGGGTGGGTAGAATGGATGGGTGAGTGGGTAGGTGGGTAGGTGTGTGGGTAGGATGGATGGTGAATGGGTGGATGGATAAGGCAGCAAAAAAAGAGAAGAGAAAGAGTACAAGCTTCAGCTTCAGACTGACCTACTGGAGTCCCAGTTGGGCCACTTACTAGCACGAGGACATAGGCGAGTCTCTTAACCCTTTAAGAGCTCGGTTCTTCACCTCTAGAGGGAGTTATCGCCATCTGTTTTCAGAGTGGCTGTGAGGATTCAGAACTATGAAGTGCCCAGAATCTCACTGGCATATAGTAGGTGCTCAGTAAAAGCGGGTTCCCTTCCCCGTGCTGTCTGGGGTCTCTGGGGTGGCAGCAACAGTGGGTGGGGAGGGAAGGCGCAGGGGGTGGTTACCCTGCCGTACGGCATGCTGTCCCCTCCCGTCGGCTGGCCTGTTCCCTCAGGGTCCTCGAGGGTGGCCCCTGACTGAGTCTTTGAGGTGGTGCTGTCCCTTCCAGGGACTGACCCCAGGGACCTGTCGATGAGAGGAAATGAAGACAATTCAGTGTCTCTCCCTCTGCCCAGCCCTCGTGACACGCACAGACCCTGAGCTTCGGGGACAATCTCCACTCCGCGGTCGTCGCTCACAGCACCTGAGCCCCGACCACACGCCACGGCCCTTGCTCCGGGGTGCCGAGCTAGAAGCCACCCATCGCTCTCCCAACGCCACTGCACGGACTGAGCCTCTTAGCCCAACTTTGAAACTGGGTTTTCAGAGCTTCGCTTTTGTCCCGAGCTTTGCAGCAGTCACTTTGCCCCTGCTGTTGACCCACAGGCTTGTCAGCCCAGCTTTGCAGAAGACCAATTTTGCATAATTCAGATTCTGAAGATTTCTTAAATGTTCCTTTTCATCGGTGGGCGAGGGGGTTTTCTCTTCCTAAATATAGATTGCCATCTTCAAACTGTGTGACCCTGGGCAACTGACTTAACCTCTGTGCTTCAGTTTGCTTAGCTGTAAAATGGGGATAATCTCTCTACCTACCTACCTAGTACCTTTATAGCATCAATCGATCAGTCAGTCCTTCATTTATCATCTCTCAATCTAGCCATCAGTCTGTTTATAAGCTATCATCTGCCTCTATCAATCTATCTACCCACCTAACTGTCATTTATCAATTATCTGTCTATTCAATTATGTGTCTGTCTAATTTTAGGACGATTGTATCCTGTGAGGACAAGCAGGATTGCCCAGTGCCTGGCCCAGGAGAGCTCTCAGGGGGGCTAGCTGGGAGGGGGCAGGAGCAGCTGGGCCCAAACTCAACTTTCTCCAGAGACGGAAGCCTCCAGGGTCTCCCCACCCTGCCTCCAACATAGAGCTCTTGAGCAAAACTCCGCTGGCACCCAGGGGAACAGCTGTTCTCTGTTTTACAAGGCCACCTTCCAGAGGAAACGGGAGCAGCAGGTGGGGATGCCTCCGCTGCAGCCAGCCCTACTGCAGTGAGTCCGGCTGTGCCCGGGGACCCCCAGCCTGTGGGCTCCAGCCAGCACCGAGTGAGACCGCGGGTGTGGACAAACTCTGCCCAGCGTGCCCATCGAAGCAGGCACAGCAGGGCCGGGCCGCCGTCAGCTGGGCTGGGGCTCCTGCTCTGGGACCGGGCCTGCCCCACCCCGGCAATGAGACAACTCCCACACACCGTCCGGGGCCCCCTTTTAGGCACACATCTGACCCGGCGGGCAAATGAGTCCCTCTGTGTGAACTGTACATTTGGGGACTTAATCATGTCGGCCACTTGATGTTTGGCTTGCATTTGGCAAATTAACTCACAACCGAGCTCCGTGGTGGGTATTCAGCAGGTACTCAGCCTGTCATCGCTCTGGCTGCCCCCCACCTGCCTGAGATGCAGGTGGTCACACAGCGGGCTCCGCGCACCGTCCCCTGGGCCCACCCCCCTCACCTCCATGCTGAACTGACCTCTCTGGCTCGCGTTCAGGCCTCCCGCCTCCAGCAGAGCCTCTGGGGTCCTCGGCACCGGCCGCAGGTTCTGCTTCTGCAAGGTCAAGGGTATCCCGTCACACGACAGGGGTCAGTGCCGCACGGTTCGCAGCCTTTGACCCTCTGGCTGAGACTTGGACCTCTCTGAGCATCTGTTTCTTCTCACCGGGCTCCTGCCACCTCGCCAGCATCCTGTCTCAAACCTCCCTGGGTTCTTCCAGGAATATCATTCATTCATTCATTCATTTAATGAATATAATTGAGCCTTTGCTACTAACTTGGCGTTGGAAAGCCAGCAGTGAACACTGTACAAAGTTCAACTGCTCCTGTTTCCCCAACACCCTTGCTCAAGCGGTTCCTTGTGTCTGGAAAGCTCTTCCCCAGCTAAATCCCACCCAAACTCAGGTGCCTGCCCTCCAGAAAGCCCCTGCCCCACCCCAAGCTGGGCTCTATCTTCAGACTCCAGGACAGTGACATGGTAAATCTGTCTGCTTAGGGTTTGGATTTGGATGGGCTGGTGCTCAGATGTTTTCAGAAAGGGCAGAGTCTGGGTTTGGGGGAGCCCAGAGGGGAGTCCTGGCTCTGCCACGGAGGGGCAGTATATAACCTTGGCGATTAAAAACACATTCTCAGGATTCAAGTTCAAATCCCAGCACTGCCACTTTCAAGCCATGTGACCTTGGGCAGTTCCTTAACTCCTCGGCCTCACAGTTCTTCCTCATCTGTAAAATGGAGATGATTACTCGACCTCATAGGGGAATTGTGACGATTAGATAAACTAACACACATGGAGTCCTGTCCGCTGTTGCTTTTCACGTACGGTGTGTGGGCTTGGCGTGAGTGCTTTCCTTCCACCACGGCACCGTTCTCGGAGCCGGCGTTGTGTCTGGATTATGAGAAGCCCTTGCTGGCGTGCAGCAGGTCTTCTGGTCTCTAGGGGACCAAATGCCCGTCCTGCACCTTCCAGCCAGCAGTCAAGAGCATAGACTCTGGAGGCCAACACACCCAAGTTCAAGTCTTGGCTCCATCCCTCGGACTTTGGGCAAATGATTTAACGCTCCTTGCCCCCGTTTGCTCATCTGCCAAATGGCAGCATAATTGCCCTCACACCCTCGGAGTGTTATAAGGATCCCTGAGTATAGGTGAGTATAGGCGCTCTTAGCCCAGCCCCGGCTGACAGAGGTGCCACTGGCTCTTATTGGGGTGATAGGATGGATGGCCTCTGGGGAGAGCCTTCTCCTTCCAGGCCGGAGCCGGCCGGAGGGAGGTGCCCAGAGCACGCTCATGGCAGCGGGGCCTCGGGGGGCCCCTCCCGAAGCGTGGCAGGAACCAGGCACAGAGAATCAGCAAAGCCCAGTACCTCCTTCTCCTCTTTCTCCTGGCTGTCTAGCCCGACCCAGAAGGTCCGCCAGGGCCCCCTTCCTGTGCAGAAGCTCCTGGTAGGAACCCATCTCTGCGATGGCCCCATCTGCCAGCACCGCAATCCGATCGGCCTGGGGCAGGACATGGCGCGCGTGGGTCACGAGAATCCGTGTCTGGGCAGGGAAGGGGTGCAAGTTACACTCAAAGTGCTTGACCAGCCTTCCAGAGCTGGGGGCGAGGCAAGGGGTCCCTGGGCTCAGAGTCGGGGAGACAGGTGTCTTGGCAGGCTCCCCCTCCTGTGCTCTTGCCTCCTTCTTGAAAACAGCATGCCCCAAATTGAGGGGTTCTGTCAACCTGGGTCTCAAAACAAGAAGACATATGGAGCTCAGCCGAACCTGGCCCACACCCCGGGGAGGTGGTAAGCAACAAATCACTGACTGTTGTTGTAAGCCACAGAGGTGTTGGGCTTATTTGTTATGTAGCACTGTCACAGCCAAAGCTGACCCATACAACGAGGAAAGCTGGACTTCAGAAGGGAGGTGGTGAGATAGATCAGGATTAGGACTGGACTACAAGGGCTTCCTCTGTCCTTTTCCAATCTCACCGTTCCCTGGAGCAGCCCATCAGGGCCGATGACCCGGCTGAAGACCTGTTGGCCGACATGGGCATCCAGGGCTGCCAGGGGGTCATCCAGCAGGTACACAGCAGCCTTCCTGTACACGGCCCGGGCCAGGCTCAGCCGCTGCTTCTGGCCCCCGGAGAGATTCATGCCCTGCGGTCACAAGAGAGGGACAGGGACCCCGGTCGACATCTGCGGGTGACGCTGGTGCCACCAGGCCCGTGGAGGCCAGAGGCAACTCCGAGCACCACAGTGAGGTGCAGCTCACTGTGTCTGTCCTCTGGGGCCACCTCCCAGCTTTAAACACCTGTTCTCAAGCCAGGTGCCCTCTGGCCTCCACCCACCTCTCTCCTCCCATTCCAGCCAAGCTTTCTAGGGGAGGGGGCTACACGCTCCAAGGCTACTTCCTCCCCTCCCACTCCTCTGTCCCCGTCAGGCCAGCTTCTGTTCCCAGCACTCCACCGAACCCGCCTTCACCGTGGACACCAGCCACTTCCTGGTTCTGAATCCAGTGGTTGCTTTTCAGTCCTTGTTTTCATTCACTCGTTCAACTAATATTTACTGCACGTCTCCAGTAGCCCCAGCAGCAACAAACAAAAGTGACCAATTGTTTTTATAAGACTATTGCGATAAACAAGATCAAGTTCCTGTTCTCACGGATCTTTTGTTCTGATGAGGGTGGGGGTGGGAGACAACCAAATGAACAAACAAAATACATGGGCTATCAAACAAAGTGCTATGAGGAATAATAAAGCAGGGTCGGGTGGCGGGTGTACTGGAATGGGCAGGGCTGCTGCGTTGGGTAAGGCTGTCAGGAAGGCCCCTCCACTAAGGTGACAGGATCCAAGTGGATGAGACGGGGGAGGAGCTCGTGCAGCCCTAGGGAAGAGCTTTCCACGCAGAAGGCACAGCAGGTGCAAAGGCCCTGAGGTGGAGCATGGGGTGTTCCCAGAGCACCACAGAGACCCACGTGGCTGGAGTGGAGGGAGAAAGGGGAGCGGGACAGGAAGATGGGGTGGGAGAGATAACAGGTCATGCGCCAGGCCATGGGGAGCCCCGGCTGGTGACTGTCGGGACTTGGGGAGACCCTGGAGGCTTTTGAGCAGAGGAGGGATGTGATCCGACCAGTGCTTTAAAATAATCCCCCTGACTCACTGTGCTTGGACTGTAGGGGGTGAGGCTTAAAATAGGGAGGCCATGAGGGCGGCCACTGCCCCACGGAGAGGACAGCACCTTCCCGCGTGTGCCCTCACAGGATCTGCTGACAGATTAGACATGGGTGTAAGAGAAAGAGGATCCGAGGCAGACGCCGAGGTTTGGGCACTGCACCGTTGGGGGACGAGGGAGGTCTCGGGAGGTCAGACCTTTGCTCTGGGACGTGTCCCAGCAGGGGGGATTTTAGGAGGCACCGGGCGCCCTCTTCTTTTGAAACCCGCTTTTCTTGGCCTCCACGACATTCTCGTCCCGATTTCCCTCTGACCTCCCTGGATGCACCTTCTCAGTCATTTTCTGGCTCCTTCTGCCCTCGGCCCACACGGGACCCCCCAAACCCCCTCCCTCTCCTCTCCCTGCACCCCTAACTTTAACTGCCATGTTTCCACTGAAAATTCCCCAGCCCAGGGGTTGGCAAACTTTTTCTAGAAAGGGCTATATTTTGTGGGCTGTGCGGTCTTTGTTGCAAAGACTCAATCTGCAGTTGTAGTACAAATTCAGCCACAGGCAAAATATGTACCTGATGGGCGTGGCTGTGTTCCAATAAAACTTTATTTACAAAAACAAGCTGAAGGCCAGCTTTGGCCTAGGGATCTCCACTTGCCAACCCAAAGCCCCAGATGCATAGATAACCTGTTTATTCCACCCAGATCCTTGGATGAGGCCCAGAGAGGGCAAGCAGTTTGGCCAAGTTCCCCCAGCAAGACAGGGCAGAGCGGGAGAGAAGCTGCTCGCCGCCAGTCGGGGCCACGCCCCTCTGCCTCTTTCCCTGTCTCTATGTTCAGTCATTCGTTCCTTAATAATTGTTTCCTGAGCACCTACCTTGCCTTTCCCTGCCGCCCTGCTGCCGCTCGGCCCATGGGTTGGGCAGCGAGTGGGCCCTGCTGCAATGCCTCCCTGCCCGGAAGGGCCTCCCAAGGCGACCCCGAGAGCCCACCTGTTCCCCGATTTGGGTGTGGACTCCTGCAGGGAGGCCGCCCACGTCGGGCCACAGGGCGCAGGCCTGCAGGACCCGCTGCAGCCACGGCCAGTCCAGCTCCTTCCCGAAGCACACGTTGTCCAGCACGGAGGCGTTCTGCACCCAGGCCTCCTGCGGCACGTAAGCCACCGGCCCCTAAGACACAGCTTGGCCATTAGACGGCCCACGGGGACCACGGCGGGAGCAGCTTAGAGGGGACGGGGACCCTTAGCGGCAGGTGGGGAGGGGGCGGGGGAGGGGCCTGGCTGTGGGGGCAGGAGCAGGGAAGGGAGGGGGAGGTTTCAGGGTGGGGGGCAATTCTCACAGGCAGGCAGGGAGCAAGTGTCTCACCTTGATGCTCACACTCCCCTCCACCTTTGACAGCTCCCCGAGGAGGGCGGAGAGCAGGGAGGACTTCCCGGCCCCCACTGGGCCGACGACCGCCAGCAGACAGCCCTGGGGCACGGTGAGGGTGATCCTGGCGACACAGCAGGGGGGACGCGTCCCTGGGTGGGCCTGGCCTGAGACTGGCACGATGGGTGAACCCCACACTGAGCCAGCCCTTCCTGCTGACGGCTGATGCGGGAGGAAGCCAGGAGGCCCTGGGGCGCAGCTGGTCCCCTCGTCGGCCTGACCTGGCCCTCCGAGCAGTGCCCCCTGCCCTGCATCTGCCCCCCCACACCACATGCACGTGTGCACACTTGCACGCACATACATGCACATGGGTACGTACGTGTGCATATACGAGTACACACTCCACTGTACCTGTGCACACACACTCACACGCCTGCATGCACGAGTGCGCGCACACCCAGAGCTCAATGTGGCCGGAGGGCTTAGCCTGCATCAGCTCCTGGCCAGCTCGTTGCAACAGGCTTCTCGTTGCTCTGCCTGCTTCTGCCCTCGCCCCCAGGCCCTGCCCACAGGCGATTCTCCCCCCAGAAAAACCAATGAAAACCTGAGTCAGATTATACTGCGCCCCTGTATTCCAAAAATAACTTCCACTTCCCTTGGGATAAAAGCCGAAGCCCTGGCAATCACCGAGGACCAGCCTCTGCCCTCCCCTTCCTCCATCAGTTCTCTGATCCCATCTCCTCCTCCTCTGCCTGTGGCTGCCCTGCCTCGGCCACACTGACCCCCTTGCTGTCTCCTGAACACACGAACCCAGGGCTCTCAATCGAGAGTGATTTTGGCAATGTCTGGAGACATTCTTGGTTGTCCCAACTTGGGGGGAGGGTGCTCCTGGCATCTAGCGGGTGGAGGCCAGGAGGCTGCTAAACATCCTGGACTGCAGGGTTCACAGCCGCACGCCCCCCACAGAGAACTGTCCAGAACGCAGGAGAGGCAAGACTGGGAAGCCCTGTTTTGGCACACACCTGCCGCAGGACCTTTGCACTTGCTGTTGCCCCTGCCTAGAAAGCTCTTGCTGCAGGCCCCTCTAAGTCTTACTTCAATATGATCTCGGCTTAAATGTCAGGCTTACTCCCATCTCCTGTTCTAGAAGGGCTCTCCCTCCACTCAATCCTTCCTCAAAGCCCTGCTCGGTGTCTTACCCTGATTTCCTACTTGTGCCCTCCCCTCACTGGAGTGTCAGCCCCAGGAGAGCAGGGTCCTTATCCAGCTGGCTGCTCACTATACCCCAGTGCCCAGAACAGGGCCTGGCACATACTAAGTGCTCAATAAATACCGTGGCATAAGCAAATGATAATCCACATGAATGCCACCCAGGGTATTTTCTTTCCCTTCTTAGCGAGTTTTGGGGCCAGCAAGAATTTTCTGCCATAAAGACCCAGCCAAAGAGTTGGAGGCTGGAGGAAAGTGGATTTGGCTCAATGGATAGAGCATCCGCCTACCACATGGGAGGTCTAGGGTTCAAACCCAGGGCCTCCTGACCCATGTGATGAACTGGCCCATGCGCAGTGCTGATGCGCGCAAGGAGTGCCGTGCCACACAGGAGTGTCCCCTGAGTAGGGGAGCCCCTGCTTCCGGGTGCCGCTGACAAGAATACAAGTGGACACAGAAGAACACAGCGAATGCACACAGAGAGCAGACAACAGGGGAGGGGGAGAGAAATAAATAAAAAATAAATCTTTGAGGAAAAAAAAGAGCTGGGGGCTGGAAGTGACAATGCCCTGGGGACTGACACGGGACAGAGAGGCCTGGGCACAGGCTGGCGGCCTCAGCCAGGCCTCCCTGGGCATCGTCTCGGGCAGCCTGGGGAGCAGAGGGGGCCTCTCTTCCCTGATGGGGGAGGCTCAAGGGCCATCTCTTCCGCATGAACTTTCGTTTTCCCAAGACTTGCTCCACCAAACTTGGGGGCCTGGGACGCGCCCTGCAGATCAGCAGCCCAGCCTGACCTCCCCTGCCTGCCCCGGGTTTCCGGCACCACCTCTCCCAGAGGAAGCCGTGAGATCCCCACACAGCTCCCCGAAAACCCGAGGAGAGTTAGGGGGGCGCTGTTCTGTACCTCTGGAGGCAGGGAGGGCTTTCCCGGGACCAGGCGAAGGTGCCGTTGCGGACAGTGATACCAGCCTCCCCTGCAGCTGCGGGGAATAAAAGGCCAGTTACAGCAAAGACGCCCCCCCCCCCCCAGGGCCAGCCCCCCAGTGGCAGCAGGAAATCTCCTGACCAGGGAAGGAACTGCCCTGCTACTCACTCGCATGCTGTGCGACCCTGGGCCGGTCTCTTTCCCTCCCTGGTGCATGATTTATAATTCAGGGGTCCACGACCCACAGCACAGGGGCCAAGTCTGGCCCACTGCCTAGTTTTGTAAGTGAAATTTTACTGGCACTCATTCACATATTGGGTGTGGCTGCTTTGACAGAGTCGAGTCACTGTGACAGAGCGAGCCCACCAAGCCAGGACATTGACTATCATTGCCCTTGATAGAAAAAAGCTTGTGACTCTGACTAGCTAAGACCCAACCAGGGGCCCCTTCGCGAGTGACAGCTGGTGTCATTAACCTCACTTGGACAACAGGCGGGAACTGGGACTTTGATCTCCCCGTGTCCCCGTGTCGCTCCATCTGTACGATGAGGCAAGGGGCCAGATGCGTGACTCTCACCAGACGAACCCAAACCAAATAAATGGAAGCCCTGGGGGTGGCGCCCGAGTACTGGGGGCTTAAAAACCTCCCCGTGGTTCTAACGGGGCAGCCATGGTCTCCAGGGCACGGTTGCCCGGTTAAATGTGCATTTCAGAGGCACCACCAAGGGCTTCCGGCAGCCCCGCGGGTCTCCCCGCAGCTGGGAGGCTGGCTCTGCGGCGGCGGCCTGGGGTCGCGCGGCCAGCGTCCCCCACACCCGCCCTCCCGCGCCGCCCCGCTGAGCTCACGGCATCTGAAGGGCATGGAGACCACGGCACCAGGGTCCACTTCTTCCAGGCAGAGGAAGGCGGCCAGGCGGTCAAAGGACACCCGGGCCTGGGGAAACCAAAGCTCCAGGTCACCGATGCCGGAAGAGGGAGGAACTCGGGCCTCGGGTGTTGGCGGCCCAAGGGCGTGGGGAAAGCTTCCGGTCTACCACGTGCAATGCATGTGCAAGGCATTCGCGCAGTGTCCTGGGTTACGGGAAGACGAGGCCCATTGCAGTGATGCGATGGCGGTGGTTCGGGCCATCGGCTCGTTCCTAATTAGCATCATTGGAACCACCAAGCTGCCTTTTTGCAGGCTCTTTTTCTAAGAGCATCATCAGGTCATTAAAGAAATAACTCCAAACTTCATCCACCTCCCTCCTTCTTCCTACCACCCAAATGCCATCTCTGATGATTAAAGAAGCAGCAATTAAAATTTGCATGACTCAGTTATGCAACCATTTACTTATTCCCATAATGCCCATTTAAAAAGAGCGGAAATACAATTGCTCTGTGTACAAGGGGGCCGGGAATGAAGTCTTGCATGTGAATCGATGAGTGCGTATTTCAAGGATGTTGGCCGAGGTCGCCATATTGCCTCCTGGACAAAGGTTCTCTCTTTTCTGACATCTTGTCCCTATCCTCTCTGCCCATCCCCTTGCTTGCCCCAATTCTCTGGCCCCTTTGCCTGCTCCGTGTCATTGCCCCCCTCTTATGCCTCCTCTGCTGACAGGGGGCACAGGGTGGATGGAGTCCAGGCACAGCCTATACTCCTGGAGGGCTCTTCCAAGATGGCGCCCCCTTCTCGTCTTACCTGGACAACGGAGTGGATGGAAAACGGCAGGAAGGCCTGGGCTTTGTTGAGGATGTTGAGAACCGTGAGGGTCACAAAGGCTTTCTCTGCATCCATGGCATTCTCCTCGGCCACCAGGGTATGGACGGCAAACACAACCAGTGCGACCTGGGTGCAACACATGGCAGGGGGAAGGGGACGGTGAGGCTGCCTCTGCAGCAGTGGGATGAGGCCAGGAAGCCTGGGTGAGCTGCTGTGTCGACAGTGGTCCTTGCAGCCAAGCACGCAACGCCAGAATGGGTTCCCCTCTGCAGAGACATCTCCCCAGATTGCGTCTCCCCACAGTCCTCATGCCTCAGCCATAAAGGCATGCAGTTCTCTCTTAATGTGTAAGAGGGAGGTGAGGAGGGGGAGTGGAAGTGCCGTCCCCCGGTTGCAGGCATCTGAAACACTTGGTTTCAGGCTTTGGGGGACGTTGCAGTTTTAGACCTTGGTGACGTCTTTATGGGCCTAGACACGGGTGAGACTTGTGATTCTAGAATCCCTCAGAAGACGATGCTCAGGTGTCAGCGGCAACGGAGAGCTCTGGGTGTTGGTGGTGGTTGTTGTTCTTGTGTCACCTGGGGATAGTTTGGCACTAGGTGTTGGCTCTGTTTTGGTTCTAGGTGTCACGTGGGGATGATGGTCACTTGGTTTGATAGTGACTGTTACTTGGTGTGATGGTCACTTGGTTTGACAGTGGGGTGGTCCCTTGGTGCGAAGGTCACCTGGTGTCATGATCATTTGGTGTGAGCGTGTGATGGGCTCTTCTAGTGATGGCTGCTTGGTGTCACGGTCACCAGGCCTGGTGGTGAGCCCGTGAGCCCGTTTGGTGGAGCGCCCTTGGCTCTGTGTGTCAGCTGAGTTGGTGATGCCTGACAGGCTAGCGGTGCCCCTGTGGCTCTAGATCCTGGAGGAAATTGGCAGTGCCCATTCTTGAGTGTTGGTCGAAGAGCGGGATTTTATGCCGGGAGCAGGGCTGGGTCACTAAAGGTCTGCGAGCGAGGGCACGGCTGCAGCCCAGCGGTGCCCACAGAGCTTCGTGGCTGCCATCTGTGCTGTCAGTCTGAGACGGGGAGGACAGACACCTCGTCCTGTGGGGGGCCTCTGAGCCCTCTGGCAGCCAGTACCAGGGAAGCTGCAGTTCCTGGTGATTCCGGCTCTGCAGGCCCCCGCACCTGTGACCTCCCCATGTCAGAAGAAAAGCCTCCCAGGTGCCTGGAGCTCGCTGGAGAAGTGCCAGGCCCTCGTGGCCACGGCCACCTTCACAGGAGTGCTGCGAGGGACCAGCTAACCCGGGGGACGGCCGCACCCGCGAGAGAGGACAGGCTCCAGCCTGGCGGCTGTTGGACGGGTCCGCGGCGGGGCTCCCAGGAGCGAGGGGCCGTCGCCAGGTCCTGGGGGCTCCGCGGCATCACCCCGCCTCCCGCAGTCCCTCCCCCACGCCCCGCGCTGCAGAAAGAGGGGAGGCGTCACCAGAAACGTGGACGCTTGGAAGGACACCAGAGACACGGAGAAGAGGAGGCCGGAGGTCCTGAGGGCGCCCAGCTCCCGGCGGCGGCTCTGCAGGACCCTGTCCAGGAAGGCTTCCTCCCAGCCGTGGAACTTGATGAGCTTCGCGTGCCTCAGGATGGAGCTGGTGAGGCGCGCCCGGGCGTCCTTCTGCCTCATCTGCTCTTCCTGGGACCAGGGAGGGGGGACACACGTTACCCCGCCCCACGCCCACCCCGGCAGGTCCTGCTGCTTCTGCCTCAGGCCCGTCCCCAAGCAGCCTCTCTGTCCCCAGGGTCCTGGCCCAAGCCAGGTGGGGGGGCAGGAGGGGAAGGTGAAGGGGACAGCTCAGACCCGGGTCCAGGGGACAGCACGGCCAGGAGGGGGTCTAGGTGGCCAGTGTGCTAGGGCAGGGGGTGGGGGGTGGGCAGGACAAGCAGAGGGGCCGGTTCCCCCGTGTCTCCCCAGGGGAGGGGCGCTGCCAGGGGCTCATAGAAGAGCCGGGTGGGAGGCTGGAGAGAGAGTCCAGGCCAGAGGTGGACAGGGGCCTGGGGAGTCAGGGGAAGAGGAGGCCACGGCCTGACCCCCTTCCCTTTCTTGCCTTCCATCTCTTCCTCCTTTCTTTCCTTCTTTTCTCCTTTCCTTTCTTCCTTCCTCCCTCCTCCCCCCTTCTCTTCCTTCCCCAACTCACCAATACGTATCGAGCACCTTCCCCGTGCCAAGCCCTGTTCTAAATGCTTGTCTACATCCCTGCCGCGCGTACCTTCCAGGCTAATGAGGGAGAGGTGAACCCCACGGCAGGTGAGCGAATGCGGGGTGCCCCAGAGGAAACAGCGGAGCTGCCAGGGCGGAGGGCGGGCGGGACTCGCTGGCAGCAGGTGGCCGGGCGGGGGCGAGGGAGGGGGGCGCGGGGGCATCTGGAGCCAAGAGCAGAGCCCTGAGGTGGGAGCACATCTGGCAGTTTGAGGGCTGGGAGGGGCCGGGGGGGTTGTGCAGTGAGAAGGGGGAGAGGGCAGGAGGCGATGGGGCCGGCCACGGCCTCCTGGGCCATGGCAGGGGGCCGCCTTGGGGTCCGAGCGGGGAGGGACGCCACCTGTCCTCTCACAGGTTCCCCCTGGCTGGTGGGCGTGGGGGTGAGGGGCAGAAGCAGGAATCAGCCGGGAGGCCCCTGCCACGTCCAGGCGAGCGAGGGGCCGGCTCAGAGTGGGGCGCATTTGGACGGTGTCCCAGCCGGAGTGTGAAGAGATGTCAGAGGGGCCCCGTGGTGTGTGACTTGAGCAATCGGAAATGCCCCAGCCCCCGAGACGGGGTGACGTGGGCGCAGGTCTGAGTGGTGGAGAAGCCGTGAAGCGGGAGAGACACCCTGCAAGGGCCAGCCCGGGCCCCCGCTCCCCAGTGCCTCCCTGCACCCCTACCTCCTGGGCTGCTCCAGGCAGCACTTCCCTTCCTCCCATCACCAAACCTGATGGTGCTTCCTCTTCTTGGTGATGAAGAAATTCAGAGGGAGGAGGCTCAGGAAGACGGCAACAGCGGTGAGGGCAGAGGGTCCTAGAAGCTGGAGATGGGAGGGGGCAGGAGCCCGGCTGGAGACCCTGGGGCTCAGGCAGGGGTGCTGAAACGGGGCTGCCACCAGGCCTGCTGAAAATGGGGTCCTCCTCCGTCAGGAGCAGGCACGGCCTCCCAGTGGGGGATCTTATTTTCAAGGCTGGTCACACATCCGGATGGGTGGGGTGGGAGGTGTCCCCAACCAGAAGAGTGCAGTTGAGACCTCTGAATCAGGACCTGGGTTCAAATCCTGGCCCTGCCCCTGACTGGCATGGCCTCGGGCAAGTTCCTTCCCCACTTCCTCCCTCGAGCCGCAGTGTCCTCATCTGTGAAGTGGGAATGGAGCTGTTCCCACCGCTGAGAGTAAGAGCTCGTGTCACAGGATCCACTATCATCCTAGGCTTCATTTCACCCTTGACTAGGGGCCAGATTTAGCCAATAAACATACAGGATGCCCAGTTAAATTTGAATTTCAGATAAGTAGCAAATAGGTTTTGAGTATAAGTATGCCCCATGTGATATTTGGGATATATTTATACTAAAAAATTATTCCACTTTCTGAAATTCCATATTTAACAATCCCCGAGCAGCCTTGTGATTTTGGGATAGTCCATTTCCCTCTCCGCTTTTGTTTTTTTTTAACCTGGGAAACGCAGAGGTGGTGAGTAGAATAAGTCATTTTTAAGTTCCTCTCAAGCTGACTTTTGGAGATTCCTCCAGAGGTCGTGTGGGCCCATTCTCCAAATGACCTCTGACCCTGCTTCAGCCTGTGGGCCTCGGTTTCCCCTCTCAGCCCTCAGGAAAGACTGCCTTCTAATCGGAATTCAGCCACCTATTTTATTGTATTTATGCGGCACTGGCGCCACCAAGTGGCGACATGGAGAAGCGTCCAGAAGGCAAACACCAACCCAAAGGCAGGCTTGGAAAAAATACTCAAGGAAATGTCAACACAACACGTTAAACTCTTTGCCTCTGGCAAAAACGGCAGCATTTGGCTGTAACATCCCCACTATCCACCCCTCCATAACCGGGTTCTCACAATGACCCTGTAATGCCAAGGACAGTCTGATTTTTATCAGCCTGGATCACGGAGCTGCTTGCTCCACTGCCCTGCATTTTCCCAAGTGTATTTCCTCCCTTCCTCTCTTTCTTCCTAATAATAACAGCCAGTCTTTATTTACTGCAAGCCAGACCCTGTTTGAAGTGCCTTACGTGCACTTGCTGAGCACCGACTGTATGCTTACACCCTGGGATCCAGCGTGAGCAAGTCAGAAAAGGTCCAGACCCCACTTCCTACAGGGCGGTGGCAGCAGTAGTAGAGGCGCAATAACAACAGTAACAGCCATTATGTGGCATGGCGGAGTCCTCAAAACTCATTCACGACCATTATTTCATTGCTTGCCCTTCCCAGGGACTGAAGAACTATGGCCCACGAGCCACATCCCATCGGCTGTTTTTGTATAGCCCGTGAGCTGCACAGAAATTCTAAGGGGCTTTTTCATTTTTAAAAGGTTGGGAAAAATCAAAGGAGAAATCATATTTTGTGACATGTGACAATGGTATGAAACTCAAACTTCACCATCCTCTCATCCAGCTTTCCTGGGGCACAGCCACTCCTCTTCACTCATATTTTTGTCTGTGGCTGCTTCTGAGCTGCCAGGACGGTGCTGAGTAGTTGGGACAGAGACCCCAGGGTCCCCTACACCCCGGCTCCCTATTATCTGGCCCTTTGTGGAAGAGTTTGCCGAGCCGGGCACCACTGCAGAAGCAGGGCTGGAGTAAAAGCTTCAGGAGGTCATGAGAATTAACCGCCCCCCCCCTGCACAATTTATAATAATACTAGCAAATATCTGGAGAGTAAAACTGTGTGCTGGGCATTGTTTTATGTGCTTTATGTGTTTTAACTCATTAAATCTTTCAGTGACACTAAGGCTGTGGTACAACTGTTCATTATTATCCCTGTTTTAAAGATGAGGAAACTGAAGCACAGTACGTTTAAGGTTTTTCAAACAGTTAAATGGTAAAAGTAGGATTCAAAACCTAGCAGCTCAGTAAAAGGGTCTGCATTCTTAATTAAGAAAAAAAAAAGAAAATCCTCTTGTGGCAGTTTGATGTGGTTATGAATTCCAAAAATAGATATTGGATTATGTTTGTAATCTGATCTGTACTTGGCGATGATTGAGATAGAGGGCATGGCAAAGAACAGAGTTGAGGGTTTCTGATGTTGGAGTTTGATGCTGAAGCTGGAGCCCCAGGGAAAGAGACAGAGCCGTTCACCTCACAGTCTACAGCTGACCTTGTAGAGGAAACAGAGGAGCTGAGCCCAGAGGAGCCCAGGAAGCCTGAACCCTTGCAGACGTCAGCAGCCATCTTGCTCCAACACATGGAAATAGACTTTGGTGAGGGAAGTAACTTATGCTTTATGGCCTAGTAACTGCAAGCTCCTGACCCAAATAAATACCCTTTATAAAAACTAAGCAATTTCTGGTATTTTGCATCAGCACCTCTTTGGCTAATACACCTCCGCCACAAAATAAATGTGAGGCAGTTGGGCAAAGTTCAGATTTTTTGTTTGATGACAACTTTCTGCTTTTTAGAAAATTAGATACAAATTCATCGCCCTAACAGTTTCTCTTTCTGTTTGCTGTTGTTGGTAGAGGTAGCCTCACTTTCCTGGTATGTTCAGTTCATGCTTAATTATGCCTGTTGGGCAACCAATACTGCACCCACAGAGGGTTGATGCCGTCCTCATCATCAACTGCACCCTGACATGACAGGCGAGGAAACTGAGGCCCAGGGAGGGTAAGCATTTTGCCCAAGGTCACATGCAAGGTCATCCCCTACTCGGCCTTTCCCCATGTACAGTCCGCCACACGCAGACGGAGATGGGATGAAGGAGGAGGAGGAAGAGAATCCAGCACAACCGCCCCCTCTGCCCCGCACCTGCCAGAGGAAGACGAAGCAGATGATGATCCAGACGAGAGGCAGCCACAGCCCGTTGAGGAAGAAGATGCTGTCCATCAGCCGCTGCACGTCCACGGACACCAGGTTGACCACGTCCCCCACCGCGCTGGCCTTCCTGGAGCTGCTGGACAGAGCCAGGACCTGGGCAGGGCAGGGCAGGAGACCTGAAGTCGGAGGTGCAGGGGAGAGGAGCCCCTGTGAGCCCCATCCCCACGTCTGTCAAGTGGGCTAGAAAACTCTCCGTGGCCAGCCTCCCAGTGCCATTGTGAGACTTGAGGGCTAGGACAGGGGTGACAATGCTCCCCAATCCCTAAGGCACTGGCGCTATGATGACTTAAAAGACAATACAGGGAAAACGGACTTGGCCCAGTGGTTAGGGCGTCCGTCTACCACATGGGAGGTCCAAGGTTCAAACCCCTGGCCTCCTTGACCCGCGTGGAGCTGGCCCATGCGCAGTGCTGATGCACGCAAGGAGTGCCCTGCCACACAGGGGTGTCCCCCGCGTAGGGGAGCCCCACGCGCAAGGAGTGCGCCCCGTAAGGAGAGCCGCCCAGCGCGAAAGATAGTGCAGCCTGCCCAGGAATGGCTCCGCCCACACTTCCTGTGCTGCTGACGACAACAGAAGCGGACAAAGAAACAAGACACAGCAAATAGACACAGACAACAGACAACCGGGGGAGGGGCGGTGGAATTAAATAAATAATACATCTTTAAAAAAAAAAAAAGACAATATAACACTGGGCCAGTGACGGCGGCTGAGTTGGTTTGAAGCTGGACGCACCCCAGCAATGTCTGGGCGTGACGTTGCCCCATTCCTTTGGGCGTGGACCCGTTGTAAGCAGGCTCCTTGGGTGAGCAGGATCTTGAGATGTGCCCCACCTCACTCGGGTGGATCTTAATCCTCCTACTGGAGTCCTTTATAAGAAAACGAAATTCAGAGAGAGAGAGAGCGAGAAAACCATGGAAGCAAGAAGCTGGAAGCAACGAAACCCGGAAGAGGAGGGAGAGCCCGCCACGTGTCTTGCCACGCGACAAAGGGGTCCAGCCTTCAGCAAGAAGGTGTTGTCTTGATGGGACAGATTCACGGCCTCGGAACTTTAAGCTTGTAAGCTAATAAACTCCCACCGTAAAAGCCAACCCATTTCTGGTGTGCTGCTTTCAGCAGCCCGGCAGACTAGAACGGTGGCGACCGTCATCATTCGCTGAGCGCTAACGATGTCCCCAACCCTGTGCTACGTTTAGTTTCACCCTTTCTTGTGACGTTCACAAGCACCCAAGGCAGGCACTGCCGGATTTCATTAAACCCAAAGTGCCATTGGTAAGAGGCTCTGTATTTTGTACCCCTGAAGAGGAAAACTCCCGTCAGCTCGTCAGGGCCTTGAGGCCTGGCAGGTGCACTCTTCCTCCAGGCTCACCTGACACAGACCCACGGACAGCCGCACACCCAGCTCCCGCGCAGGGGCCACGGGTCAGGGCAGGCCGGCGGGGCGCAGGCCGGCGGGGCCCAGGGGAGACGCCCACACAGGCCCCCAGGAGCTCTCCTTTTTGTCCCCCTTTCCCAGGGGCAGCTTAAGTGCGAGAGAGACGGCTGTGGGGTCTGCGCTGGCTCGCATGTGGGTACCCACAGGCCTCCAGGGGACAAGAGTCACTTTCCTCGGGGGCAGCCCAAAGCTCTGGCTTCCCACCAGCTGTTTATAACCCAATGACAGAACTTCCAGCCTGGGTGCAATTCGCCTACCAGTCAGGGGTCGTTTTTACTACAAGCATCGTCTGGCAAACCCAGCTGACGGCCCACTTTTATCTCGTTTTCACAGAGTCAGAAAGAAGAGTGGGAAGAGTGCCCTGGCAGTGGGAACAGCAGGTGCAAAGGCCCTGAGGTGGGAGGGCGCTTGGCACATTTGAGGAAGCAGAGGATGACCCGTGTGGCTGAGAGGGGGGTGGACGAGGGAGAAGGAGGCATGTGAGGGGACAAGTTCAGAGAGGTATCCAGGGGTCGGATCACACAAGGCCTGATGGAATAACCAAGAAGGTTAGACTGCAGTGTGAGCGACCACGGGTAAGTAATGAATGAGTGTGTTCTCAGCCACCGCAGTCCCTAACGGCTCATGATGTGACCCTTGCGGGCTGGGACATTTGTTTATAAGTTGGGGCTGCAGGGAGAGAGGAAAAGGCCTGGGCCGCTCCTCCTCGAGCTCACCTTTCTGTACACCAGGCCAGTGATGGCCGTTCGCAGCCTTATCTGCAGCACTTTCATTCTGTACACGTGCTGCTGCTCAAACAGCGTTTGCAGGCAGGCGGAGAGGAACATCAGCGCCGCAAGGAAATAGCCCTTCCAGGCGGGGGCCTTGGGATCGCCAATGAACTCCAGAAAAAGGCTGGCAGGGTGGGGGGGAGAGAGGGAAGTCACAGCACGGAGGAGGAGGAGGAGCCCAAGGCTGCTACCGTTCCCCCAGCCTGGTCAAGGGTGGAGGGGCCCTCTGGTAGATCATTTGCAAAGAAAGGGATGCAATTATTCTACTTCCTGCACACCCGTTTGCAAGGTGAATTTGCAGCTCGCCCCACCAAGTGGTGGAGTTTTTGCTCCCACGCCTTGAACCTGGGCTGGCTGTGAGACCGGCTTTGGCTGGTAGAATACAGCGGAGGTGAGACTGAGCCAGTTCCAAGCCCAGGTCTCGGGAGTGCATGCAGCTTCCGCCATCTCTTGGAATTTAGCAAGGCCGCCGTATGAACACAGGGTCTTTTGGAGGATGGGAGGCCACAGGGACACTGGCCATCCCGGCCGAGACCCTCCTAGATCAGCCCGTCTCCAGCCTCCCCAGCAGCCGACTGTAGCCGCATGAGTGGACCCAGCCGAGGCCCGAAGAACCAGCTGTGCCCAGCCCCAAAGTCTGATCCATATTATCCAGAGCTAAAAAAATCTGTGTCTGTGGTTTTAAGCCACTAGCTTTCGGGGCGGTTTGTTACACAGCAAAAACTAACTGATACAATCAGGTTAGAGTTAACTCCTTTTCCCTCCTTAAGATCAGTTACTTTCTCATTTATTTTTTTTTCTTCCTCTGCATCCTCCTCACCCATCCTCTGATGCCCTGCTTGGAAGGAGGTTTGAAGACCCCTGCTGTTAAGGGGCCACCCACCTTAGGAAGGCACCCGAGGCTTGAACCCACCTGAGGAGCTTGGGGACAGTGAATCTGAAGGCATCACCGATGACAAGGCTGAGGGTCCCCAGCAAGAAGGTGACGCGGGACACCTGCCAGATGGCCCTGAGCAGCGGGCCCCTCTGGCTCCCTTCTTGCCGCAGGAAGGCCTCGGTCTCCGGCACCTCGGGGCCAGCGCCCCCTTTCCTTTTAGATGCCTTTGCCTTGAGGTGCCTTCGGGAAGAAGAGAAATCGGCTCAGCGTCTTTTGTCCCTTCTCACAGCAGTGGCGGCTGACTTGCCAGCAGCAGGACCGGCTACTAAGGGGGATGGTTTTTAGGGAATCAGCCTTGTTTCCCCCTTGTCCTTCCTTATCGCCCAGGGAATCCGCTTTAGAGACGACCAGCGGGGGCTGCAGGGGTGGGGCAGGAGGGTGGCTCCGATGCTGTACGGGTGGTGATGGGAACGATGGTCTACTGCCGGGCACCCCTTATTCCTTCATTTCGCCGATGAGGGAAACTGAGGCTCAGAGGGGTGTCCAAGGTCACGCAGCTAAGAAGGGGCAGGAGTGGGATTTGAACCCACGTCTGTGACTCTGCTCCAGAGCCCATGAACTTTGGGGTCCACCAGGCTGCCTCTGTGGGGTGCAGAACAGCCCCCCGAGCCAGCCAGCCCTTAGCTGCCGGCATGTAAAGGCAGGGGTCGGTTCTGAATCGTGGCCGAGCCCGTGGGTGCAGGCCCTGCGCTTCTGGGTTAATCCACAGACAGACGCTTAGGCAGCCCCGACACAGGAGGACCCCAGGCTGTGGGAGCAGCGCAACAGTGAGGGAGGGAGAGCAGCAGGTGGGAGAAGCCAGGGCCCTTCCAGAGGCGCCCGGCCAGCAGGGAGGCTGCGGGCGAAGCTGCCGACAGCTCCACGCCCTGCGTGGCCTCCACCACGCCGGTCCCTCCGTGCGCCTCTGTGTCCTCGTGGGTCAATGGAGGGGGCTGGTCCCGCTCCGAGTCCCTTCTGGCTCTGACACGCTCTGGGCTTCTTAGTAAGGTCAGCGCCCATTTGCAGAGCTGGGAGGCCAGCGGGTGCCGCCATCAGCTCTCTACACGCGGGAGCTCATGGGAGCCTCGGGACTGCCTTGTGGGTGGGATCATCAGGGGCCCCGATTTGCCGAGGAGAAGACCGAGGCTCTGAGAGGTGGTGTCAGCTGCCCAAGGTCACACGGCAAGGGCACTGGAGCCCAGGTCTCCATTCATGGTTCATGGGGTGCCTCTTTGTGCACCAGGGACTCCCCACTAAAAAAAAAAAAATAAAGATGGAAGGAAGGGAAGGTGGGAGGGAGGGATGGAGGGAGAAAGGGAGGAAGGAAGGGAGGGAGGGAGGGAGGAGGGGAGGGAGGGAGGCAGGCAGGCAGGCAGGCAGTCTGGCTTAGTGAGCTCAGGTGGCCAGACTCTCAGTGACCGGGCCAAGGTCACGGCGCTCATCCCGGCCCAGTTTGGAGTTTGGTTTGGCATCCACGGACTGTTGTGGCTCAGCCTCGGTCACCGAGGGGGGCATGGCCTGCTGCTCACAGACTTTTTGGTATTTGGGTCTCAAGTGGCAAAAGAATGTCCCCTCCTGACAGGGGCTGTCCCTGATCACCCTCCCCACTGGACCCCGCTGTTTAACGCCCTGCTTTCACAGCCACGTCACTCTTGTTTTGTTATTTGTCTTGTTTGAACTCCATGTGGGAATTCTGAGTCAGCGTTACAGCCCACAGGCCCTGTAGCCAACTTCCTCTTTTCCACGTCAAGCCCACCTTCCATCAAGGATGTGTTTTAGATTGCTGTCTGGCCTCTGGTCATTTAGTGCAGCACTAGCAAATTCAAATGACCGCGGGGTAAAGCCAAGGGTGTGAATGAGTAGTGTGGGCTGGGTATAAGCTGGGGGATACAAAAGGGAGTAGTGAGGACTGCGGCAAACTGAAGTTGCCTATGCCCTGTCCAATGGGGCAGCCTCTATCAGAGCCGACTTCCTGCTGCCAGGCAGGGACATGGCCCAGGGCTGCAGATTTACTTAAAGAGAAGCCAGAATCCAAAATCCAGATTTTCATGTGAAACCTCTGAAGTTTTAAATGTTGGCAACAGAGTATAAAAAAAACAAAAACAAGGGGGGCCGATGTAGTTCAGTGGTTGAGCACCTGCTTCCCACGTACCAGGTCCCAGGTTCGATCCTGGTACCTTCTAAGAACAAAACAAAACAAAACAAAACAAAACAAAACACCAACTCGGGGAAGCCAACATAGCTCAATGGTTGAGTGTCTGCTTCCCATATACAAGGTCACGGGTTCGATCTCTGGCTGTGGTACCTCAAAAACAAAAACAAAAACCAACAGCTACATAATAGGTGAGCCAAACAGCCCTCATGAAACTGACCTGGCCGGCAGGTGGCTGGCTGGTGACCTCTCACGCGAGATCCTCTCCCTTCCCCCAAGAGTTGCAAAAGATTTCAGATACAGAACAAAGTTCCCTCTGTGTGTGATCAGTCAGCTCAGAAAACGATTGGGCAAGGCTTTTGCATAACCTTTCCTTTCCCCTTTCTTTCTCTCAGTTGTTTATGGGGGTCCTCAGACTGTTCTGGAGAATATTTCTATCTTCTTGCCCCAGCTCTCACCCCAGGGGCTGGGAAAGAGTGGGTTAGATCGCAGGGCCCCTTGGAATGCCTCGTTGCGGAGTGGAGGGCCAGGCAGCCCAGCAGGCTCTGTTGTTTCGGTTTGCTCCTATCAGTTCTCCCCTTTTTGAAAACAACACCCCCTTTCCTTTGGGGGGCAGCCCCTCCCCTACTCCGTGTGATTCTGAAGGGGTCACAGCCATGAGACCCAACCCTGGCCATGGGATTGGCCGCTGGCAGGCACGTGACTCGAGCCAGACCCCCCCTGGGATTTTCTACAGAGACGCCAGGGGAGAGGGGCTGGCTCTGCTGGGGCGGCGGAGCTGGTGTGGGAAGGGCCAGCCCTTCTGGAGGGGCCGGTACCAGATGGAGCGGGAGGATGCGGCCGTCACACGGAACCCTGGATTCAGCCGTGCCTGAAGCTGGAGCCATCTTTTCAGTTCTGTGAGCCAACAGATTCTCTCTCTCTCTGACTTGTGGGATCTGGCTAACTGCAACGCACAATAAAATCCTCTAGGGCTTTGTAACTCTCCGCGCAGAGCAAAACGGCTCTCGTTCTGGCCCCCGAAACACTGAGGTCCAGCAAGCTCAAGAGACCCGGGCAGGGAAACGGACTTTGGCCCAGTGGTTAGGGCGTCCGTCTACCACATGGGAGGTCCGCGGTTCAAGCCCCGGGCCTCCTTGACCCGTGTGGAGCTGGCCATGCGCAGCGCTGATGCGCGCAAGGAGTGCCGTGCTATGCAAGGGTGTCCCCCGCGTGGGGGAGCCCCACGCGCAAGGAGTGCGCCTGTGAGGAGAGCCGCCCAGCGTGAAAAGAAAGAGCAGCCTGCCCAGGAATGGCGCCGCCCACACTTCCCGTGCCGCTTACGACAACAGAAGCGGACAAAGAAACAAGACGCAGCAAATAGACACCAAGAACAGACAACCAGGGGAGGGGGGGGGATTAAATAAATAAATAAATCTTTAAAAAAAAAAAAAAAAAAAGAGACCCGGGCAAAGCCATCAGCTCCTCGATGGCAGGAAGGCAGGCTTACCCACCCCTCTGTTGAAGCCTCGTTGCTCTAGACCGGCGGTTCTCAGACTGGGGGTCCTCAGACTCTGAGGCCTCCACGGAAGTTTCCAGGGATGTGGAAGGCAGGAGGAAGGCGCTTTGTGCAGGGCTAGCACAAGCTGGAGAACCCCTGAATAACTCGTACTGCTTGAGTTCACACCACTTGCCAGGAATGTGCTATGCTCACTTCTAAAAATCGTCTCTTTTCACCTCCCATTAGCCAGGTGCTAAAGGCATCCCCATAGAACAGATGAGGACACGGCGGAGTGGGTTTAGCTCAGTTGGTTGAGCGCCTGCTTGTCATGACGAGGTCCAAGGTTCAATCCCCAGTACCTCCCTTAAAAAAAAAGGAAAACCGAGAACCAGGAGACTCATTACCAAGTATTAACTAAGCAACAAATAAGAAGCTGCTTGCCTGTTACGGCAATTGTCCACCCCTTCTGTTCCCTGCCTGTCCCCCCTCCCCCCATGAAAGCTCCTTTCTGGGGTCTCTGAAGACCTCCCCATTGTCAGTCTCCTTTGGGAACCTGCAAAGTCCTCTGGGAAAAACCGTATTTTGAGCGTTGCCAGTCAGTGCTGAGTGGGGTCAACCGGTGAGCAAGGGGGTGCGGGGGTGCGGGCTAGGGCAGGGCCAGGGGCTGGATTTGGGGCTGAATGACGATGAGCTTTGCTGACCGAGCACAGGGTCTCCCACCCCACTCACCGCTGAGCTGCCCTGCGGTTCCTCGTCCATTCCCTTTCGAGCCTGGACACGAGTTCTTCTGAAGAGCTTTCCTTCCCAAGCGACCAGAGGTCTTTAGGCCCCAGAGGCCTCCGGTAGCCCCTCCAGACCAGCCTGTAAGAGAGGACGAGCCGGGCAAGTTCCTCCTGCCATCTGCCCCCTCCAGGGTAGCCGGGCAGCCCTGAGTAACTCATCGTACCTCTCTGTGCCTCAGCTGGCCCCTCGGCAAAAAGGAAAGTAAACTGCCCCTGACGTTTTTGAGGCGCGTCTCAGTTTACAACATGCATCTCGTTTCATTCTCATGTGAATGCCTAAGGTGGATTATTATCGACCTGTTTTACAGGTAGTTCCCCCGTTATAAGCTCCCATGGTTACCTGAGCCTTTTCTTATGGTACGTGCCACAATTATGAGTATTTACTTTTCTGGCCTGATTATTTATTTGGTGCCTCCCTCCCCACTGGGTGGTAAACTCCATGGAGGCCAGGGCAGTGTTTGCCTCAGTTTCCCCCTTCTACCTCCTAGCAGCGGGTACACGATTCATCAAATAAAGGCACTGATGAGCCGTGTGGCCTTGGGCAAGTCACTTCCCATCAAGAGACTTCAATTTCCTTTCCTTAAAATGAAGGCGTTTCCCAAGATGTAGGGCTGGTCTCTGAGGTGAATGTCAGCTGTACCCGTAGAAGAAACTAAATACTACAGCCTTCTGTAGCAGGAGTGCCATTACCTTTTTGGATCTCTTTATTCTATCAGATGATACCAAGGAGAAGGCCTTTGGGCACTTGTCTTTCACTCCTCGCTAAGATTTGCTAAGTTCCCTTTTCTACCGCAAAGCAAATTTGGGCAAGCAATGGCTCCAATCTAGAAATTAACTTTGACCAAACTTTTGGAGTTATCTCCTTTATGGCAAGTGAGTCTATGGATTTTCTCATTTTGGCAGTGACAGAAAGTTTCCTTTTAAAAAGGATTTATTAAAGTAAAAAAAAAAGATGGGCCAATATAATGAAAAGCATTCATTTCAGTGAGTGAAAGAGTACAAGTGATACACTGATAAGGCAATGAGCAAGAAGGGCCTGTAAATTCCTAGTTGGGGAAGCAGAAAGTTATATCTCCTCTAGAGCTTTTTAGCAAACTTCTATGCTCTTTCCACCAATTCTGAACGCCTAGAGCATTATTTTATTCATGTACTTAACAACTCCTTTACAAAATGCTTACAGTGTGTGAGGACCTGTTCTAAGTGCGTCACAAACCTTATCTCATTTAATTCTCACCACCCTTTGGGGTACTTATTATCCCCTATTTTACAGGTGTGGAAACTGAGGCACAGAGATGTTAAGTTGCTTGCTCAAGGTCACACAGCCAGGAAGAGGCGGGGCCAGGATCCCCAGGGGGTCTGAGGCTGCTGGGCCTGCTGGGCCTTTTATCTCCTTACCCCCCATGCTTAGTGCATCACAGATGCTTATTAGATGTTGGTGGGGTGGCAGAAGTCTAGTAACAGAGGCCATCTTACGTGTGCCTGCTGTGTGTAAGCACCGGGCACTTTACATCTAAGGCAGAGTTGCCCCATTACAGGGCAGAACTCTGAGGCCTGGACGTTTGTGAAGCTGGCTAAGAGGCAGAGCCCGCTTCACACCCAGGGGTCTCTCCACGCGATGAACGAGGGCGGGAGGTGGGCGATGGACACACACCACTGAGAGCGAGGCGCGGAGGCGGGGCTCTGGAGGCCGGCGGGAAACCTCAGTGGGGGCAAACAGGGGTGAGGAATTAGAGCACCAGATCCGGTGGGTGGGGACACCTCTCGACTTACCCAGAAACCCACCAGAACGTGGCCTTGGAGGGGAAGGAGGCCCCAGCCTCTGGACATGGGTTCTGGAAAAGATGGAGAAGGAGGGGCCTTGGTCTTGCATGTCACGGCAAGCAGGTGGCAAAGGGGAACCCACGGCAGGAGACAGAATGAACCGACCATGAACTTAGACCTGAAGATGCACACCAAGGTGCCAAGGGGCCCGACGGGGCAAAAGGGGATTGCGCACAGGACAGATGGCATCCACAAGGCAAGGAGCAGTTGCTCAGAAGAACAATAATTACTAATATCGAGGCACAGAAGTCTCAAAGCAAGGACCGACCAGAACCTAGAGAACGAGTCCTCCCTCCCTGGGTGAGTGTGGTGGGAACGGCGAGGGTATGCCTCGTACTTTTGTCAGCCGCTCCAGGTAAACAGCGCCAAATTACACTCTTCACCAGGCGGGTATGAGGACGCCCAGTTCACTACATCTTTGCCAGAACAGCTTGTTACCAATTAAAATATATATATTTTTTGCCATGCTGATAGGCAAAATCAAAAAAAAAAGACCATCCCGTTTGCGTTTTGACTCGATTACTGGAACAGCTGAATGTTTTCATGTGATCTCCAATCAACTGTTTCTTCCTCAGAAAGTCTCTTGGCTTCTCAGACTTGTTGGGGGTGACCTGCTGGACGCCATCACGGACCACCCACGCCCACCCGAGAGCGCTTACCCCAGCTGTGGTGTCCCTTGCACTTGTGTAATTACGTGACTCATGCCTGGCTCCCCTACTCAGTCCCCAGCTGCAGGAGGACAGGCACTAGATCTGCTTGTTCACTCCAGAATCCTCAGCATCGCTGGGGCACAGGACAGGGGTCGGCCAACTTTGGCCCACTGCCTGTTTCTGCAAATGAAGTTTGCCTGGCACACGGCTGTGCTCATTTGTTGACCTATCGTGTGTGGCTGCTGTCGTGGATGATGTCTGAGTTGAGACTGTCTGGAGCGGAAAGCCTAACGGAGTTACTTTCCGGCCCTTTACAGAAACCGTTCGCCACCCTCTGGCCTAGGGGAGACATCCGGCACACGTACACATTTTGCCGAATGATTGAATGAATAAAAAACAGAAGACCTGGGCTCTCCTTCGATTCCCCGGGGCCACACGGGGAGACTGGCGTGGAGCTGGGCCCAGGGAGGCAACTGCGACGGCGGCTCGGCGACTTACAGGCTGCTGGGGGGCTTTCGGGAAGAAGGGGGGCCAGTCGGCCAGGCAGGACAGCACCAGCTGGACCGCCACTAGAGACAAGCACAGGAGGGTCGACAGGTGGCGGAAGGCGTCCCTCTGGAAGTCCTGCGGGAGAGGAAGCAGGAGTCAGCCCACTTGAGCCTCACGGGTAGTGGAGGCTGGGAGGGTACCACGGGGAAGGGTCAGGCGGAACTGCGTTCCCCGTGGTGGGAGCAGCACTGACGGGGCGACAGGGCCCCGGTTTGAAAGCCAGGCTACCGTCATCCCTGGACGCCCCGATTTGTGACTCATGCACACTCTGTCCCTACAGACCATGGGCCAGGGCGGTGCCTGGGGTTTGCCTTTAGCTGGGTGACAAGTGGCCACACCAGCTGGGACACGAATTGAAGTGACCCTTTGCCTTCCTCTCTGTGCCACACAGGAAACCCTTTCCCCAGCCCAGCCCCCACCCCAGTCTCCCATCCCAGCTGGCTCGTGGCCACCGTTTTTGGATGGAAGGGGAAGGGAGCTGATTTTAGGGAGTGTCTGCCCCACCCAGAGCACGTGCCCTGTTGCATCAGGTCCCTCCTCACCGCTGGCCCCGGGTGGGGTTCTCTCGCTCTGTTTCCCTACTGGGGAGACCAAGATTCAGAGAAGTGGTGGCACCTGGATCAAGGGCACCCCGATTATCAGACCCGGATCATGAGCATCTGCCGCTAGACCACAGTCATCCCTGCTTGCTTCTGGGAGGAGCACCAGTGGGCTCTCCCCGGGCGTGTGGTTTGTGCAGAACTAACGCCGCTCTGGGAGGAGGGCAGGTGATGGAGCCCGGGCAGCGAGCACATTCTAGGCCCCTGGCTCCTGCGGTTGGTTTGGGAATGGCCAGAGGACCCAGCCAGGCCCCCAAGAGCTGGCCCATCGGGAGGGCTGTCCCCTGGGTTTGCTCCCCTGGAGCCTTTACTTGCCACCTCATCCGAGAACGAGGCCAACACAGAGAGAAGCCGAGCCAGGAGAAAGAGGCCAAGGCCTGAGCTAATAAAGGCCCTCGTAGTTTACCCAGTTTTTCTTTCCCTCAGCTAGTGCGAGTTGAGGTTTTGGTGCTCGAGGCAAGAGTCTGAATTTCAAATCACGTCCTCAGCTGGATTTTACACTCTTCTGGGGTTTTGTTTGCAGAGAGCAGACAACCTGAGGCCTGACTCCCCTACGGCCCAGCGGCCCCAGACAGCCACTTTCACGGGTGTTGATGGGAAAGCTGCTTAACGGCTTCGGGGGAGATGGACGTGGGCTCTGCGTTCCCAAGGACGTCATTAACCGCCCTAGCCTCAGATTCCCCATCTTTAAAAAGAGGTAGTTTGAATCCGCCACAGAGCGTTATTGAGAGAATCGGAGGAGAAAATGCCCATAAGTTGCGTGCCGGACGCCCTGCCCATAGTGGGCGCGCCAGACCACAGGGAGCACCGACATGATTATTTCTGTGCGTGTCCCGGACAGCTGATGGATAAGTGAGCTGTAGGAACCCTCTCTTTTGTAAGTCAATAAATGGCCAGTGGAGTTTTGCCTTTAGATGCAAAGTTATTCTTTTTAAAATTCTCTGTGCGCCAGGACAGAACCATCTTCTCTGCTTCCTCCTTCAGGAGTTTGATAGAATAACCATTTGGTTCCAGAAATGAACCGTAGCCTGCCCCTGGTGGTCTCAGGACGCCCCTCCCCAGAGGCCCGGGGGAGGTCAGCCAGGCACGTGTTCTCACTTGGGGCAGGTTTTGCTCTCCAGGGAACACGTGACTCCATCTGGGCACCTTCTGGGTTATCACAGCATGGGAGTGGATGGGAGAAGCTACCAGCACCCAGTGGGTGGAGGCCAGGGGTGCCACTCAACAGCCCACAATACACAGGACGGCGCCCCAACAACTAAGAATTTTCCAGCCCCAAACGTAACTAGCACTGAAGTTGAAAAGCCCGAGGCTAGACTAGGTATTTTTGTCTTCGCAGAGAAAATGATCGCTCCTGTCTCTGAAAGGCGAATGCTGCTTCCTAGACTGGGAAGCAGAAATGTGGGTGGGTGTGTAAAATGAGTGTACACACGCACTCCCACGTACAACCACATGGGAGAATGGGTGAGGGTGAGAATGAGGGGACCCGTGTGTGCACATGGAGGAAGGGTGGCCTTGAGTGTGTAGGAGGGATGTGCAAATGGATGTGTGGTGAGGGGGGTATACTTGCACACGTCTTGTGGTAGCTGGAAGGCGTAGCCAATGCACTGTGAGTGGACATGTGTGGGTACGTGTGCGATGCGTGGGAGTCTGTGCTTGTGCACTGCATGAGTGGGGCATATGAGTGTTATCTCTGGTGTGAAAGCAGAGTGCATGATGTGCGTGTGTAAGAAACGGGAATTCAAAAAGATGCGTAGGAGGTTATTCAAAGTAGTCAAAAGGGAGAAGCAACCCACGTGTCCATCAGCAGATGAATGGATAAACACCATGTGCTCTGTCCACACAGCGGAATATTATTCAGCTGTGAAAAGGAATGACCTGGTAAATGCTACAATATGGATGAACCTTGAAGACGTATCGTTGAGTGAAATATATCAGACCCAAAAGGACAAATGTACGATTCCACTTATATGAAACAGCCAGAACAGGCAAATTCATAGAGACAGACAGTAGGTTAGAAGGGGTCGAGGGGAGGGGGAATGCTTCATGGGGGCAGAGTTTCTGTTTGGGGTGATGAAAACACTTTGGTAACAGATGGTGATAATGGTTACACAACATTGTGAAGGTAATTCATGTCACTGAACTGTACACTTAAAAATGGTTAAAACTGCAAATCTTACTTTCCACATATGTTACCACCATAAAATCTTTTCACAGGTGTGGAAGGATGGGGACTTACTAGTGAGGAGGGGTTCCTGTGCCTCTAGACTGTGGTGTGTGTGTCTGTGTGTGGGGAATGAGTCGAGCATGGGAAGGGATGGAGGGAGAATGGGACCCGAGGCTTGAGGCCGCCATATTGGTTTCCCCGGTGGCCCAGGCCTCGACTTACCCCTCGCAAGACCAGCTGGGCAGTGTTGGTGGCTGGCAGGAGGCAGCAGAGCAGCCAGTACCCAAACAGCACCCCGGATGCCTGGACCCCCTTCCTCCTCTCCATGTGGATCACGAACATGGCAAAGCTCTGGACAAGGGAGTCGGGCGGCTTCCGTGAGGCCGGGGCAGGGAGCTCGACTCTGTGCCCCACCGCGTCCTCCATCGGAGCAGGGAAAGCAGCAGCCAGAGCAAGCCAGGCTCCTTACCATGGTGGTGAGCCACACGGTGGGGTAGATGAGGAGCTCTGGGGCCTGCGGCGTTCCCCGGTGGATTTTCCAAAGAGCGACAGACACGTTGGAGGTGGACAGGACTATCAGGGCGAAGCCGAGCACCTGGGGAGATGGGCTTAGATAAGGCTGGTGGGTGGAAAGAAAGAGGGTGGCAGACCGGGTGGTGACCCCTGTCCAACTGGGCAGTGGCTGCGCAGTTACGTCCAACGTCAACTGGGAACAGCGGCGACATGAAGAGGGTATAAGAAAATGTGGCAAGGGACGCGGCCGGTCAGTCCTGACTTGGAACTGTCGGATGCGTGAGGCGCAACTGGGACCTGAGCCAAGCCCGTGCGTTCCAGAACGCGGGAGGCAATTTGACTGTGTGCGTGCAAGATAGCGGTAGAGTGAGAACACGGCAGGAACCGAATTTTACTCACCAGGCGAAAAAGTTATACGCTTCGCCAGTCTCTTTCAGTCCCTGTTATTAAGTCAAGGAGAAAGTCTGTGGGAAACCGTGTCTCTTTAATGCCACTCTAATACATGTTGGTCCCACTTTTGAACAAGAGAGAGCAAGAACATGAGAGCACACGCGCACGCATGCAGGTGAGCAGGGCACTATAAAAAATAAGCCGGGGTCAGCAAACTACCACCTGCAGGCCAACTTTGTTGGCTGCCTGTTTTTGTGTGGCCTGTGGGCAAGGAATGGTTTTTCCATTTTTAAACGCTTGAAAAAGTAGAAAGTCATGACCCACCAAAGGGATGTGAAATTCAAACCTCAGTGTCCAACCTGCAGTTTTATTAGCACACAGCCACGCCGCTTCGCTTAGGTATTATCAGTGGCTGCTTGGGAGCTACAGCTCGAGTAGCTCAAGCTGTAAGTAGTTGCAGGAGATGGTGAGACCGTGATGTCTAAACTCGCTGCTATCTGGCCCTTTTTAGAAAGAGTTTGCCGAACCCTTGATAGGTGGTCAGGGATTCGGCGGAAATTAAGAAAGAGGCCTGGAAAGGAATGAAACTTGCAGAATATTCTTGTAGAAATATGAAGGAGATGCAGGCTCATGCTTGCAATGCCAGTGTTACTCAAATACCTTACAATACATGCCTAACGATTTAAAAAATCTGGTCTGCAGTACTGCTGGTGGGGAAACATAAAAGTGTCTACCTGTTAACATTTTTAGAAGGTTCTTCCTTAGTGCAGGCCTAAAAATCATGCCGTGGACCCAGGAGCACACATGCCACGCTTTGGGAAAGGCCAGGTCACCGCTTCCGAGGAAGACGAGCGGTTCTGGAAGCGTGGATTTGCGCGCGCATGTTCAGTCACGAAATCAGTTTGGAGGAATTGTGTTCCTCCGAGTGTCCTCCGCAGCCCGGAGTCTGGCTTTGGGGTTGGGTAACAGGTTCTCTTTTCCTGTCCCCAGCCTGTTTGCTCTGGACAGAAGCGTCCACCCCCTGGGGGTGGCCTCCGGCTCCCAGCCCGACTGCACTCCCACGCCCCTTCCCCCCATTGTCTGACAGGTTCCCAGCAGGCTGGTTACCATTTTGGCCTTGAAGAGGGGGGACATCTGGATGTAGCCCCTGCTGTGGCAGTGGATGTAGAAGAGGTAGATGGGGCCGAGGACCCAGAGGTACATGGGGGGGCCCCACGCCCCTGCCGTCGTCAGGAAGCACAGGCTCAGCAGGCCAGCCGTGGCAGGCTCCAGTTCTGTCTGGTTCCAGACCTGAGGGAACACCAGGGGGCCCCTTAGGCGCGAGGGTCCCAAACTCACCTTCCAGGGGGGCCAGGCAACCTGGTGCACCCCAAACACCTACGCAAAAGGTGCCGGGTGAGCTCAGGTCATCTAACCCTCACCTCCTTCCTAGGAGGTGGGTGCAGCTCTCCTCCTCTACTGGTGCTCGACTCTCCACAGGGTGGCTTGTTATAGGGGTCGCCCTCCCCTGACTTTCGGGGACCACAGCAGGTCTCCTCGCTTTCCAGGGCAGGGAAATTGGCGGGGAGGGGGAGGGAGAGCTCTGCCAGGACGAGCCGGGACAAGGGGAGTGGGGCGAGAACTCACCTCCGGGCCCGCGCAGGGCTCGCCAGGCGCGGCCATCGGGACAGTCTGTGGTCCGTCTGTCTGTCGGTCGCCGGGCAGCCTCCTCCGCCGCGGTTCTGACCCGGGAAGGGGCGGGGCCGGGCAGGCCTGAGCGGGAATCTGGAGCCTGGAGGGGAGGCCGCGGGGCAAGGTCCGTGCGTGCGGCAGGAGGGGGCGGGGCGAGAAGGGGGTTAACGAGGCCGGGGGAGGGGGCGGGAGGGGGGGCTCGAGGGCCCCAGCGAGCACCTGGGGAAGGAGCCTCCCAGCGCCAGAAAGTGCAGTGGTGCCCCCCATCCCAAGCCCACCCCCCCAGCAACAAGTATCATCCCAAACTTCCCAAACACTTTGGAACCAGCAATTCCATTTCTGGGAATGGATCCTGATGAAAGGGCCCGCCAGGTGTGCCGAAGTTTATACTCAGAACACAGGGCGATGGCCTGAGTGTCCCGCAAGGGGAGACCCCTGGCCGCGGCGGAAGGGGAGTTAAAGCCACAGCCTCGCCGGTGGGCTGGACGCCGTCTATACCCGCAGGGTGATGGACAGAGTTTAAAAAGATAATAGTTTAGCACAGTGTCCACCATAAAGGCTCAATAAGAGCATTATTAGAATTCCTGTTATTATTTCATTCATTGGTTACTAAGTAGTGGTTTAAAATGCTCTTGCAGAAATATATTAATGTGGAAAGATGTTAAGATGGTTGTTAAATGTGAAGTGAGAAAAGAGATTGTATAATACTGAATAAGCTTTGATAGTTTTGCAAAACAAAAAACTCCAAAGTATGTGTCTACATTGGGGAAAGTGGAGAAGAAAGTCATGTCATAATTCTTCTTTTACATCTTAAAGTGAGGTGCATGCACCAGGTCGGTGATCCCAGCCGCTAGTTCTTTTCTGGAAATGACGCTACATAATATGTATAATATAATATAACGTGATATAATGTAATAGCATAGATTAAAAGGTGAAGGTGCTCTAAGTGATCCTAATTTTCTTCCTTTTACTTTTATTTTCTTTCTCTCTTCTGTGAGCACGGATTCCTTTCAAGATAGCGATGAACACGTCAGCTCCTTCAGGTGGACAAGCCTGGGGGCTCCGTTTGGGTGAAGAATTAAATCCCCCTGCCCTTCTGCACTCTGCCCTGTTACCTCTCGGGGGTCTTGTCCTCTCTTCACTCCCGTCTCCTGTGGGGGTTTCCTCAGATCTTGTTTTTCTCTTTCTCTGGAGTCTCCCCAGCTCAGGTCTGGGGCCCAGAGGTGCCCTGTCAGCTGTCCTCCCGCCTGGCTCTTCTGGAAGACCCCCAAGGCTTTCTCCTGAAACCGAGGGTGGCAGGCCCTGCGACCTGCCCTCCCTGCCCCGCCACTGGCGTTGTCACAGCCTTGAGGCTTTGTTTCTTTGTATTTGGAAGGGAATTTGAGGGGAATGGTCAGGAAGTGAGGAAGAACGCAGAGATCGGTCAGGATGAGCTGGGAACGGGACTCAGGGGCCCCAGTTCTTAGTTTCCGACTCTGAACGGCAGATGGCTGTGTGGAGAGAGGGCCAGGCAAGTCCCTGTCACTCTCTGGGCCTTGGTTTCCCCTTCTGAACAACGAGAAGTTTCCACAGGCTAGCATTTCCCAATTGGTGGTTTCAGTATTCGGTGATTTGACTTAACAAACCAAGGACTCATATCGAGGAGGGCGGTACGGGCATTCTGGGCCCCAAAGGTCTGTTCAAGTCCTAACCCCAAGCAGCGGTGAGTGAGATCTCACTTGGAAATAGAGTCATTGCAGATGGAATTAGTTAAGCTAAAATGAGGTCACACTGGCCTAGGACCGGCCCTTCTTCCTTATAAGAAGGTGGAGCAGGCCCAGAGGGAAGACGGTCATGTGACGATGGAGGCAGAGGTGGAAGTGCTGCAGCTACCAGCCTAGAAATGCCAGGGACTGGTGGCAGACACCAGCCAGGAAGAGGCAAGGAAGGAGACTTCCCAACAGGTTTCAGAGGGAGAGCAGCCCTGCCAACACCTTGACTTCAGACTTCTAACTTCCAGAACTCAGACATTTCT
This sequence comes from Dasypus novemcinctus, assembly GCF_030445035.2. Lineage (NCBI taxonomy): Eukaryota > Metazoa > Chordata > Mammalia > Cingulata > Dasypodidae > Dasypus > Dasypus novemcinctus. Next base: position 56,493,914 of record NC_080695.1, on the reverse strand, counting down.
GTTGTGTCAAGAGACAATGTGTGGTACTTTGTGACAGCAGCCTAAGAAACTAAGAACTAAGACAGAAGGTAGAGGGCATCTGTTTTAATTCTGGTTATAAAGGACAAACTGCGGGGAAGCAGATGTGGCTCGAGTGATTGGGCTCCTGCCTACCACATGGGAGGTGCCGGGTTTGGTTCCTGGTGCCTCCTAAAGAAGATGAACAAGAGAGCAAGCTGGTGCAATAGGCTGGCACGACGAGTGATGCAACAAGATGATGCAAGAAAGAATAACAAGGAGGAAAACACACTGAGAGACACAACTTAGCAGGGAGTGGAGGTGGCTCGAGCGATTAGGCACCTCCTTCCCACATGGGAGGTCCTGGGTTCGGTATCAGTGCCTCCAAAACGATGAGCACACAGCAAATACAAACAATGGGAGGGGGGAGCACAGAAATAAATAATAAATCTAAAAAAAAAAACAAACTCCAATAAATAAAGTAATTATCTTCTCTTTACAACTAAACAGTTGAGCATCTCCCTGAGTTTCCAGTGAGGCTGCAGAGTGAGAAACTGAAATCAGATGTGCACACATTTGGCCCTGGATCTGAACTTGAGCTGAAAATTTTTGACCATTCTATTTTTTAAACTCGTTGCTATTCTTGGTTGTTTGTTGTATTAAGTTTTAGTCACAAAGGCAAATTTCAGTGGGAAATCTTCTCTCTTCTCTTATAATTTAGAAATAAAACATAAAAACTATTGAAACAAAGTACCTGATTTCTTAAAGGAGCAAAATGGAAGAATTCCAAATATCAAGTCAGAAGAGAAAGTTTTTTCTAATTTTCGTGGCAACTCATAGTTAAAGTCAATTTGCCCTAGGGTGTACATTCAGTCTTGGGACAAAATAAAATAACCTGATATTTGGATTATTGCAGACGAATCACGCTTCCTCTTTCAGAGCTAGTTCCGAGTCAATTAAACAGCATGCCCTTGTTTGGGGGGGTACCTCAAAACTTATTATTCAAATGTTATCCAAATTGTGATGAAAATAAAATGTAAATACCTTCTTTAATATGCTGAACTTAAAGGCCATTTACTTTCAGTCACGTATTGATCATTTTACCATGGAAAACTGCACTGACACATTAATTCTTAAAAGGGTTTATAAGATTATGTATCACTTTGGCTATGGAGTCGAAGATTTAGGAAACTTGAAGGGTACTACGATCAGCAAAGCTCCTTGTCCTTTCCGTCTGTGATACTAAATTCCAAACTAGAATTCCACTTGGCAGCTGTGCCTGTGACCCTTTCGTTTGGGTTGCACCGGCCAGACGGTGCGCGGAGTCCTCCCGACCGGCAGAGGGCGCGAATGGGCTCGGCTCGCTGAGCATGCGTGATGGTAAGTTTCGCGCAGGAGGCGGGGCGGGGGCGGGGGGCCGGAGCGCGCCTGCGCAGCCTCGGGGGCTCGGCTGGGGCTGTCAGCGGCCCCGAGAGGAGGAAGCGGTGGGCCGCGCGCGGCGAGGGGCGGGGCCGGCAGCCTGCGGGGGTCGAGCGGCCGAGGCCGGGCCATGCGGGCGGGCCGGGGCGCGGGGCCTCCGGGGCCCGCGGTGGTCGCTGCCGCCGTCGTGCTGCTGCTCGGCGGCGTGGGGCCGGCGCGCGGCTCCGAGGACATCGTGGTCGGCTGCGGGGGCTTCGTCAAGTCCGACGTGGAGATCAACTACTCGCTCATCGAGGTGAGCGCGTGTCCCCGCGGCCCGGCCCGGCGCGCGCGGTGGGACCCCGGGCCCGGCGCGCCGCCTCTCGGGGCCGCGGTGGCCTTGCATCTGCCGGGCGGTGTCCTCCAGCCCCGCGTTGTGGGGCTTTCCCCCGGCTCTCCAGCCCCTGCTCCCCAGTCCCGCTGGAACGGAGTTTCCCATCCGGGGCCAGCTCCGGAGTTGGCGGGGAGGGCCGTGAAGGCCCCTTCGCTGATGGTGATGATGGTGCACAATTTTTACCAGATCACTCACAATCGAATTCTCCCAAACCCCAGATCTCAAGAGTCCAGATCCCATATAAAGGGGTTCTTAACCTTTTTTGTTCAAACCTCGACCCCTTTGCCAGTCAGGTGAAAACCACGGACCCCTTCTCAGAATGTAGTGGCAGATAGTTGTAGGACACCCAACGGGCATCGGGTGTAACAACTACCATACTTTCGAAGTATGGATCGGCCTAAGCAATTTGGAAACATCTGGAAAGATGTGCAACAACTGTAATGTGATATGAAGTGAGTACCACTGTAACTTATTGCATATATTCATAAGGGAAGGAAATGCTTGATTTAAGTTAGAGGTCAGAGAAAATAAAGATAATAAGTTGATTTTTTTCAGTTCAAGCTCACAGACCCCCTGGTCAAGAACCCCTGCCATAGAGCTTGGAACGCAGAGTATCCTCAGAATCCAGACCCCAGATCTCTTAAAACCACATCTTTGCAGTGCCCAAACCCTTCAGGACTTAGACCCCAGATTCCTTGAAACCCAGATTTAGATCCCCTTGAGGAATCCAGTTCCTCAAAACTCAGGCCCCCAATTCCCTTGAACCCGGACTCTAAATTCTACCAGAATCTAGACCCCAGTTCCTCAAAACCCAGATTACCCAGAACCAGAGCCCCTGAAACTCAGCTCCCCTGAACCCATATTCCGGAACATCGAGACCACAACTCTTATTCCCAAACCTCACAATCCAGAACCCCCAAATGTCCTAAGCTGTTATTCACTCACACCACCTAGGGTGCTTTTAAAGATCATGGAATCCCATCCTGGAGATCCTGACTGACCCAGCAGATCTGTATTGGAATCTTGGGGGCTGGGAATCTGTATTTCAACACTCCCCACCTCCCTTTTACCCCACAACACCCCATCCCCTCATCCTCCTTGGGCCTCCTTTTCTTCTGGAAGTTGAGTTGCCAGCCACCCTGATGGCCTTACTGGTTAGATATTAGAATTATGCTGTAGAGATTAAGTCTCTACCAAGTGGTAAAACCTATTCAGTAAGATGATTATCAGCCCAGTAGGATTATGACCCAGAAAGCTTTGGGGAAAAGGAGGAGGGATTAATGGAGGTGGGGACAGGTCACTTGTCAGGGAAGTTGGGACAGTCCTGAGGGAGGGCTGGGCCTCTTTTGGGGGGAGGGACCTGATGATGGGCAGGAGAGGGGAGAGAAGTGGAAAGATGGAAAGAGCCTGAGAGCAGGTGCTTGGGAGAGAACAAAGGAAGAGGAGGGGAAATGCTGAAGACAAGGGATGGAAAAGGCCTTTGGCAAGCACCTGGGGGACTGAAGGGCTGGTGCCAGTGTGTTCTGTAAAGCGGGATGTTGAGGACTTGGGGGCTGGGGTAGAAAGGAGGCCCCACACCCCACTAGCTCTTTGACCTGGCCTGGCCCCAAGCCCCAGTCTTAATCCTTGTAGGATGGTGAGGGGGACGTTGGGAGAGAAGCAGCAGAAGCCCGCCCCATATATTTCCCAAAGAAGAGTACCCATTCTTATCCCCAGGGCCCCTCTGTCTGCTGCTCTTCCCCCTTTATGGTCTAAAGAGGCTGGGTTGTTAGGGAACCTACTCACTGGCAGGACAGGTATTTTGGCAGCTACCGGGTGCCTAGGCCACCTCCTGGGATTGCCCCGGGGTGTGTGTGCGGCATTTCTGGAGCCACCTCGAAAGGCAGCCTTTCACATCTGGTAGTTTTGTGGGGCTCCTGGAGGAAAGAGAAGGCAGGAGGGGCAGCCCATCCCAAGCGCTCTAAGTACCTCAAGAGCAGAGAGCAGGTATGTGACCCAGTACGAAGTGTGTTCCTTGAGCCCTAGGGCTGCCTGTCCAGAGGGTTTGAGACCTTCATTCTTTCATAATTTCTGAACCCAGACTGTCCTCGGCTATGAAATCAGACACTTCACATGTGTAATCTTGATGAAGATTTATAGGGCCATCCTTCGTCCTGATCTGCACTTTATGAAAGAAATGGGCATACTCAAGTTTTCCACAACCATGTCTTTTTTTTTAAAGATTTATTTTTTATTTATTTCTCTCCCCTTCCCCCTCCCCCCCACACAGTTGTCTGCTCTCTTTGTCCATTTGCTGTGTGTTCTTCTGAGTCCTCTTGCATTCTTGTCGGTGGCATTGGGAACCTGTGTTTCTTTTTGTTGCATCATCTTGCTGCATCAGCTCTCTGTGTGTGTGGCGCCACTCCTGGGCAGGCTGCACTTTCTTTCGCACTGGGCGGCTCTCCTTGCGGGGGCACACTCCTTGCACGTGGGGCTCCCCCATGCGGGGGACACCCCTGCGCGGCACGGTACTCCTTGCGCACATCAACACTGCTCATGGGCCAGCTCCACACGGGTCAGGAGGCCCTGAGTTTGAACCCTGGACCTCCCATGTTGTAGGCGGACACTGTTGCTTGAGTCAAATCCACTTCCCTCCACAACCATGTCTTGATTGTTTTTTTTGTGTGTTCAAACAGAACTACCTTCGCTCTTCAGCCTTCTTTCCTTCGTTCAGTCAAGAGCTATGTATTGAGCACCTGCGGGGACTGAAGCCTTGTTCTGGGTGGAGGTTAGCAGTGCAGTGAATAGGACAGATGAAACCCCCTGCCCTCATGGAACTTACACGCTCTTCCTCAACAGTGGCCTGGGCTGTTCAAAGAAAAATCATATTGTTTGCTAGTACCTTAACAGTCTGGAGATTTCACATTAAAAAACTGGATTCCTGGCTTCTCTGTAATACTCAGCTGATCCTTGGACCATTTGAGTGTAATCTGTCTCCCCTTCTGATCAATGTCCTTTTTTTTTTTTTTAAATAAATCTACTTTTTTTCCCTCTCCCCTTCCTCCCCCCCCCAGTTGTCTGTTCTCTGTGTCCATTTGCTGCGTGTTCTTCTTTGTCTGCTTCTGTTGTTGTCAGCAGCATGGGAATCTGTGTTTCTTTTGTTGTGTCATCTTGTTGTGTCAGCTCTCTGTGTGTGCGGCGCCATTCCTGGGCAGGCTGCACTTTCTTTTGCACTAGGCGCACTCCCTGTGCGTGGGGCTCCCCTACGCAGGGGACACCCCTGTGTGGCACAGCACTCCTTGCGCGCATCAGCACTGCTCATGGGCCAGCTCCACACAGGTCAAGGAGGCCCGGGGTTTGAACCGTGGACCTCCCATGTGGTAGACGGATGCCCTATCCTCTGGACCAAGTCCGCTTCCCTGATCAATGTCCTTTGATGGTTACCTGCCTGGCCCCTCTAAGCTGGTGAATTTTCAGTCCCTGCTTCAAATGTGTGCACTTGAATTACCATATGGTCTTTAAACAAAATTTTCAAGTATTAAGTGCTTACAGTAAACAAGACACAGGCACTATGGAGCATGCAAAGGAGAGTAATTTGGGATCCCTGCCCACAGGGAGCTTACAGTCTGCATTTTTTCACTTTCTTCCTTTCCCAGGTGTGTGCATCTTGGCTGGTAAGACTCGATGCTCTTGTTTCTCTTGGAGCATTAACATTTTAGAGGTGAGGGTCGTTGAGAAGGTTGTGTTAGTCAGCCAATGGAGTGCTGATACAAAGTACCTGAACTCTTTTGGCTTTTATAAAGGTATTTATTTGGGGCAGAAGCTTACAGTCACAAGGCCTAAAGAGTCCAACTCAAGGTACCATAAGAGGTACTTTCTCACCCAAAGCCATTGGCCGTGTGTTAGAGCAAGATGGCGGGCGATGTGTGCGAGGGGTCAGCCTGCCTTCCTCTTAAGGCTCCTTGGTCCCAGCTTCTTCCAGTCTCAGCTGTAGGCTGGTATAAGGCTTGTCTCTTCCCATAGCTTGTTTCTTTCTGGGTTCAGCTGCTCTGTTCTCTCCAGGAGGTCAGCTGTAGACTCTCAGGCTCAACTCTCTTCCTGGGGCCATGTCTATGGAGTACTCTCTCTTCCTGCGTATCTTCTGTGTTCTCCTTCTCCCGAGTATCTGCTTCCGTGTGAACATCTGTTTTATCAACTCAAGGGGGCTGGGACTCAATGCTGAGTCGAACTCTAATGATGTGGCTGGATAAGAGCCCTAATCTTAACATAATTTAATCAGATGGCTCAGCTGAATCTAATAGTCAAAGGGTTATCACACCAGAGGAACCAACCAGTTTACAAACATAATTTGTATTTCTTTATGGAAATCATAAATAATACCAAACGGCTACGGAGGTCATCAGCCCTAACCACTTCCCCTTCAGAGGTGGAAACAGGCTGAGCTGTTAAGCCATGCGGGTAAATTTAAGAACATTTTCTTGGGAAGCAGATTTGGCTCAATGGATACAGTGTCCGCCTACCACATGGGAGGTCCAAGGTTCAAACCCAGGGCCTCCTGCCCTGTGTGGTGAGCCGGCCCATGCGCAGTGCTGATGCGCAGTGCTGATGCGGGCAAGGGGTGCCCCCTGTATAGGGGAGCCCCACGTGCAAGGAGAGTTGCCCTGTGTGAAGAAAGTGCAGCCTGCCCGAGAATGGTGCTGCACACACGGAGAGCTGATGCAGCAAGATGACGCAACAAAAAGAGATACAGATTCTCAGTGCTGCTGACAAGAATCCAAGCAGATACAGAAGAACACACAGCGAATGGACACAGAACAGACAACAGGGGTGGAGGGAGAGAAAGAAATAAAAAAAATAAACTAAAAAAAAAAATTGACCCATTCTCTGCCCTAGGAGTTACACTGTGTTGCCGACTTGTTACATAGTAATACAAAGTACTTTTTTGTTGCGCCTACACTCTATCCCAGGTGCCTGATACGCCTCCATGTGAGTCTACAACCATGATGGGGAGGGGCTGTCTTCACAGATCGAGATGCTGAAGGCGGGGAGATTGAATGGATGGTCCGAGGCCACAGTTCACTTGCAGAAGCCCCGGTTCCTATCTGGGGGTGCTTAGAATGCAAGACTTTTGGAGAGCTCCTAAGGAGAGGATATACATCAGTATCTTTTTGATTGGTTGTTGTTCTCAGAATAAACATAAAAGAGAAAATTAAAAGCTCCCAGATGAGTGTGACTGTAAGTGTTTGAGTCATCTGGGCTTAAGAATGCAGCTCCCTGGGTCTCGCACGTGAGGTGATACCCAGGAATCTGCATTTTAACAAGCACCTTACTTACATCAGTCTGAAAATAGCTGCTTTGGACCCAGAAGCCTATATGAACAACCTAGAGATAGTCACTAAAATTTAAAATGGAAAATATTTTTAAAAAACATGACATTGGGGATGCGCTTTAGATGTTTTCTAATTTGAAAAAACATGAAATTGCACTATGTGGAGGACATTTGATCTTCTTTCTCTCTGTCCCTGATGGCAAGCAGCAGGCCCTCAGCTAAATGAGTTTAGACCTGGCACATGTAGTTAATTCTCAAAGGCGATCTTATGACGTCTGTTTTCTTTCTTTCCTTTCCAGATAAAGCTGTACACCAAGCATGGGACTTTGAAATACCAGACAGACTGTGCCCCAAACAACGGTTACTTTATGATCCCCTTGTACGATAAGGTAAGAGGGGAGGGCCCGTCGGTCTTTATTGCTCATCTTGTATGTTGGGAAGTGGGCCGCCCCGCCAGGCTGGACGCAGCAGGAGAATGGCCTTCCCCACGGGAGCGGACTGCCCAGCTGTGTTCTAAATGGTAAGTGGAATATAGCAGTACCAGCCGTATTCCGAGGGAGATGCCTTGTATGTAGACAAGATTTAATACCGTGGTTTTCCCTGTCCCCAGGGGGACTTCTGGCAACGTCGAGAGAAAAGTTTGGTCGTCTTAGCTGGGGTGAGGGGTGCCGTTGGCATCTGGTGGGTGGAGGCCAGAGATGCTGCTTGCCATCCTGCTGGGCACAGGACAGCCCCCGAATGTCAGCAATGCCAAGGTCGAGAAACACTTAATAGAACCCTTTACTTTCAAGCAGCCTAAAATAAATTTTTAAAAATTGTGTAAATAACGTGAATTCATGGGCTTTATGGAAAAAATCAAGTGCTTTGGAAGTGTATGAAGTCAGTTTGTACTCTTTACCCCCTCATTCCACCTCTATATCGAGACAGGGCTTAGATCCCACATGGTTGATGGATGCAATTCTCCTGCTTGCAGTTGTAGGCACTCTCGGTTCCCTGGTGTGGTGGTTGACCATCCTCACCTCCTTTTAGCTGACCTGGGTAAGTCCAGTGAGCAGGAGAGTAGGAGTTGCAACTCTGCTGAGGTTCAGGGCCCAGCTGGCACATGGCCAGTCCAGAGATTCAAGTTTCCTGAGCATACACCAACCCCAGCACCAACCACAGGTTCAGTAAAAGTGACAGAAGAGGCAGGTGTAGAAAGGTCACATCTGAGTCCAACTCCATCACACTCAGGAACACAAATCCCAAGGTAGGGCCCACTGACAGGGCACTGGACTCCAGAGCCATCTGCATGAACAACTCAGTGAATGTGCTGGGGGAGAGTGTAAAGTACAGTGTGAACTATTATCCATGTGGTACAGCAGTGCTCCAAAATGTGTTCAACAAATGCAATGAATGTGCCACACTGATGAAAGAGGTGGTTGATGTGGGAGGGGTGGGTGGAGTGGGGTGTGGGTTATATGGGAACCTCTTATATTTTTTAGTGTAACATTTTTTGTGGTCTATGTATCTTCAAAAAAATACAATTAAATAAATAAATACTAAAATAAAAATAAAGGCAATTACTGAAGAAGTCTTTAAGAAAAACACAAAAAAACACAAAAACATAACATCTGGTTGAATATAGTGTCTTCAGAACTCCTGAGCTGGCTTCAGTGTGGTATCTTCTTGTGGGTCAGGTGGCAACTTCTGGAATTTAACTTCAGCTTGCAGCTTCTGAAGGGAGTTAAGGAACTCATTACATTCGGAAGAATGCACCTTAAACTTGTAATTTCATTTCACATGTAAATGTTTTAAATTAAATGATAGCATGAAACTAAACCAGTTGAAGGGCCACCAGTTCTTATTCTTTTCAATTTCTTCTTTTTTTTTTTTTTTTGTCTTTTAGGGAGATTTCATTCTGAAGATTGAGCCTCCCCTTGGGTGGAGTTTTGGTAAGTAAACGAAATAACCAGATATACTCTCTAAGGGACTCACTTATATGCTAAATATTAATTTAAGTTGGTAGAGTATATAGAGTATTAAAATATTAAGGATTCATTTCTTTTGTGGAAGAGGTGTTTTGTTTTTTTTTTAATTTTCTTGTCGTTTTAGCGTAGTTTGGATGTAGCTTAGGTGGCCTTGAGGCTTATATAGACATCTTTCTTTCTGTCCTTCTCAGGAAACTCTCCTTTTGACGTGTCATTCCCTAAGTGGTTGTAGAGCAGCACAGAGGCCAAGAGTGGGCGCTTGGCTCCTGCTCAGGACAGTTTCTTAGCCCCTCAGTGCTTGTTTGTTTTTTGTTTCCTTAAATGAATTAATTGCAATATTTAAACATTGTGAAGTTTCACATGAAAATCCAGATCTCCTACTTCTCTTAAGAGATCAGAGGAAGGAAGAATTTCGTCCCTCCTGTCATGAAGGGGCACAGTGGAGCTCAAGCAGCCAACAGCTCACTTGGCTGATGTATTAGTCAGCCAAAAGGGGTGCTGAGGCCAAATACCAGAAATTGGTTGGTTTTTATAAAGGGTGTTTATTTGGGGTAGGAGCTTACAGTTACCAGGCCATAACGCATACGTTACTTCCTTCACCAAAGTCTATTTTCACATGTTGGAGCAAGATGGCTGCTGACGTCTGCAAGGGTTCAGGCTTCCTGGGTTCCTCTGGGCTCAGCTCCTCTGTTTCCTCCACAAGGTCCACTGTAGACTATGAGGCTCTCTAGGCTTTGCCTCTCTCCACAAGGTCAGTTGTAGACTATCAGGCTAATGACTCTCTCTCTCTCCCCGGGGCTCCAGCGTAAGACTTCAGCATCAAACTCCAACATCAAACCTCCCATGTTAAGAACCCTCAACTGTGTCCTTGGCCATGCCTTTTATATATGAGTCCCCACCCACCTAGGGGCAGGGACTCCACGCCCTAATCATAATCATGCCCAGGTACAGGTCAGATTACAAGCAATCCAATATTTATTTTTGGAATTCATAACCATATCAACCTGCTACAGCTGGGAAAGAGGTTCTTTTGCGTTCCCAGGTTGGTGGGTTCCTTGCTGGTGTGCTCCAGAAAGCTCGAGGGGACTAAACCAGCCAATGGCTACTGCGGAGGCCACCAGTTGGCAGCTTCTGGACCTTTCCCCTCCTCTCCCAGCCAGTGCTTTTTCTTTTAATACATTTTCTGTTTTTTGTTTTTTTTGTTGTTCTTGACTTATAGATTTAGATTAGAAAAACATTCTGATTGTAAGTGTAAACTTTGATGAATTTTCAAAGTGAACGCACCCATTAAGCCACCACCCAGATAGTGAAAGAAGACTTCCCTGCGGCTCTGAAGCACCCCATCCTCAGCCCTCAGAACCCATCACCCTCCATCACCCTGACTTCTAAAAGTACAGATTAGCTTTGTCTCTTGAACTGTGTGTAAGTGGGTCATGCAGTGTACTTTTTGGTATCTGGTTTCCTCTTGGCATTATGGTTTGAAGAGCCATCTCTGTAATGTGTAGCTGCAGTTTGCCCATTCTCATTGCTCTGTAGAATTCTGATGTATGAAAATAAAACCATTTATCTGTTCTACCATTGGATGTTTGGGTTGTTTCCTGTTTGGGGCCACTAAGAGTAGTGCTCCTATAAACATTTGTGTGTGCATCTCTTGGTACACGTGTTTGCATTTCTGTTGGGTATTTACTAGGAGTGAAATTGGTGCACGTGCTCAGATTTAAGTAGATCCTGCCAAATATCCAAAGTAGTTGTATCAATTTATGATCCACCAATGATGCTCAAGAGTTCTGATTATTCCGCGTCCTTGCCAACACTTGGCATGGACGGTCTTTAATTTTAGCCTCTGTGGTGGGCTGTGGTGCTTTCTCATTGTGGTTTTGATTTGCATTTCCCTGGTGGCCAACGAGATTGAGCAGTTGTCATGCACTTATTGGCCGTTTGGATAGCCTCTTTTGTGAGGTGCCTGTTTAAGTCTTTGGCCCATTTTCTTTAGGCTTCTCCTGTGTGTGTGGGTTTAATTCTTCATTTTACTTGGGATTCTCTTGGTTTTTCCATTTTCTTCTCTACTTAACACTTCACATTCTTCCTAGCCTTTTCAAACCTCACCTTTCACCCCTTTCGTGGTAAGCTCCTTAGTACTTTTTCCCTTGATTGAATTAGTTTCTATAATAGAAAAATCAGGAGTTTGCACTTAAAATTCCAGATTTCCAGTTTTTCTCGAGAAGTTGGCTTGGGCCCCTGGTAGCAGCTGGGAGCTGAGTAGTGGCCGCCTCATTCCCCTTCACGGTAGCTACCCCTTTGCCGCTGGCTTGGTTCCCTTGGGCGTGGACGAGCTTGTGAACTTGGCGAGGTCATGGGACTGGAGCCAGGGGTCAATTGGGGCTCTTTCACTTGCAAGCTCTATGACCTTGGAAGGTCCTTTAACTTGTCCATGCCTCAGTTTACCCCTCTAAATTGCATTTATTACTACCTACTTCTTAAAATAGTTGTGAAGTTTAAATGCACTTATTAGCTCAGCTCCTGGTCTGTGGTAAGCATTCAGTATATCAAACTGTTTGGTGCTCACTGAGTTTTTTTTTTTTAAGATTCATTTATTTATTCCCCTCCCACCCCTGCTTGCACTCACTGTCTGCTCTCTGTGTCCGTTTGCTGCGTGTTCTTCTGGGTCTGCTCGTCTTCTCTTCTCGTCTTCTCTTTAAGAGGCACCGGGAACTGATCCCAGGACCTTCCGATGTGGGAGAGAGGCTCTCAATTGCTTGAGCCACCTCAGCTCCCGGGTTTGTTGTATCTCTCACTCTCTCTCCTCTGTGTCTCTTTTTTGTTGTGTCGTCTTGTTGCGCTAATTCTCTGTGCCACGCAGACCAGCTCGCTTTCCCCGGGAGGCCCCAGGAACCGAACCTGGGACCCTCCATATGGTAGATGAGAGCCCAATAGCTTGAACCACACCTGCTTCCCCTCTCTGAATTTTAATGGCACTCGGGATACACTTTATTTGAAAGACTTTTACAAATATTACATATTCGTCACAGTGGCTCCCTTTGGGTGACTGGGGTTAGGGGTGGAAAGGAGACTTTTCCTTGTATACTTTTTTATGTCTTTGGAGTTTTGAACTATCTGAGTGTATTAAGTGTTCAAAAATGAAGAAAATGAAAGCAGAGCAATAAACTTGCTTTACTCAGTTTCACAGTCTCCCAGATCTGAAGCTGCTCTTGTGTCTTGAACTTGATTCCTCAGAGCCAACGACCGTGGAGCTCTATGTGGACGGCATCAGTGACATCTGCACCAAGGGCGGGGACATCAACTTCGTCTTCACCGGCTTCTCCGTGAATGGAAAGGTCTGGCTTCTTCTCGTCATTTTTTCCGTTTGCTCCGTGAGATATACGAAGTTTTCCCTTAACTCTCAGAAAGCAAAACTTTTTAACTCAGAGGCTTTGATCCCACAAGGGGCCCACAGATGCCTTTCCAGAGGATCTGTGAACTCGACAAAATCGTGTGTAAAATGTAGTGAGTGTTTCTCAGGGTAAGGCTTGGGTTGTGGTCATTCCCCTTGGCTGCCTTACCTGGGTCCAGGCTGTTAGAGAGTTAGCGCAGGGGACAGGCTTTTATAGTGACCCGGAAGACTGCCTCCCCTGCCCCTCCAGGGCCTGGGGGTGGTCCTTTCCTCAGGGGCAGAGGCCAGAACCCAGGAAGAGCAGGCCCAGTGTACTTCTCCAGCACGGCGGAAGGAGCTGAGCACTAGCTCTGGAGCCAGCCCGTTGGAGTTCGAATCCCTGCACTCTCACTCACTATAACTTTGTGGCCTTCCCACGTCCCTTTCTCTCGCTGTTCTTCAGTTTCGACACCTGAAAAACTGGTGTTAGAGTGGTACCCACCTCATTGGGCTGGCGCAGGATTGAACGACATACTGACTGGAGAGGACTTTGCATCAAGCCCGGCTCACCTGAGCACTTTAATAGAACATCAGCTCTGACCGCATTACAGTCGTGGCATTCCCTGTGTCTCTGATTTTAAGACAGATTTCCCTCCCACATTTGCCATCTCTGAAATTTTATAGTTTTAGTGTCAGTCACTAAAGGTGAATTGAAACTGGCTTCTTCCAGAGAGAATTTGCCTCTGCTTCTGTCACTCTCCCAGGGCCCATTGCTCAGTATTCTAAATCCTCTTGGTATTTTTTTGCCCACCTTGGTAGTGTGAATTTAGAATGTCATCCTGTTTGAACAGCAGCTCCCAGTTCAGATTCTCAGGGGGGAGTTTTGTTTTTTCCTCCCTTCCTTCAGCACCGTGGTTGAGGTATGTACTTTTCCTCACTGTCCTTTTCTTCCTGGCATGTTTATTTCTCCTCTACCTTTTCATTTAGAGTGTGGTTCTTTGGCATCCCAGTTTTATGAATGGGTTTCTTATCAGTCCCCATCTTGTTTTTTTTTCCTTTCTTAAGGTTTGTAAAATAACGGTGCATCTATGACGGTGTCATGAAGTCACTGAAATAGAGTATTATCTGCGATTGCTATTTCAACCCCTTGGGAGAGGTCGCCATGGTTTATATCGTATTTTCAAAGGGGACCTTGACCCTGAGAAGATTCTAGACTCCATCCTGGGAGCGTGGGTGGGATTGCCGGCACCTCTGCAAGGAGCTCTTTGCTGCCAGGGCACAGCCTCACCGTCTTCTCCACCGCAGGTTCTCAGCAAGGGGCAGCCCCTGGGCCCGGCGGGAGTGCAGGTTTCTCTGAGGAACACGGGGACCGACGCGAAGATCCAGTCGACAGTGACGCAGCCGGGCGGAAAGTGAGTGGTGCCCGGGTCGCCCCGCGCCGAGCGGGCTGTGGCGGGCAGGGCCTCCGGCCTCAGGGGGACCTGGATTGAGTGCCGATCCGGTCTCCTAACTTCAAGCCAGTCCCTGCCCCTCAGAGCCTCCAGGTCCCCATCTGTGAAGTGGGAGTCATTCGACGCATCATCAGCCCTAGCGCCGATGGGATGATTGAATATGAGGCCTCGCCCTTGAAGCGACCACTGCAGGGCCTGGCCCGTGCGCGACGCCCGTCCAGTGGTTGGGGCTGACGCCGGAGCCCGGAGGCCTGGGTTTGAATCCCGGCTCCCCCATGTGCTAACTGTTTGGCTTCAGGCAAAGTTACTTAACCCCACTGTACCTCAGTTTCCCCATTTATAAATGAGGATTACCATGGTACCTACTTCATGAGATTATTGGGAAGATTAAGTTAATGTATATTCTATATTAACTGCCTGGCTCTTAGCAAGTGCCTAATAAATGAGAGCTCAGTATAGGCTAGCTCAGTTACTTTTAAAAGTCATTTTGTCACTATTACATCAAAAGTGCTTTGTATTGGAGCTATAATGATTATTTAATTAACTTTATAGAGTCAGAACACTTTAAACAGATTTGTATATTTGAGTTGTAAATGTTAATAGATGTGCCAAGATTAATATCAGAAAACATTCAGATTATCATTAACTATTTTAATATACAAAACTGATTGAATTGCAAATTAAAAGTCAGTAATGAATCTGTCGGTAAATCATTCAATTACTGTTTTTATCATTATTGAAATTATTCTTCATTTTTGAAATAACATTTACTTCTGTTAGATCGATGCCTCGCCAGCGCTGGTCTCTCCAAAGGGATATGGAGCCTAACTTTTCTCTAGGCTCGTGGTTTGCTGTTGACCTTGTTGGTAAAAGGGACTGAACTTTCTGAATCTCTTTCATCTACAATTAGAGTAACTTACAGAACTGGGATATTCTGGAAAGGAAAGAGAAGCTAAGTCTTAATAAGACTTAATCCAGTGGCAATTTCTGTTTTATTAGAAGAAAGTGATTCCCAAATCCTAATCTAGTTATCACAGGCAGTACTTAGTATACTAAAATACCACTGTGAAGAAGAAACAAAGTAATCTTTGTAGTTTATTTCCCCAGAATCAGCCCTCTAATTGTTAGATTCTTAGCAAATTGAAAGGGTTCGGCGTGTCAGGATCTTGGTGCAAGCATTTCCAGCCTTCGACCAGAGCCTCACTCTGGGCTGGTTTTGCCCACAGCTGCTAGAACTGTCTTCATCGGGTACTGATTTTGCCACCGTTGCTTTGAGCAAAAGCCCAGAAAGGCTTATATTTGCTTCTGAGAGCAGATGTAACTCGTTTGCATTGGAGTCAAAGCTTTTGTCCTTTATCCTACACGGATCGCCAGCATCATCTTCTGCAAGCATCCTCCTCCTCGGCCAGTCTGACCTGCACGCTGTCCCTTACCCCCGCCTCCTCCTTCCCCACTTCTGTTCCTCTGGACACGTTGCTTCCCTTTTCCTTGCCTCTTCATGCTGATGACCCCTGTCAAACCCTGTCGAAAATTCTGTGACTGTTCCCTGCTAAACCTCTACAACTGGTTTTATGCCAGAAATCCTTGCAGTCGAGGGGAGAAATAAACCCTCTGTATTAGCACCTGGAGCACCCATCCTTGCACACAGTGAGTGCTCAGCGCGGTTTGATGAGGAGTTGTAGGCAAAGGATAGAATTTCATTCATTCTCATTTCACCACCTGACGGCAAGTTTGTGATCATTCAGATGTCATTTTCTTGTACTGCCAATACTAGTCAAAATCAGAAATACTCTGGTTGTTTGGAGAAAGTTAAGTGGTATTTTGTATTTCTTAGGTTTGCATTTTTTAAAGTTCTTCCTGGAGATTATGAAATCATTGCAACTCATCCAACCTGGGCATTGAAAGAGGTGAGTGTTTCAGCCACGGCTAGAGCTGTGCCAGCAATGTGCTAGTCTGGGGACAAATGTAGGGGCTTTCAGTGTAGGGTCTGAAATGAGTTTGTGGTTTTTCAGAATTAGATAAAGAAACAATTTTACTATCATTGGGGATGCTGATTAGTTTGCTGATATTTATGGGGTAAAACATCTCGTTGAAACAGATGCTGCTTATGTTGGTTTCAGCTTTAGGTGACAATGTAGTCTTCCTGCTGTGAAGCAGGTCTGGTTTTAACTGTAACTATTTTAAGCTAAATCAACACCAGAAGGACCTGATGAGATTCATTTGTTGTTCTTTTTCCAGTCTGAAGCAGAAAATTCTATAAAGATACTAATCATTCTAGAAACGGTTGTATATTACATGTGCCCGGGGAGAAATGTGTAAGAATGTTTATCGCAGCTTTGTTTGTAATAGCAAAATATTGTAAACAACCTAAATGCCCATTAAGAGGAGAACGGAATATGATTTCCTCGCACAGTAGAATTCTATACGTCAGTAGTAATGAATGAACCACAGCTACATGTATCAGTGTGACTGCATTTAAAAACTAAAATCAAAAGAAAAAAGCAAATTGCTGAAGGATAAGGAAATAGGCTATACACATTACATTCATAATAATGCTGTTGACGCATAGATCCATTCATATGTAGCTGTGCAGGGAAATGGCCAACCCCCTGTTCATAAGAGTACGGATGCCCGTGGATGGCGAGAGCCAGGGGACTTGGGGCTCCACGGGGTGCGCTTCCACTCATTTCTTTAGCTGGCTAGAGGGTGTACAGGATTCTGTATATCTTTTTGTTTGGCTGAAATAATTTTTAATAAAAGACAAAAAAGGAAGAAACAAACTAGGTAAGGTTTTGAAATTGCAGAAAGCAAAATTCTCAGTTATTGAAATCCGACTTACAGGAAGCTTTGACATGTTAGCTTTTACATTCGGGTCGAGGCCATGTCTCATTCTTTCTGAAGAAGCTTCAGGGCCAGCGTTTTGGTTTTTACTCAAGAGGTTGTATTTACTTACAATCAGTGGTGCATCTCACACCAGGATTTGCTTAGTGTCTGTGACTTTTGATTTTCAGGCTTTTTTCTCGTCGGGGCAATATTTTAAAATGTTTTATTTAAAACGCAACAGCTTACACATTTTTACTAGAGGACCATGGAAGGTTTACATTGTATATTAATTGTATGCATAAAAGAAGTTGAATTAGTGAATTTAAAATGGTGTGTTATAAAAGTAAATCACGGGGAGCGGCTGTGGCTCAATCAGTTGGGCTCCCGTCTAGCATATGGGAGGGCCTTGGTTCACGTCCTGGGGTCTCCTTGTGAAGGCAGGCTCGCCTGCACGCTGCGGAGTGCCACCCAGCCCCACTCAGCAAGGGGACGCAGCAAAAAAGGGAGACAAGCAGAAACACAGAAGAGCATGGAGCAAGTGGACACAGAGAGCAGACAGCAGACAGCAAGCAAGCCACAAGGGGGGGGGAAATAAAAATAAATACAGACACAGAAGAACGCACAGCAAATGGACACAGAGCAGACAGCATGCAAAAAACCACAAGGCGGGGATTAAAAAAAAAAGTAAATCACACTGTTAGAAGTCAGGACAGTGACGACCTTTGGGGGGGACAGTGATGGACTCAAGTGTGAGGGGGCCTCTGGGGTGCTCGTACCGTTCTGTTTCTGGGTGCTGGTTACGTCTTGTGTTCAGCTTGTGAACATCACTGCACCATATACGTAGGGTGTGTGCGCTTTTCTGCCTGTAATTTATCTTTTTTTTTTTTTTTAAAGATTTTATTTATTTATTTAATCCCCCCCCCCCCCCCCGTTGTCTGTTCTCTGTGTCTATTTTGCTGCGTCTTATTGTCTTGTTTCTTTGTCCGCTTCTGTTGTCGTCAGCGGCACGGGAAGTGTGGGCGGCGCCATTCCTGGGCAGGCTGCACTTTCTTTCGCACTGGGCGGCTCTCCTTATGGGTGCACTCCTTGCGCGTGGGGCTCCCCTACGTGGGGGACACCCCTGCGTGGCACGGCACTCCTTGCGCGCATCAGCACTGAGCATGGGCCAGCTCCACACGGGTCAAGGAGGCCCGGGGCTTGAACCGCGGACCTCCCATGTGGTAGACGGACGCCCTAACCACTGGGCCAAGTCTGTTTCCTGTAATTTATCTTTAACATAAAGTTAAAACACATGTGTAACTATTCTGTTAAACAGGGAAAAAAAGAAAACAGGCTCATTTAAAAAAATTGGAACTTACAGAAGAGTGTGAAGGATTAGAAACAAAGTTAGAAAATTTGGAAGGTGGAAAGGCATAAAAGAGGTAGTATCTCACCACATAGAGGAAATCATGGTTGATTTCCATGTTGCCAGGTTCCTTTTCACTTAATTTTGAGTCCTAAAAAAAACTAGTTGGGATCTCATTATATAGGCAATTTTATATCTCCCTTTTCTCCCAGGTACCCTGTTGGCTGAAGCCTGCCTTCATGTTGTTAAACACTAGGCAAGTAGTTTCTTTTTTGGAAAGATGAGGTCTTGTCTTTCTCAGGCCAGCACCACCGTGCGAGTGACCAACTCCAACGCCAACGCGGCCGGCCCTCTCGTCGTCGCTGGCTACAACGTGTCCGGCTCTGTCCGAAGTGACGGGGAGCCCATGAAAGGGGTCAAGTTCCTTCTTTTTTCTTCTTTGGTAACTAAAGAGGTAAGGGAAGAAAAGTGAAGAACAGAAGAGGTTGTGTGTGTGCGTGTGTGCGCACATAAACTGAGAAGGCGCTGCTCGAGTGTAAGTGCAGGTCAAGGTGGAGTTAGCCTGAACCTTTGCGGTCATTGTGTCTCGGCTGGCTCGCGAGAAGTTGAGTGATGGGCCCTGGGAGGCAGTGGAATTCAGTGGAAAGTGCTCAGCCTTTGCCGCCAGGCAGGCCTGGGGCTCAAACCCCAGCTCTGTCTCCTGCTGGCTCTGTGGCCTTGTGCCGGTCCCTTGGCCCTCCTGAGCCTCCGTGTCCTCTGGAGGGTGGCTAGCCCATTGTAAGGAAGGGCAGATGTCGTTTTTCCCAAGAGGCCTGCCAGTGTTTCACTTTTCAACTTGATTGTAAATAATTTTGTTCCCTTGGTCTTGTGACCAAGATTTCAGAAATCTGTGCTCTGTGACATCAAACTTATAAAAGTTTTCCACTGGTGTGACTGTTGGATGATCGTCAGAACATGTCAGTGAAAAAGAAAGCCTTTGTTTTTCCTGGCATAGGACGTCCTGGGCTGCAACGTTTCCCCAGTGCCTGGCTTCCAGCCCCGAGACCAGAGTCTGGTGTACTTGTGCTACGTGGTCTCCAAGGAAGATGGCTCGTTCTCCTTCTATTCCTTGCCAAGTGGGGCCTACACTGTGGTGAGTGAAACAGGTCCCTGTTCCAGTTATCTTTGGGACTCTTAGGACACGGCGTTGAAGGCACAAATGACCTGCAGTTCTGGGAATATTCTGTTGAATGATTGCTTAAGATAAGACCCCGACCCCTCCCCTCAGCCACAGCTGCAAAAAAAAAAAAAAAATTGGCAGCCGTTATGGCTAATGGGGTGCCTGGGCCTCCCTGGGCTCCTTGTCATTTGTGGGCTGCCAGGTGGGGCATTAGCATTGATGACCAAATCATGATATTAGCTCTTGGTAATTAATAGACGCTTCCTTCCAGATTCCATTCTACCGAGGGGAGAGGATTACTTTTGACGTGGCTCCTTCCAGACTTGACTTTACAGTGGAACATGACAGCTTGAAAATTGAGGTAAGATCTCCCTGGCTTCTGGGGGGGACAGGTGTTGCAAACAAGTTTTAAAAAAAATCAGTATTTTATCTAGAAGAGCTGTGGGGAAAAAATGGACTCTTGTATTGTATCCAGGTTTAGCCTGTGGTTCACTCGATACCTCACCTCCCTTACATCGTTTCTTCATCGCTGGAGAATTAGGTCCTGGTTCTGTCTTCTTCATTCACGAGGTCTATTTGCTGAATACCTGTGATGTATGTGCCACGTGCTCTTCTAGGGCAGGGGGGACAGCAGTGACCAAAGAGGCAGGCAGTCCTGTCCTTGTGGAACTCATGTCTAATGGGACGGAAGAGGACAATGGCCTCATAGATAAGTAAGTTAGAAAGTATATCAGAAGATGAAAAATAAAGTAAGGAAGGAGACGATGAGATTCCCGGGGTGTCCCGGGCCTGGCCTCATGGTGGAGGCGACCTGTGAGCAACGACCTGACGGGAAGAGGGGTGAACTGCGCTCAGGTCTGTGAGAAGCGTGCGCCGGGTGGGAGATGGCAAGTGCAAAGGCCCTGAGGTAGAGAGACTGGAGAGGGCTGAGCCAGGGGGAGAAGGAGGAGCAGAGAAGGTCCGAGAGGCGAGGGACCAGATGGCGCAGGCCTGGGGGACCACGCTGTCTATGGCGCTGACTGAGAATAGGTACCACTGGAGGTTCCTGAGCAGGGGAGGCGCGTGGTCTGACTGGGTTTTTAAAAGGCTCCCTTTGGCCGTTGTGTTGAAATGTGTTTGTGGAGACAAGCGGGAAGGGGGTGGGGATCAGACAGGAGGCTGCGGCAATAGTCGAGAGCTGGCAGAGCTCCGACCAGGTGGTCGGAGCGGACGGAGGACGATGGGACCTCAAAAACATGGTAAAATAAACCCGAAAATCTGTGGCAAATGTGTTTCTCATCACATTTGTGCTGTCTGTAATTACAGAAGTGCAAAATGGTTACTGCAGAAAATTTGCTAGATGGAGCAAATCCCCAAAGAAAATAAAAGACTTTCATAAACGGACCCCCCTGGTGTTCGAGTTATTGAAAAAATGATATATATATATTTTTTAAAAAGATTTATTTATTTATTTAATTTCCCCCCCCTCCCCTGGTTGTCTGTTCTTGGTGTCTATTTGCTGCGTCTTGCTTCTTTGTCCGCTTCTGTTGTCATCAGCGGCACGGGAAGTGTGGGCGGCGCCATTCCTGGGCAGGCTGCTCTTTCTTTTCACGCTGGGCGGCTCTCCTCACGGGCGCACTCCTTGCGCGTGGGGCTCCCCCACGCGGCGGACACCCTTGCGTGGCATGGCACTCCTTGCGCGCATCAGCACTGCGCATGGCCAGCTCCACACGGGTCAAGGAGGCCCGGGGATTGAACCGCGGGCCTCCCATATGGTAGACGGACGCCCTAACCACTGGGCCAAAGTCCATTTCCCAAAAAATGATATTTTAATCATTTTCTCTTAATGTTAAATTTAAAAATCGTGTGTTAAAGTGGCTTAAACTGGTGGTGCTCGCTTTCGGGTCACGTGCACAGTGGGATGTCGGCGCTGCTCCTCAGGGTTCGGTTAAGTGTTTGAGTGTTGTGCTGTGTGCTGGGGGGCGGGGGATGAAGCCCTTGCTTGCTCCGGGGGGGCTTGCAGAAAAGGAGGGAGTGGATTTGTGGGGAGAGACGTTCCCAGGTGACAGCCAAGTCTACGTTTTTAAACAGAAAATGAGCATTTCAGGGAGAGAGAGCGTGAGCCTGTAAGTTCTGTGAGGTCAGGAACTGCTTGTCTATATTCCTAACGTGATTTAGTGCCTACTGATTGTTGAGTGAATATGTGAATTAAGTAGTGAATGAATGGCTTGCACAAACCATGTTTTTTGAAAGGGTCCAGAGCAACTTCCTGAAGAAGGAAGCCGTTGTAGTTTTATAAAGCACTAATTCCAGTGCTGTTGCATAGTGTCTGCATTTGTTCATTCATTCATGAACCATTTATTGAGTACCAACTGTGTATCAGGTGATTAAGACAGAAAAAAAGGCCCCTATCTTCATGGAACTTAAATTCTAGTGGGAGGGAGACAGACTATAAATAAGAACTGGAAGCGGACTTGCCCCAGTGGTTAGGGCGTCCGTCTACCACATGGGAGGTCCATGGTTCAAACCCCGGGCCTCCTTGACCCGTGTGGAGCTGGCCCATGCGCAGCGCTGATAATGTGCAAGGAGTGCCGCGCCACACAGGGGTGTCCCCGCGTAGGGGAGCCCCACGCTCAAGGAGTGCGCCCCATAAGGAGAGCCGCCCAGTGTGAAAGGAAGTGCAGCCTGCCCAGGAATGGTGCCACACACCCAGAGAGCTGACGCAGCAAGATGACGCCAAAAAAGAAACACAGATTCCCGTGCCGCTGACAACAACAGAAGCGGACAAAGAGGAGGACACAGCAAATAGAGAACAAACAACCGGGGTAGAGGGGAGAGGGAGAAATAAATAAGTAAATCTTTAAAAATAAAAAAGAACTCAAACAAGGTACTGGTAAATCTGATGAAGAGAATAAAATAGGGTAGTGTGCTAGACCATGCCTGGGCAGGGGCTGCTTGAGGTGGGGTAGTCAGGGAGAGCTTCTTGGAGGTGGGGGCAGTCTGAGCCGAGCCCTGAGGGCCGAGAAGAAGTGGCTTCCTCCAGAGGCTCTCCAGATGTGGGAGAAGAGTGATCCGGGCTGAGGGAGCAGCTGGCATGAAGCCTCCACGCACGGAAGGCCTGTGGGGTACTCGAAATTGGAGGCCGGGACTGGGTGCAGCGGCCACTGAGAACGCCAAGGCCCGGCGCTCAGCAGCGAGTGGGGCGGGGCCCACAGCAGCCCCTTCCAAGGCCGTGTGGCGAGAGCAGAGACCGAGGTGGAGTGGGGGGCTCCAGGTGGAGTTTCCAGCCCTCCCCAGGCTGCGGCAGGGGAGCAGGCAGCGGGGAGGGGCCTGCGGGACCCTGCAGGGTGGAGCCCACTGGACTGGTGGGCTGGTGGGGAGGCAGGTCTAGCGACTCAGGGATTTGAGCGCGGGGGCCGGAGGGCAGCGTGGCTGACCGAGGGGGAGTCCAGACGGGAGGAGGACAAGAAGGGAGCAAGCCCAGCCAGCAGTCTCAAACTTGGGAAGTGAGACTACCGATCCTGTTCATTGAATTGTTCAACACGATCCTTGTCCCGGGAATACGACCAAGACGATCTCACTTGAGCTGCAGTCTCGACGACCAAGACGATCTCACTTGAGCTGCAGTCTCGGTGCCATTTGGGAGGGCAGAACGTGCTAATGGAGCATGTGCTTCGTGACTAGGGGTCTTCAGGGGGCTCTCCCGGGGCCATGGCATTTCCGCTGAGCCCTGAAGGACGTTTAGGGGTTGGTGGGTGCAGGGGTGAGGGGAGGGTGCTGCACTGTGGGCGCAGCCCGCGTGGGAGGGCAGTGAGTGAGGGTGCCGTGGCGTGGGGAAGGCTATTGCGGCTCAACCAGGGGAGAACCTTCTCCCTGTTCTTCACATTCCAGCCCGTGTTCCATGTCATGGGATTCTCTGTCACTGGCAAGGTCTTGAACGGACCTGAGGGAGAAGGTGTTCCGGAGGCCGTCGTCACTCTGAATAATCGCATCAAAGGTGGGCAGGCTGACTGGCTCCCGGGACTCCCAGCCCAGGCTACTTCTTGATCCCGGAGAAAAATGGAAAGGAAGCGAGTCTTGTCTTTTTCTCTTTTTTTTCTCCCCCTCTGAGATGGCTCCCTCTTCTGTTTGGTGTTTTTTGCTCGTTGTTTGCACGCATTTGCACTCATTGTCTCCTTGTTGTTTTTGCTTGTTGTTTTTGGCTCATCTGTTTTTTCTTTAGGAGGCACTGGGAACCGAATCCAGGACCTCCTGTGGGGGAGGCGGATGCTCAACTGCTTGAATCACATCCACTTCCCAAAACAAAAGTCTTAATGACCCCTGAGCACGTGCCAGGTTTTGGCTCACATTCTCTCGCCGATCCTTAGGGTTAGGCAGTTGTATGGGTTCATCTTTTATCTGCTTGTCTTCGCTTTACAGTCAAAACAAAAGCTGACGGCTCCTTCCGCCTGGAGAACATCACCACGGGGACCTACACCATCCATGCCCAGAAGGAGCACCTCTACTTTGAAACTGTTACCATCAAGATTGCACCCAACACGCCGCAGCTGGCTGACATCATCGCAACAGGGTAAGGCCGAGGTGCTTGGCTTTGGACTCGCCGGTGGTCCGTGACCCGAGGGGGCGTTTTGCAGCTCAAGCCAGTGCAGAACCATCAATCTAATGATGGGCTCTTCTGCCAGCAGTCAGCATCCAGCCGCTCCTTTAGACTGTTAGTCGCTCAGTGTCCCCGCGGAAGGCGGCCGTGTGTGCTAAGGAGAGCTCCCTGGCTTCTCAGCTAGGATGGGTCTGTAAAGGCATGCCTGGCTTTGCATCTGTGGGCACTTTCTTCACTTTTTCCTCGAGGACCTTTGAAGATGATGCAGTTGGTCGAGAAAGTTGGTTGTAAGATGCTTTGGGTCTTTTTCATCAGTCTTCCTGCTTTTAACTATGCACAGTAATCATATAGAGGGGCCGGCCGGGGCTGGAAGTGGCCAAGTTACGTCATGTGGAGCAAAACTGTGCAGTGCAGGGAAGCAGGCCTTGGACCCTGCTGCAGGGGGATGCAGCCTCCTTCCTTTTGGGCAACTGTGGGTGCTCACCTACAAGGAGAGGTGCAGGTTCTCCCCGACAGGCTGGCACGAGCAGCGGCGTCTAGTCTCCAGGCAGCACCGTGCAGATGGGAGCGTTGAGCTTGGTGTTGATGGAACAGGAGAAGGAAAGCGTGGAGGCTGGGATGCCTGGAGGGGCCGATCTCAGAAGGCCACACTGGATTGGAGGGCAGGGCTCTCCCCTCTCAGGGGCCAGCGGCTGGGGAATGGTTCTGAGCATTGAGGCAGCCCGCTTAGACGCTCGTTTTCAGTAGGGCACTCGGGGGGCCCAGACCAGGGCTCAGGAGGCTGCAGAGTCTCAGGGGAGGGCTGGAGGAGCTTGGAAACGTGTTTAGGGGTTCAAGGCAGTGGGGCTTGGTGTAGAGTTCGATTTAGGATGGGGGTAGGGAGAGTCAAGGTTGGTTTCTGGCTTCCCAGCTCGAGTGGCAGGAGGGCTGTGGGTGCCATCGGCTGTGGATGAGCAGCAGAACCAGAGAGGGGACGGGGGCTCGGGGACCTGCAGGGATCGAGGTGTCTGGGGCCACCAGCTGGAGCTCCCAAGCTGGGCTGTACGTCCTGACGATTTGGCCACACGTGGCAGCCAGAACCTTGTGTACACAGGAGCAGGTAGAATTGGAAAAACAGGAGGCTCAGGCCAGAATGCCAGCATTTAGGGGCGGCCTGAGGAGAGCCGAGGCTGTGGGGTCACAGGAGCTAAGGATGGAAGGTTTAGCCTGAGGTAGAGCCTGACAAGCTGCCATCTGCCGGGGAGGCCCAGGGAGCTGAGCCCTGGGAGCAGTCCGTGGCCTGGTCACTGAATCAGTGAACCAAACCGACACCCTGTGCAGCTTCTGTTTTACTGGGGAGACAGAAAACAAGGAAACTGGTGATGCGAGGTTATGGTCAGCACCGTGCAGGGGTGCCCTGGGATGCCCGTACTTACTTTGGGAGCTAAGGAAGGCGTCTCTGGGTTGCGGAGCCCTTGTCAAAGTTAGCCGAGTCGAGAACTTTCCGGGCAGAGGCAGCAGCATGTTCAGAGGCCCAGAGGGGACGAGAAGAACTAGAAGCCTGTGTGGCTGGAGGCCGCTGGGAGGGTGGGGAGACGGGAAGGTATGGGCCGTGTAGCTGTGCGGGGAGATGGAATTGAATCACTGATGCCGTGGAAACCCGTTGGGTTAGCGGGCAAGTGAGACAGGTCAGGTTAATTGAAGAAGTTGTTTTCCTGGCTGCCGTGTAGAGAATGAATTAGAGAGGGACCAGAGGATTGTGGGGGGACCAGGAGGCTGTGGCCGTTGTCTGGAGGAGATGGGGTCGAGGTGGGGACCAGGTGCCAGCAGGGCAGGGAGCCGGAAGGAGAAGGACTCAGTAGATGCTTTAGAGTAAGATTCAACGGGCCTTGGCGACATGGAGTCCAGGTTTCTTGTTTGAGCAGGTAGGGCACTGGAGAAGGTGCCATCTTCTTCTATGTGGACTATCAGGGCCAAAGAAATAGAGTCTAACCAAGTGACACTTGTGGAGCATCTTGGAAACAATCCACCATTTTCCTTTTGGACCAGCAGAGTATATCTGCCTTTTAATTCATTGGTCTTTCTTACTTCTCTTAAAAAAAAAGTCTTCCAATCGATCTTAAAAGCAAACTCATTGACATCTCTCAAAATGGCTATGAGGATAGTTATCTCAGTGTACATCAAAGTTACCAATTTCTATCCATAAATGTACCAAATCCTAACAACATAATTCATTGATATTTATCAGATTTTAAAGACTTCATTATAAAAGAACTTCTCCTAAACTGATGAGCGTTTGAGGTTTGGGGCAACTGTGTATATAAAAATAGACACTTCTCACCAGTTTAGAATATGAGCTATGTTATGGTAGAAATATTTAAAATTTAGGGAGGCAAAGAGCTTCAACTGGGAACAAATAACGTGATGCTCCCCTCGACATGTCTACAAATCAAGGAAATGTGGAAGGTCCTTCAGAGTAATTCCACCAATATCCATCTCCTTCCTATGCTTTTCTCTGGAAAGTGCTCCCTTTGGGAAGGTGAGAACGAAAATGCATGCCTTTTAATTAGACCAGGGGTCAGCAGACATTTTCTGAGAAAGGTCAGAGAATAAATAGCTTAGGTTTCATGTGCCATGAGGCCTGGTGCTGACTCCTCAGCGCTGTCCTTGTGGTGTGAAAGCTCCTTAGACAGTCCGTAAATAGTCCGTAAATGATGAGCACGGCTGGCTGCCAGCTCAACTGTATTGATAGACACTGAAATTTGAATTTCTTGTAATTTTCATAACTTGCCCGTGGTTGGCCGACCCCTCTTCTGGGCTGAGCTCTGTGGCTGGGCCTCGTTACTCTTCTCTAAAGAAAGGGCTGCATTTAATTTATCCCCTGACTTCAAATTCCACTCCTTTGCTGTTCCCTGGGCTATATTTTATTTGAGGGAGAGTGGGTATTCCAACTTTAAGTGTACCCCATCATTGTCAGAATCCAGCGTTCATTATTATCTTTCTGTCAGAAACAACCTCTGATTTTTATCTAAGATTATTCTTTACCATTAGAAAACATAAGCTTTAGCTGAAGGAACCGTCGTGGGCCCCAGCTGTGGTAGGTTGTTACCCTTTAGCGCACCAGCTGCTGGAAGCAGAGCGCGGGGCTCCCGGGCGCTGGCCTTTGGCGTCTACCCCGGCAATGGCTGTACTCCCCATGTCCTGGAGGTAGGCTTCACGGCACGTGTTCCCCTAATAGGGTTTTTCAATTATAATTTTTTTTCTGTGGCCCTTCACTCCTACAGAGTTCAATTGTAGCTTTGTGGGTTTTTTTTTTCACGTAATTACTTTTTTCTGTTCAGATCTCTTAGGTTGCTTTTATCTGTGCGTCCCATAGAACCAAGAGTGAGGAAGGCGTCTGCTGGCCCTGCCTTCTTTCCTTTGGCAGCGCACAGCCCTGCATTTAAGGACTGGCCTTCACAGTCCGAGGCAGCTCCGCTCTGAACAGTCCGATTACCTGAAACATTTTTATTGTCTACAGGCTTTCTGACAATTGCCAGATGTCACCCGCCACACACAGCACCACCTTGGGTCCCCACTCTGCCTTTTCCCTTATGCCAAGAAAGAGCCAGTCTTCATTCTGAAGGAGGGGCTTTTAAAAACTTGAGTCACTTGGGCCGCATTTCTGACTGTCCTTTGAGATTAGCCTAGTTTCTGGAACGAGGGCTGGAAGAGGGGTTTGTGTTTCGGTTGATAAGAGCCTTCTCCGTTTGCTGGAATGAATGATTGTCTTTTGGGCAGGTTCAGTGTCTGTGGTCAGATCTCCATCGTCCGCTTCCCTGACACAACCAAGCAGATGAGCAAATACAAAGTGGTCCTGTCATCTCAAGACAAGGACAAGTCTTTGGTCACCGTGGAGTCGGATGCTCATGGATCATTCTGTTTTAAAGCAAAACCAGGGACCTACAGTGTCCAGGTATGAGGAGAATTTTGTTTTCTTTAAAACATCTGAGAAAAGCAATGCTTTTTAAATAAAAGGGTTATTTTAGCTAAAATGGAATGGAGAAAGGAGCATTTCAAGTCACATCTTATACTGGAAGTTTTTTTGTTGTTGCGGTGGTGGTTCTTTTGTTTTTTTGAGGTACCGGGGCTGGGGACCGAACCCCCAGACCTTGTATGTGGGAAGCCGGGGCTCAGCCGCTGAGCCACACCACCTCCCATCAGGTCACAACTTGCTTTGAAGTCTTTGCATTCCCGCCTGTCACAGTTAGAGCAGACAGGCAGCCAGTTCAAAACCGACGGGAGTGACGGGAGCGGCCTCTCTCTTTCTAGTCAAGATGCTTATTAGGGGTTAGTATCTGGCTGCCAGTCACACCTCTGCCTTCTGAAGCGTCTGTCTGCTGTAGAATATTCATGAATCCAAAAGATAAAAATAAACTCTCTATTACTGACAGCTCAATTATACCCGAAGTACTTCGGGACCCGAGGCCAAATCGCAGCTCCCCATTGTCTGCCTGGCCCCGGCGTGTAGACAGCTGGCAGGCACGGCCTGCTTTCCCCCAGGAAGACAGGAAGCCGGGAGCCGCTGGCCTGGGGCCTCACCACAAGGGTGCATGCCTGGGCACGGGGGCCAGGAGGGAAGAGTCGAGAAGGATCCAGAGGTCGCCCGCTTTGCCTTTCCAGTGCAGTGGGCCTGCCCGGCAAGGCCTGGCCTCAGGCTCTCACCCACCCATCTGGCTGCTGCTCCTCCTCCGTGGAAGGCAGGGAAGGGGAGGGGCGGGAGGCAGGTAGACCCCACTAATGCGCCCTCTCCTGGAGGGACACGGAAGGAGGGAGAACAGTGTCTCCCTTCCACCAGACAGTGGTGCGTGGGCTGACGGCTGTCTTTACTAGACAGCCAGCTTCTCGCCATATTGGCCACATTGACAAGCCTTTCGGAAGCACGATGAGGGACTTTGCCAAGGAAGAGCAATTCTCTTACGAAATCGTTACCAGGGTTAAATCGGTGACGATTGCCCCTTCCCCAAACTCTCTCCTTACCCTGGAAGAGGCACGCAGAAGAAAATGGCTAAATTCCACTAATGAGTCATCCATGTGGTGTTGACAAGCTCACAGCTTATATGACGAGTGGCCTAAAGCCAGGACAGAGCCCTGGGATGGAGTGTGGTTTCCAGCCAGTGTCCAGGCAACCGGTGCCAGCCTTGTGTGCCCACGTGACCTCCGTCCGACAGCTTTCGCATATACCCACGGGTTGGGTGAAGGCTGGCTTCTGATGTCTGATTAGAAATGCGTTTTCGTCACACAGGCTGCGTGCTGATACGTTGTGATTCTAAAACTAGGCTTAGAAATGAACCTTTGCCCTTGAAAATATACTTAGCGTTGGGCCCAGGCGAATGTTCCGGCAGACCAGGGAGCAGCAGCCCACGCGCAGCCGCTGACGCCCTTGCCTGTGTTCCCAGGTGACGGTTCCCGAGGCGGAGGCCAGAGCGGGGCTGGCGCTGAAACCCCCGGCGTTTCCGCTCACTGTGACCGACAGGCCTGTGATGGATGTGGCCTTTGTGCAATTCTTGGCATCAGTGTCTGGGAAAGTCTCTTGTTTGGGTAAGATGTCCATTGAAAGCAAGAGCAGATTGTTTCAAAGCTGTTGGCGGGGAGGGGTGGGATTTTGGTGAACTTTCCCTCACGGGGTAGCATTAAGGAAGAAGAATGCAGAAAGTCTTCCCAGGGAGGGGGCTTTTCTTTTTGGAGTTACCAGGGGTTGTTGAGCTCAGGACCTGTGCACGTGAGGCAGGCGCTCAACCACCGAGTTACACCTGCCTGGTCAGGGAGTGGTTTTTGAGAGGCCATACTGCGTCCAGTTCTTCCTCAGTAATATCCACAGAGAGCACAGGAGTATTTCTGCTTTGGAATGCCTGTGTTCCTCCTCCATTTCCACTTGACTCTCCAAGGAAGATGGAAGCGGCTCAGGCTTCAGTCCCAGCTCTGTTACTGCCAGCTAAGAGACTGAAAACCTTTTACTTGCCCCCAGCCTCCATTTTTGTTCTATAAAATGGAATCCTTCCCCTCAAGAGACTTAAGTGTAAGCCTGTCAGGAGGCAGTGTGGCACAGTGGTGAAGAGCATAGACTCTGGAACCAGATTCCATGGGCTTGGCTCCTTGCTGTGTGACCCGGGGCAAGGTCCTTAACCTCTCCATGCCCCTAGTCCCTCGTCTGCGATGCGGGGACTAGTCCCTCCCTCACAGGGTGGTTGTGAGGACGCGATGCGTTAGTGTGTGCATAGCCTTTAGAACGGTACCCAGGACACGGCAAGAGCCAGATTACCTTCACCCTCAGCAGTAGCATCAGACAGGAAACAGCCCTGCGCCTCGCCTGGTGCGAAGTGCTACAGATGTTTCTTCACCTTTCCTCCGACTCTTGACGGGCTCCCCCACCCCACCCACGTCTCCCTTAGCAGCTGCTCCCTCCGTGGTGCTTTCCCTTTCTCCTCTGGCGCCCACCGGGGGTTCCTAAAGGAGGGGCCGCTGTGGGCGCTGCGGCCTTCCCGGTCCCGTCCTGCTGACGTGCCAGCAGGGGGCTTGTTGGGTCGCGTCGCTGCACGGTAGGTCAGGAAGGGTTCCGACGTGCGCCTCTGGCTCGCCGGGCGCCAGACAACGCCCCGTCTCTTCTCTGCAGACACCTGTGGTGACCTGCTGGTGTCCCTGCAGTCCCTGAGCCGCCAGGGTGAGAAGCGGAGCCTCCAGCTCTCCAGCAAGGCCAACTCGATGACTTTCACCTTCGACAGCGTGCTCCCGGGAAAATACAAACGTAAGACCGAGTGCTGCACCGCGGGGCCCTCCCACTTCCCGGCTTTCTAAACCCTCTAACCCCCTGCGCTCGGAACGGCAGCACAGCGCTCCTGCGGCTGCCGACTCTTCTTTGCCCTTGACTGGAGTGTGCATTATTTAGCTTTGGGCCATTGTGCGAGAGCTCTGTGAACTAATTGCCATCTTATCAGGGCAACCCACATGCTTTTTTTCATTGGGGCAAGTACCCTGACTCAGCCATTTTATTTCTAAATGCCAGAAAAGAAAGGGAAATAATTCAGCTGAGGTGCTCTGCCACTTAGCTGTGTGACCGAGCCAGGCTCCTTGACCTCTGTAAGACTCAGTTTCCTCATGTGCAAACTAGAAGTTGTAGAACCTTTCTAAGAATGTAAGACTAAATGAAATAAAATTGGGAAAGGGCCTTGTACAGTGCCTGGGTGGTAGTAGTTGCTGGCATGTGTTCATTCCCTTTTCCCTGCCCTTCTTTGCCTGCCTGCCTTTTCAAAAACCAGGTGGCACTGTAAGTAACTTGAAAAGTAGACTACTTTTTTCCGGGGATTTTATCTTTCGTGTTTCAGGTGTTGGTGCACTGTGACTCGAGGACTAACTGCATCTTTTTATAAAGTTTTATTGGAATACAGCCATGCCCATTTATTTACTTATCATCTGTGGCTGCTTGTTCACTTCAACAGCAGAGTCGAATAGTCAAAGCCACGTGGCCCACAAAACGGAAAATTTTTCCTTTCTGGCCGCTTTCAGAAAAATTTTGCTGATCTCTAAATATCTTACTCCATTATAGCTGATCTTTTAGCCCTAACTGAATCTCTATTTGGTGGTTTTAATGGCCATTCATTTCAGTTTTCTTCAGCAGTTACTTATTCTAAACACTGCTCTGTCTCGTCTCTTTATCTATCACTGATCGATGGATCGATACCGCTTTATTAGTTAATTCAGTATTATTTTCCCTGGTGGTATGGAGAGAAGGTGGCGCGCTGTGCCCACGTGTCTTTGTTGTGTGCTTGCTTTCCCAGTAAGCATCGTGCACGAGGATTGGTGCTGGAAGAACAAGAGCCTGGAAGTGGAAGTTCTGGAAGACGACGTGTCAGCGGTTGAGTTTAGGCAGACGGGCTACATGCTGCGGTGCTCTCTCTCTCACGCAATCACTCTGGTATGTGTGGCCTGTGAAGAGTCTCTTATTTGGACGAACACTAGTCTTGTGGGATACAAGGACGAGCATACCAAGAATTTAGAACCATAGTCAAGTCCGATTTTCTCTTCCGCCCCTCAGTGTGCCCACCAATTATAGAAAGCATAATCAGGAAGCATTTCAAGTCCCCTAGTGGAAAGACATTTATTGAGGAGACTTGCTTGTCCTGACCCCACCGGAAATCCCAACTTTGAATGGCAGTTTGGGCAAGCTGTTCATAGGCATAGCATGCTGGTTTCAGTGCCTTGGGCAAGTTCAGTGGATACGTTCAAACCTCGGCTTTGTTGTCATAAATTGGGATTGTGATACTCACATAATACAGTGAGGTTCAAGTAAAATTTCCTTGGCATGCAGTAGGTGGTATATAATGGCTCTTATCAACAGGTACAGATGAGTAAGTTTTTCTGGTGGCTTTTTTCATATGCAGAGAAAAGAGCTGTTAAACAGGTCCCCTGCCCTTGTCACCTGTCGTTTCTGCAGCCTTGTAGGCGCACAGCGATGGGTTTCAGGAAGGCAGCCCCTTCTGGATCCTCTCCTGAGTTGCATATAACCTTTTGAGGTCCAGCATTGGGGGTGTCACTGCCAGGTCCCAGTGGAGAAGCTGAGGCCCATGGCAATGAAGCACCTGCTTATGTGTGACCCCAGAGGAGCTGGAAGCTGGTGTTTCCACTGTCAGTCTCCTGCTGCAGCCACTTAGCAGCAAACTCTCAGCAAACAGCTTTATTACTGGAGATGGGTTCATTAATATCCAGTCAAGAAACTTACTGCAGGAGTTAATACCCAGTTGAAAATAAGTGGTAGACGTTCAGGCGACCTTTGCTTTCCTTAGAACCCTCCGGGAGGTGTCCGTTTCCCTTGAAGTAAGAGCTGTATTCCTTCACCTTGGCCTGCAGGACCCTCGCCTAGCTCCCTCCTACCTTCCACCATTCTCTGCCTAGCTCACTGTGCTCTGGGCGCGCTAATCTTGTACCCTGCCCCGGGCCTTTGCACGTGCTCTCCTCTGCGTGGAAGGCTACATCGTCTCCAAAAGTGCATGGCCACTGGTTTTCTTTGGTCATTCACGCCTCAGCCCCAATGTCGCCAGCTCAGGAGAGGCCTGTCCCAAGCCCAGCAAGCTAAAGGAGCCTCCCTCGGTGATCACGCTTCCCCCTGCGTCCCGTTTTTCTTCTTCACAGCTCTGTTACCCACCAGCTGACTTCTACTCATCCACCTGTCGATGTGTTGCATTCCTGTCTTCCCAGTGTAGAATGTGAGCTCTCCCACCAAGAACAAGGGCCATGTCAGTCCCTCCCAAGGCCCAGCGCTGTGCCTGCCACATAGCAGGTGCTCAATAAATATTAGCTGAGTGAAGGAAAAAAGAGCATGTTTTCTTGTTGGAAATTTTGGAAGGTTTTTAATTTTCCTGTGGCACCCAAGTGCTCGAATGATTAATGGGCAAAACAGATGACTGGTTCGGAAACAGAAATATTATTAATCATCTTGGTGTCTCCGTCTCCCCCAGTAAGTCATTGTATTGGCTTTGGTCCCCTAGGAGTTTTATCAGGATGGAAATGGACCTGAGAACGTGGGGATTTATAACCTCTCCAAAGGAGTCAACCGATTCTGCCTGTCCAAGCCTGGTAAGTTTGGAAGGATTGATGTGCTACCAGTTAGAAAAATGGGAAAGCACCCGAGGATGGCTGTAAAGGCATTTCTCTACTTTGGTTCTGTTTGTATCAAGCTATTAATTTTCGGCTGGGTGGAGGGTACTCTTGTTCTCCTCCCTCCCCGGGAGGGAGCAGCATTCTTACCCGGAGAGGAAGAGCCGGCCACGGGAACGTGTGCTCCTGGTGTCTGGGGTTTGAGTTGGGTAGAGAGCACTGGGCCCTTTCTCCTCTACAAATAGGATACCACTGGCCAGTGACTGTGCTCCTATGGGTGAGCGCTTTAAAATGAATTGGACCATCTCCCCCATTGCTTAAACTCCTTCTGTGACTGCACTCCTCCTTTTTCAACATCTTTATCCAGGTATAATTTACATACCATGAAGTTCACCCGTTTTCAATGTACAATGCAATGATTTTTAGCACATTTACCATGTTGTGCAACCATTATTCCGATCCAGTTTTAGAGTGTTTCCGTCATCTCAGTAAGATCCTTCGTGCCTGTCGATGGTTAACACCCGTTCCCAGCACCAGGCAGCCACTGCTCTGCTTTCTTGTTGTCTCTAAAGATTTGCCTTTTCTGGACATTCATATAAATGAAATCATACCATATGTCCTCATTTGTCTGGAATCCTTCGCTTAGCATCATGTCTTTGAAATTCAGTCTTTTTCCTTTTTTTTCCTTTTGTATGAATGTACCCTGTTTGTTTATCAATCCACCAGTTAGTGGACCTCTGGGTTGGGCCATTATGAATAATGAATGTTCGCTGCTGCAAACATTCATGTAAAGTTTTTGTAAGGACATATGTTTTCATTTTTCTTGGGCATAGATCCAGGAGTGGAATTGCTAGGGAATATGATACCTTTACATTTAACTTCTAAGAAATTGCCAAGTTGTTATCCAAAGAGGCTGCACCAGTATGCATTCCCATCCGCAATGCATGAGAGCTCCTGTTTCTCCACATCCTTGCCAACACTTAATTTTGTGTGTTTTTGATTATCCCATCCTGGTGGGCGGGAAGTAGTTTTATTTTGCCTTTCCCTAGTGACTAATCCAGTGGCTTCTCTTAGTTTTCAAGGTCAAATACAAAATCTTCACCTGATCTTGAGATTCCATAATATCATCTAGCACCTGCCTGCTCTTTAGTGTCTTATCCTGTCACTCTGCCATTCCCGCTAGTCTGCCTTTTTGTTAACTTCCCTCTCAGGGCGTTTACTTGTTTATCAGTTAAGATGCCTTTGCTTGCAAGTAACAAAACCCATACAACAGTGGCACCAACAGCTGGGGGTGTGTTTGGCTCGATAAGCAGTCTGGAAGTGCGTGGCTACCAGTGGCTTTATCAGCTGGTGGATGTTGGGGCTGATGTTGTTGGGATTCTTTGGGCCTTTTCCTCGTGTGTTTGTTTTATGTTTGCAAGATGGCAAACCTATGTTTAAGGCAGGAAGGCGAGGAGAGGGATGGGCAGAAGTCCTGTGCCCCTTCTCCAGTAAACCTCTATGGCTTCTTGGCCGGAACCACTCCTAGCTGCAAGGGAGGCTGGCGCAGTTGGCTGCTGTGTTAGAGGCTGAGCACTCAGCTGCCCTAGGCCTAACCAGGGTCTGTTAGCAGTGGAGGGAGGGCAGGTGCTGGGGAAGCAGATGCAGAGGCTGTTCTTGCTTCCGTGCTTCTCCCTTCTCGCACCCTCTCTCCTCCCAGCTTGTACGTTCTTATCCTTTCCATTTAGGTCTCTTCCATTTTACACTTTCTCACTTCACTCCATTCTTTTCCCTTACTACACTCATCATAATTCGCACTTAGGTGTTTGTTGAATGCTTCTTGCTTGTGTCAGGATCATTCTCTCTCTCTCTTTATCTCTTGAGCTCCATGAGGCAGGGGTCATACCTATTGTGCTCCCTGCTGTGTACCAGGATCTAGCACAATACCTGGCCATATTAGGTGCTCTGTTGATGTTTGTTGAATGAATGATCAAACAACATGAATAGAGAAACAATCGTTTTTCTAGTGATAACTGCACTGGGGCTTGCTCACTGTGATGAAAATAACAGGGGCAGTTTGAACTATTTTCAGATTTTTGTAACAAGTGTGGCCAAATTTTGGTTAATGATCATTTGGGGAGGATAAGTTGTTACACTCTGCTTCTTTCTGAAATGGACTGTACTCCTCTGGAAAATGATGAAATATGCCTCTAATCTGCAGGTTACCACTAGACTAATTGTTGTGAAAGTGTTTTTTATGCGTTTATGTAATAATTTTAGAGATGTTTATAGAAAAGCATTTAGGCTGTGGTTATCTTCTGGATCTTTAACAGAATCTTTTAAGTGGAAAGTTTTTTCTATCCAATTTGCAGTAGAAACGGACTTTTCTTATGCATGTTTTTGCCAGCTTGGTGTGTGCAGATTAAACTCTTTTGAGCTTTTAAGTTATGGGAAATGAGAAACCTTTGCTTGTGAGTGGGCTGCTAAATGGATAGGGTCATCAGGAAGAAGGCGTTGTAGGCAGACGGAAAAGATGTCTGCCTGGCGTGCCTCTGTCTGCTATCGCAAATCTGCCATCCTTTGGGAGTCTTCAAATGGAAGGGGCTGCCTTCGACTTTCCAGTGCTGGAATTGCTCTGCATGAGAGACACCATTCTCTGAAAATTACTTTTGATTTCCTGTCTGTAGGTGTGTACAAAGTGACCCCGCGCTCCTGCCACCGGTTTGAGCAAGCTTTCTACACCTACGACACGTAAGCCTGGCTTGGTTATTAAAGACCCGGTGGCGTCTGTGTATATTTTGTGGAGGAGGGTGACTATGTACCTTTTCTCTGTTTTATTTTTTTCTGAGAACAAAAAGAATTTTCTGTTTTTCTCAGGAAGAAGTAAGATTGGGCATTAAGAAGGATTTCTAGATAAGGGTTTTAAGACACTTGGATAAATTACTGAGCAGATGGAGATGGGCTATCTACCCTGAGAATTTCGTAAACCCAGGATAGAAGCTTGTGTTTTTGAAGTGGCCTAAATATAATCTTGGTTAAATTTCACTGATGGGATTTTCGCAAGCTTGTGTCTGCCACTTTTATATTTTTACAGATGTTGGCGGGTTTAACTGGGAATCGGACGTGTACAGTTTCGGAATAGAGAATTAGTTTACACTTTAAAATATGTGGGTGTATCTCAGGAGCTATTTTATCCCATGTAAAAGCACTTCCACATGGAATGTTTCAGGATCAGGTGGTTGTCCCGCAGGCTGTGCGGTCGTGTTGCTAGTGCTTGCCTCTCCACTTCCTGGTTTATAGGTCTTCACCCAGTATCCTGACGCTGACAGCCATCCGCCACCACGTCCTCGGAGCCATCACCACTGACAAAATGATGGATGTCACTGTGACTATCAAGTAATACGCGTGGGCTGGGGTGGGAGAGTGAGTGGCCAGGTGTGGGGAGAGCTCCAGTAGAGGCTCTGAAAATTATTTTTGATTCATATCTCTTTAAGTATTTACAAACGGCCTTCCCTCGCTTATATTTATATGACACACCCGTAAATTCACAAGCATCTCCATCCTTTTCTTTTATGAGAATTAACTGTGGATGAAGAAGAGCCATCAAACAGCCTTTTCGGTGTCTTAAATTTCTGTTTGAACTCTTGACACTTCCTATCTTTGCTAAGGAAAACAAACCAAGCAATCCTTGGTGACTGTTCAATGTATTTCAAGTGTTTAAGCAAATTCAAAAGAATTTCCTTCAGACCTTTTCTTTAAAAGGTCTTGAGATGGCATCTGCTCTACCAGGGGTCAGGGGAGAGACAGTGTTTGAAAGACATTCCCTCCCCTAGGGCCAGGGTCATGCGACTGTCGCCTCTGAGTGAAAGTGAATGTGTGCAGTGTGGGGAGGTGACGTGCACCTGTCGCGTGTTCATCCGACACCCCAGCTGAGATGTCAGCAGTGTGACCCTCTTGGTTAAGTAGAATGAAAATCTGAGTGACTTTCTCCCTCCTCACTTCAGTCGAAGGGTTGCCTTTCTGGGCTGTGTTTCCATCTTTCCATCTGCTCTCTGTTCGTCTCTCTGTCCATGCAGAAAATTTGTACTGAGACTCTTTAGGGTCCATGGGGGGGCAGACAGTAGCCCACGAGTCACTGGCAGCGCTGCAGCAGCACGGCTGCTCTATGGAATCGGGGGTGGCCCCAGCGTTGGCTCGGGACCTGGTTCAGGGGGTTGCCGCTCACCCAGACACCCAGTGCTCAGGGGCAGCGGCTTGGTGATGTCTGGTGTGGGCCAGGCCCTGGGCCCGGGGCTGGAGCCACGCCTTCTGCCTCCTGCTTGGAAGTGATGAATTCCTGGGATGTCTGGAGGGCCAGAGTCTTACCAGTGGTGACTCCATATTACCTTTCAGTCGCTAGTAAATTCACTTTTGTAAATACAGAAGGTGTTTTTTTAAAATTTTTGTTATGGTAATGTATATACAATGTAACATTTCCCACTTCACTTTCAAGCATACAGTTTAGTGGTGAATTGCATTTACAGTATTGTACTACCATCACCACCATCCATTACCAAAACTTTTCCATCATGCCAAACAAACTCTACTTGTTTCTTTTCCCTCCCCCCCTCGCATTTGTAGGTTTACAGAAAAAAACATGCGGAAAGTAGAGAGTTCCTCGTTGTTTCTTGACTCTTTACTCTCTCGCACCCCTTTTCCCGTCAATCCGTCAGTGAGCCCTTGGCTGTACAATCAGATCCATCCTAACGCAGTCCCTCCCCAGCGCTGCCTTTACCGTGTTTGGTCTGGGCCGCAGTCGCCTCTTGCCTGGCTCACTGCAGCGGCTTCCTAACTGGCCTTCCTGCTAGGGCCATTGCTTCACTGCAGTGTGTTCTCCCTGGGGCAGCCAGAGTGATCCTTTTCTAGTAGAGATCCTGTCATTCTTCTACTCAAACCTGCGGCTTTCCTTCCCACTCAGAGTCGACTGACGCCCGAGGCCCAGCCCAAGGTCTGCAGACCTCCAGCGGGCACCTACGACCTCTGCCCAGCGGGACTCTTCTCAGGTCCCCACTCCGGGCTGCAGGGCCGAGTGAGCGCCCTCTGCAGGGGCTTTGCCCTCAGAACCCCCTTGCCTGGGACTCTCTTCATCCAGAGAGCTGCGTGACTTGCTCTTTCCCTTCATTCCTGGCTTTGCTCAGATGTCACTTTCTCAGGGGCCTTGGCTGAGCCCCTCATCTAAAATACAGACCTAGTGCCCCGTCACTCTCTGCTCAACCCTGCTTAATTTCTCTTCCTTGTCTGCCGCTTCCCACTAACACGTGGATTCCGCTGAACACTTAACTGATGAGCGAGTGAGCGAGTGAATGAATGGACAGAAGGCGCTGGCTGTGGACAGAGCTCCACGTACCACATGAAAACTGATGCAGGTTTGCACCCCGTCAGCACAAAGTCAAGGGATATTTTCTTCCATCTCAGATTGGCCAGGTCTACATTCTACAACCACTAAGAACTTCACTTTTTATTTTTTAAAACTATAAGCTTATACAAAACAGGAGAAGCACGTGCCACTTTGGTGTCATTGTAAGATGTTTGGCCACCTGCTGAGCCAGCTCTGGTTCCCTGAGGAGTCGGTCCTCGTAGAAATGTCAAGATCCCACTGGCCGCAGGGAGACGTGGCCACACCCACGTGGCCCCCCCCCTCTCTCCTCCAGGTCCTCCATTGACAGTGAGCCGGCCCTGGTCCTAGGCCCGCTGCGGTCCGTGCAGGAGCTGCGGAGGGAGCAGCAGCTGGCTGAGATCGAGAGCCGCAGGCAGGAGAGGGAGAAGAACAGCCGAGGAGACGGAGGGGAGGGCGGCGCCAAAGCTCCCGTGCAAGAGATGGTGGATGAGCTCCAGGGCCCCTTCTCCTACGACTTCTCTTACTGGGCACGGTAAGCTTCCGCGTGCTTTTCTCTCCTGCCCGGTCCCCGGCTCTGACCTTCTTTCTTGTGGGAGGGGCAGAACCAGCCAGACTGAAGCCTTTGTGTTATTTTAGGTCTGGAGAGAAAATCACTGTTACGCCCTCGTCTAAAGAGCTGCTCTTCTACCCCCCCTCCATGGAAGCCGTCGTCAGTGGAGGTAAATATGGCTCAGAGCAAATGACACACGTTTCCGACTGTTCCTTTGCCTGCATTAGACATTTGTTTTGTAGGTCTTTGTAAGCCACCTCCAACCCTCTTGGCAGGTAGATGCTACTATGTGAATGAATGAATGCATGAAAGGTCTAAATCAATAAAAGTAAGTTTTGCCATTAGAATCGAGGTGATCTTTAGAAAAGGAGTTGGTTTTCTTTGACCTTGTTGGGTTGACCTCAGAAGGCAGGCAAACAGTAAAACCATCAATTACTGAATTGTTCTTCATACGTGTGAACCGTTTATGTTCTTTACATTTTTCGGCAGGGGTCACGGGAGAGTCTTTTTGGGAATGGATAATTCTAAGTAGTTGCTTATGGGGTATTTATCTTTTGCCCCCTGATTCCATGCTTTACAGGTTCATTAAATACTGTGTACTGATTTGGTGAGGGTGTGGAAGTGGACAGTGCTAAGAGCTGGCTTTCTAGCGGGCAGGCTCTTTGGATCAGTCTTCTGCCTTGGGTCCTCTCAAGACTGAGTTCATAGCCTCCTCTCTGCTGAAAGAGAGATTTTCAGCCTCTGTCAGATGACCCTGCTAAATTCCTTGCCTCTGAGCAAGGTCTTTCGGGGATGCGCGAGGCTTGGGCCACTTGCAGGTGTCGCAGCTTCTGATATATTACATAACCTCATTTGTAGCTAACTTCGACTTTCTCAGTTCTGGAACTGCAGGCTCCCTTCCCTTGGTCCCCAAGTCCAGACTTCTGTTTCTTTCCTCCCTTTTTAGAAAGCTGCCCGGGGAAGCTGATCGAGATCCATGGGAAAGCAGGCCTGTTCTTAGAAGGGCAGATCCACCCGGAGTTGGAAGGGGTGGAGATTGTCATCAGTGAAAAGGGCGCCAGTTCACCCCTGATCACTGTCTTCACTGACGACAAAGGTACCTACAGGTAAACGTGCGATTCGGAATCCTTGGCCGGGGAGCACTTGGCGAGCCCATGTCCTGGGGGCGGGTGGTGCTTCTGCCGGGCCACTCGCAGCATGTCGCTCCCTTTGCTCCAGCGTGGGCCCCCTGCACAGCGACCTGGACTACACCATCACCTCCCAGAAGGAGGGCTACGTTCTCACCGCCGTGGAGGGAACCGTAGGCGACTTCAAGGCGTACGCCTTGGCAGGCGTGAGCTTCGAGGTAACGCTGTGCTCTTTTCTTAGAAAACACTTTTATTGACGTATAACGACGATCAAGTCTGTCTATTTAGTAAAGGCTACGATTTGATAAATTTTGACGTGTGAACACAGCCATGAAAATACCACCCAAATCAAAATCATGAACATACTCGTCACCCCCGGAGTTTCCCTGTGCCCCTTGCTGATCCCTTCTTCCCCCATTCCCAGGCAATCGGCAACCCGCTTTCTCGATGAGTTTTCATTTTCTAGAGTTTCATACAAATGGAATCATGTAGAAAGTGCTCTCTTTTGTTGTTTTTTTTTGTTTTTTTGGGGGGGTGTCTGGCTTCTTTCACAACATCATTTGGAGATCTGTTGACCAGAGGATGTTTGTGTACCTTTCAGGGAGAGCGTTAAGCTTTCATCGCTGACTGCTCTGTGTCGAAGGACACAGAATGTTCCTATGATGGTGTTTGAAGTCTTTCTCTCTTTTCCTAGTCCTTGGGAAGAGGCTTGTGGTGTAACATACAAAGTGAACCCGGGGATCCATCAGGCTGGATATTTACAACCTAGAGGCCACAGGAAAAAAATGACAGATTGCATCACATAAAAATTGAAAATTCTGTATTGCAGAATACTTTTAAACCAAATTCAAAGAGATCCAAACCAGGAAGAAATATTTGGCCCATAAATAACATCCCCACCTTACAAAGAGCCCCTACAAATGGATAAGAAAAAGACCAGTAGAAATAAACCAAGAAAGGCTTTGAAAAGGCAGTTCATAGAAGTAATGCAGATGACTAATAAACCGAAGAAATGCTCAGCCTCCTTGGTTACTGGGAAAATGCAAAGGAAGTTGCCATCAATATTGCTTTTTAGGTTTAGATTTACAATTACAACAATATCCATTTTTTGGTGAGCATGTATTTACCCCACACACAGATCATTCATAGACCGTAACTGGTCACAACCTCTTTGGAATGCAATTTGGTAGTAGCTTTCTGAATTTAAAGTGCCCATATCCAACAGTTTTCCTTCTAGGAATTGATTATTCAGAAATAGAGAAAAACTCAAGTGCACGAAGAGACATGTTTCAAGGCCATTTAGATTGTCTTTCCTTCTCCACCACAAAAATAGGTGGCTGGGCCACGTGCTGCGGTTTGCCGACCCCTTCTTTAGAATGCTGTGCTGCTGCAAAGAGGCAGCGTGGCAGCGCTCCACGGACGGAGGGGAGGCACGCTACGCACCTCTGTGTAACGTGCCATTCTTGTTTCACCTCCTCCGCCTCACCCCCCCATCAACTTGCCAGTCTGTCACCAGTATATGTAATGTTTATAAAGTGTTCATACTATTTATAAAGGGCACACAGAAAGTTCTGGAAGGCTACATATATTGGTTACCCCTGGGGATGAATAATAGATTTCCTCCTCCCCCATCCCCAATGAATAATAATAAACGGAAAAGAGCCCCGTCGGCCTGGCCTCTTGGTGCAGAGTTACCGTCACGGCGAAAGTGCGCGAACCTCGCTGTGTGCTGCTTTCTCACCCCCAGATCAAGGCGGAAGATGACCAGCCCCTCCCTGGGGTCCTGCTCTCGCTCAGCGGCGGCCTGTTCCGCTCCAACCTCCTGACCCAGGACAACGGCATCCTGACCTTCTCCAACCTGGTAACGTGGCCTTCCACGATTCTGCCCCTGGAGGGACGGGGAGGCTGCCCCCGCCATGTAGACAGTTCTTGACAACGTGAGAACAGAAACCCGACTTGGCGTGTTTTCACTTTCCCCGGGGCCAGATCTAATTAGAGGGCTGCTCGTGCTAGAGCTGACGCTTCCACGGGCGCTCCTTGTCTTCTGGTCACCCATTTGTCACTTAGACAACGTAGTTAATTACCCTGGCACAGCGGCTCCTCCCGCGGTGTCCCTTTGCTCTCCCACCAGCGCGTGTTGTCGGTAGTGTTGGTGGTGGTTTGCTCGTGCTGCTTCTGTGGAGCACGTTCCGTGTGGGTAGCACCCGTCTTTCATTAGAGCTGTGGTCTGACGCCCTGAGGGGCGGGCTCAGGGCATGTGCTATAATCGGCTGTCTTGTCCGTCATGAGCATAAAGTTGACGATCATAGGGATGTTGCAAAGGGGTGGTGGGATGTGTCAGGGAGGTCACACGCTTTGTAGTGGTAACACACTCCACTTTGAATCTTCCTGCTATTTACTCGCTGTGTCATCTCGGGCAAGTTACTTTACCTCTCTGAGCCTCAGTCTCTTCACCCAAAAAATTGAAATGCGGTTTCTACTGCACAGGGCTGTTGTTGGCACAGAGCGATCGCAGCTGCCTTCGTTATCCCTGTGACGGCCGGTCCTGTGATTATTTACTGTGGCGATAGGGGGACCACTTCCGTCTGTCTAGGGAGCCCTGCACCTCTTGTGGCATCATCCTGGTCGATCAGAACTGGAGCTGTCCCTGCTTTAGCCCCGTCCCCGGGTGGGGTGCCTCAGCTCAGTGTGGGGGTGTCTCCCGCAGAGCCCTGGGCAGTATTACTTCAAGCCCATGATGAAGGAGTTCCGGTTCGAGCCGTCCTCGCAGATGATCGAGGTGCAGGAGGGCCAGACCCTGAGGATCGCCATCACGGGCTTCCGCACGGCCTACAGGTGAGCGCCGGCCGGCTGCCAGCCGGGCTGTCCCCACGGCCCGTGCCGCCGGCGCGCTGCTTTCAGCTGGGAGACTGGGGACATCCAGGTTTTGTGAGGCCCAGGGACTTTCGACCGCCACTCTTCCCTGCTAATGGCGCAAACTAGCCTTTCAGCCACAGATTTCCTATTTTGAAATTGGCTTGAGCGGGCCTGTTTCGTTGCTTTAAAATTGTACTTTTAGAAGAAGTTTTACACTTGTGTTAAATCTTCAAAAGGAGGAAATGCATTCAGTTAAGTAAAGATTTAGAATGTCGAATGCATGCAAAGCATATTCGAGGTAGTTTCCCTCCCTTCCGTGTCTCCCAGCCCCCCAGATGCCCCTTCCAGGAGGCACCCAGTATTTCCAGCTTTTCTGTAATGCTTCCAGAGACAGTTGATGCAAATACTAGCCCAGTCTGTCTTTTACCTATTTATCTACCCATCCGTGTACACACAAATTTTTATATGCATATACAAAAGCACTTGAGAAATAATCAGAGTAGGTTTAGAAAAATAGGCCCATTTCAGAATGTGTGGAGTGAATGGGAAAGTGATTTATTTCCTGTTTATTGAATGCTCCATTATTTAAGATAAAGCTTAGCAAAAATAAACTAGGATTAAATAAAGCGTAGCCCATTTTAGTTCCTTTTTTCCGGAGCCTCCCTCAAAATATCTGAAAAGAGGCATAGATTGTGGCATATCCCTCTGGCAGGAAGGTTAGATTTGGAAGTGGCACTGCCAGAACGGAATTGCCGGGGTCATTGGAGTACATTCTCCACCAGGCTCTCGCACCCCATGAATCATTGGTAAATGCAGGACACTCTGCCTGGGTCCTTTGTGTGCCTCAGGACACCAAGCGGCTCTGATGGGTGTTTCTTCTCTTGACACTACAGTTGCTATGGAACAGTTTCTTCTTTAAACGGAGACCCAGAACAGGGCGTTGCCGTGGAAGCAGTGGGACAGAACGACTGTAGCATTTATGGAGAAGACACCGTGACAGATGAAGAGGGCAGATTCAGATTACGTGGATTACTGGT
Organism: Dasypus novemcinctus; assembly: GCF_030445035.2. Taxonomy (NCBI): domain Eukaryota; kingdom Metazoa; phylum Chordata; class Mammalia; order Cingulata; family Dasypodidae; genus Dasypus; species Dasypus novemcinctus. The sequence goes on along the minus strand of NC_080695.1, from coordinate 56,449,591 downwards.
GAGACCTTGAGCATGTTTTGTTAGTGGCAGTTTTTCATACTGTCTTGGCATCTTCGGCGTAACCAGACAGCTGGGAGTGGGCTGGGTGAGGCTCTGAACCCTCCAGTGTCCATCCCAGTGGGCACCTTTTACCCAAATACCGCTTGAAAACCGTAGGCTTGGTGCCACCTTGACCTAGCATTGGGCGGTTATGCCTTAGGCTGGGAGTCTCAAACCACCTGTCTGCAGGACTAGCATGGGTAGACCATAGGGAGTGGTGGGGACTCTGGTGAACTGGAGAGGACAAGGTCCAAGGAGAGGCACCAGCTCCCTCTTGGTTCCAGCTTGTTATCAGTCATGGCAAGACAGGTTCATTGTTGCCAGATAGTTTGAGGCTTTCAGAAATTCAGATTTCCAAGTGAAAACTCTTGATTTTTAAATATTAACAACTAATTTTTTAAAAGCCCACAACTTCTTTGCTTGGGCCAAATTAAAAATAAAAACAACTGATTTGTACTTACGGCTACTAAATTATAACACCTGGCCTAGGATTTGTGGTGCTTTTTCCCCTTGATTTTTATTTGCTGGTGCATCCATTTGTTCATCAGCTCATTGGGCAGAGTCCAAGTGTGTGTTGTAGACGTCACCGAGGGCCGCGGGGTTTCAGACGCGCTCACTGGCTGGGCTGGTCACCCACGGGCCGCAGTCACGTGCGCTGAGGTCCCGTCTGTTCGCCTCCTCATTTATCCAGGGGGGTGGAGACAAGAGTACGTGTGTCTGGCACCCCCACTCTCAGGTGTCAGGGTGGGAGGTCACGTGGTGAACACACGGTTCCCAAACCAAAGGAGGCGGAGGGACTTGGGGGCAGTGGGGGCTAAGGACTGACATACACGGGCTCTTAGCATCCGTGGGGAGGGCTCCCCGTGCCCTGCGCCACTCACCACTCCCCTTCTTTTGGTGGGTTTTTATCAGATTCATCGGTACGATGGTTAGCTTGTCACCCAGAGGTGACAGGTTTCCTGCTGATGCTTATTTTCTGCTCTGTGGGAAGACCCAGCTCCTGCGACACAAGCTGCCATGGTTACTTCCAGATATTCCCAAGGCATGGGAGAGTGCCTCTGCTGTCCCCAGCGCTGGGCGCCTTCTTGTCACAGAGGGAGAACGTGCGGGCGGCGGGGCAGCACGACGTCCAGCTTCCTCCCTCCGGCTGCTGGGAGAGGCAGCAGGAGAGGTCGCTAGGGCCAGGCTCTCAGCCTCGCGGTCAGCACAAGCACCGCCTCTGCGATTTCATCCCGTGTTCACCGCGCAAACGTCCCTCCTCTCCCGTCACCGCGCAAATGCCCTTGCCCTCCAGTCTGCCTGGGTTTGAATCCTGCGCTGTCATTTCTTCAGGGGGTGAAACATATACTTCAGGAAGTGTTTGTCCTTTCTGTGCCTGTCTCACCTGTGAAATGAGGGTAAGAATAGTATCTCCCCCATCGGATGGTGGTGACTGCTAAAGGAATTAATACAGCTGAAACACATAAAACGGTGGTGCCTGCGGAACGAGTTAATACAGGTGAAACACGTGGAAGGGTGGTGAACGCCGAATGAGTTAATGCAGCGGAAACGCCCTGAACAGTGCCTGGCACATACCCCAGCCACGTCTAGAATAACAAAACGTGAATATGAGAAGGACTCCTGCAGCCCCCCTGCAAGGCGGGATTCTCCCTTCCCTTGGTGGACCTCTGTTCTTTGCTGACCACACTCTTGTGGCCTCAAGAATGAAAGTTCCGCAGCACCTCCTGTGTGCCTCCCGGCACCTCGCTGGTCCAGACGTGCCCTTCCAAGCAGGTTTCAGTGCATTGGGCTGATACGGTTTCCTCCTCCCTGCGGCCGGTGCTCCCCAGGGCCCCTCCTCACTGGAGCCTTCAGAACTTCGTAGAGTCGCCCCCTTGTGGCAGGCAGCTGGTACCTTCCACGCGCAGAGCCTGCGTGAGCCCAGGTTCTGACGGCCCAGCCTTTGGGGTTTCTCCTCGAGGGTCTGGATTTGAGTCTGCCAGTCTCTGCAGGCGCCGAGCTGGAGGTCTGCTGTTGAAGGTTTCCTCGGGATTGCATCCCAGTTCCTAATCGAGTCCTCGAGTCAGTTGTATTGTTGGTGATCAGAAATTGTGTTAAAAGATTTTTTTTTTTTAATTTTAAAGTAATGTCTTTATTTTTGTACACATGATCGATGCCTCTAAATTCTAGCTGTTGAGTAAGAAGTGTGAAGAAGAAAGTATTCAAAGAAGGGAAAAAAAGGAGACCCTGTGTCCCCAAAGTAATATTCATTGTTAGCCTTTGGAAGTACCATTCTTGATACTACTCAGAGAGAGGGGCGGGGGCCAGCAAGGAGGTAATCATTTTACAAGAACAGGACCGTGTATGATCATGTTGCAGTTTTGAAATAGAAACTAAATTTAATTTCCCTCGGGTGGAAGAAAATGTAACTGAATTGGGATTGAAGGAATTGCAGAGCTTGGAGTACATGTCCCTTCGTTGTGGGTGCTTTTTTCATCTTTTATTGTGGTAAAATAGACATCACATGAAAATCATTTTAACCATTTCTAAGGGTACAATTCTGTACATTAAGTACATTGACAGTGTCATGCCTCCTTCACTGCTGCCTTATTTCCTGAATGTTTCCATCACCCTAAGCAGACGCTTGTACCACGAAGCAGCAACCCCCCCCTCCCCCAGCCCCCGGTACCCTCCACTCCTGGGGGCTCCTTCAAGCAGCCCCCGAGGCGGCTCCCGTGCTGCAGATGGGGAAGTCTCAGGACGTGCAGCAGACCTCCGCCAGGAGCCTTCTAGAGAGCTGACCCCGGGTCTCTTTGCAGCCGGGGTGCGTCTACCATGTCCAGCTCAAGGCAGAAGGCAACGACCACATCGAGCGGGCCCTGCCCCACCACCGGGTGATCGAGGTGAGGCGTCCACCTCTTCCGCGGCGTCTGGGGACGACGGCCTCCCTCTCGCCTCGTCCCTGGTGCTCCTCGAGCTGACTGTTGGGAAGAGCGGGGCGAGGCTTTCAGTCCTAGTTAGGGTCCTTTTAGAGCAGTGTCTTCCCCAGCAGCGTCTTAGGGGGTGTTTCTAATGAACAGCCCGCTATCCTGCCTCCGGCAAGGACATTCGAGCTGTTGTTTCCCACCCCACCCCCTCTTCCCCCGCCCACCCTGATCATCATCCTGCAAGTAAAGCGTCTTCAGGCCTAAGCATTGCAGATCCAGGGATGTGGTGAAGAGGACACGGGATGGGGCCACCCGCTTTCTGGACTCGGGTGACCTTAGTGTCCGCTGATGATCAGGGGCTTAGCTCACTCCGTCCCTGAAGAGGAGGCGCTCGGTTCTCAGTCTGCCCGTGAGTTAGGCTTTCTGCTCACTGACCAGCTCGCGTTTTCTAGACTCGAGGCCTTGGGGAGGAAGGGGTGCCTGCCCCTTGGGAGCCTTATTAGGTAGATGGTTCTGTGGGCTTGGGGTGGAGGATGGCGGGCAATTTAGGACTTTTTGTCCTAGAAAATGCATTTTCTTGATATTTTTACTGCATCCGGCATATTAAATGACTGTGAAGACTGTGTCTCACACCAAGATGCTTCCCAACTTCCGTGTTTTTCCTCTGCAGGGACTCAGGCCATGATACCAGCGGTCATATGGGCTGTGGCCAGGCAGGTGTGGAGGAGAGGGTGGGCCGTCCAGGCTCTCACAGACGGGCAAGCATGCCCCCCCAAAGGGGGCCGCTGGGACTGGGCTCCCTCAGCCCGTGGCCAGACAAGAGTGTCTTTCTCTCTCTTCAAGAGAAGCTAGAAAATCTGACATTGTAGATGAAATTTCCAGCTTTCCTAAATGTTGGCAACTAATTAAAACTTAACAACAAAATAGAGGCAGTACTTTGCCTGTCAAAGAAAATGTGCCTATGGGCCAGGTGCAGCCCCTGTGCTGTCAGGGCTTGACCTTGGACTTCAGTGGCAGACTTGGCTCCCTAGTATAGGAAATGAAGCGCACTGTGAGATGGTGACCTGGAAGAGAGGGTCCTCCTCCTGAACCCCAGAGACTCTTCTCTCTTTCTAGGTCGGGAATAATGACATCGACGATGTAAACATCATAGTTTTCCGGCAGATCAATCAGTTTGACTTAAGTGGAAACGTGATCACATCCTCCGAGTATCTTCCCACCTTATGGGTAAGCTAGAGACCAGCGTTTTGAGATGAATTTACCATGAGATTTCTTTTCTCTTTTCCCCTGGCTTTTAGACAAGCAGGAAGGGGATGCCTGTGCCCGTCTAGATCTTGCTAAAGGACTTTAGCATCCGCTGAGGGTAGGAAGGTGCTGCCGAGGGTGGGGTTGATATCTGAGAAACTCTGGTCCCGACTTGTGTTTGGGAGAGCGTGCGAAGGCTGGCGCGGCGTTGGCAAGAGCTGTTTCAGTGCGGGGGCTGTTTGCCAGCAGCCAGGCTTGGAAGGCTTGTAACAGAAGCCCAGTGAAGAATCAGCACAATCTAACGTGGAAAGACAACTGCGTGGCAAAATGCCTCGTGGTTTTTAAAATTCTATCCGGATAAGAGTGGTGGGAAGTGTCCTGGAAGCCAGACAGTACCCGGTCCTCTTGCCATCACCTGGAGGTACTTGCGTGTCACCTTGGGCAGGTCACTTCATCCCCACGTGCCTCGGTTTCCACCTCTGTAGAATAAGGAAGTTGGACTAAGTGACCTCTTAAGATCTCTTCCAGCTGTAACAAAATCTCCATGCCTGTGATTAGTGAAGAAATGTTTCCAAAATGCCCTGTGAGTCCTTGAAACATGAAGAATTGCCATGAGGGTGTATTGCTGGGATGCACTTGCAGTTTTATGTACAGTGAAGCACTTGGCTTGGGTGCGAATGTGTGCTTAGGTTTTCATCACCTCCTAAGCACCCTAGTGTCCAGGGGTTGCAAACCTGTCTGCTGCAGGGGCCCGGTGGGCAGTGTTGGAGCATAAAGAAGCACTTAAGGGTGGGGGCTGGAGGGGGTGGAGTAGTCTTCGGCCTCCTCTGATCGTTGCCCTGGTGGGTTTTTGGCCTGGGGTTGCCCTCCCTTCCCAATGTTTCAGAGGACCTGGGCATCAAATTATTTGAGATCTCCTGAATTTTAAGTATAGACACCAAATTAAAATGCACTTAAAACACTGTAGGGGGAATTTCCGGGTACACGTCTGTGGACTGGGATGTGGGCCAGAGGCTTCCAGTCGTTGCCTTTTGTTTTAGGAAAATCCCCCTTGATTTCTGTGTCATAAAACACAGGAAAATGGCAGCTCGTGCCCTGGGGAGGGACGGCTGGCCTCTCCTGTGGCCGGCGCGGGGTGGAGCCCTCATGGCCTTCCCCATGGCTGGGGCGGGCGGTCTCGTCCTCTCACGCCTGTTGCATACGCTGTTGAGATCAGGCAGCACAGCCAGGCTGGAGAGAAAGGCCGGCCAGCAACAAAGCACCAGCTTCTCGAGGCAGCCAGAGAACAAATGCAAAACAGGAACGCAAAGTGGGAGTTAAGGTTCCCATATCACCCAGAGGGGCAGCTTGAGGTGGGCAAGGTCCCCGCGAGCTGGGCTCGGCCCCAGGCTCCGCCGTCTGACTTAGCCTGAGCCAGTGCATCCTCCATTGTAAAGTGGGACAGTGAGGCTCCTCGTCTGTGGTTCAGGTTGATGATAATGATGGAAAGTGCCCTTGGCAGGCCTGCCTTGTCGTAGATGCTCAAGCCCTGTTAGCAGCTATTTTAGATCTCATCGCCGTCATCATAACGATTATTTGTTACTATTTTGAGTGATAACGTAGGTAGTCAGACTCTTTTTTTAAAACCTTCCATTTCTCTGCGTGGCATGAGAGTCTCCAACAACTGAGGAATGTCTTATGCATGGCCTCCCAGGGGGGGAAGTTTTTTCTTTCAAATATGCATGCTTCCAAAGATCCTTTCCCCTGCTTCCCTCCCCAAGAGATGTGCCATCCTGGGGGTGTCTGCAGTGAAATTGGTAATCATGTTGCAATTTCAAAGGCACATCCTGCTTTGTTTCTGCTCTCCAGGTGAAGCTTTACAAAAGTGAAAACCTCGACAATCCAATTCAGACCGTTTCCCTCGGCCAGTCCCTGTTCTTCCACTTCCCACCGCTGCTGCGAGACGGCGAGGTAACGCCACAGGCTCGGGCCCAGCGCCTGTCTTCATTCTACTAATTCCCCTGTTTAGTTTAAGGAAACACAATTCTTGCATTTTTTTGCCCAAATACCCTCCGTCCTGCAGAAATGGTTGACCTTGTGCTCGGAATCAAAGGGGGTTGGGCTCCGTGGGGATTCTTTTTCCTTAATGAGCTGGTTTTCTATTTACAAAAATAGAAATTCATGGCAGGAGATTTTGGAAAGAACAAAAACCAGACATAATCCCATCACCTAGAAATAACCACTATTAACAATGTCGAAAAGTACCCTTTCGGTAGTTTTTCATTGTGTGTGTACACGCGCAGGTGTGTAAACATACACATACGTGTATTCTAATATATAAAAATGAGACCATTCCAAACTTTGTTTTGTAGTCTGTGAAGAACAGATCATAAATCTTTCTCCCTGCCATTAAAAGCTTGTTGTACCATGATTTTTTATGATTGCATAGTATAAGAAATACCATAATTTACTTACCCAAAGCCCTAATCCTGGACAGGGCTTATTGACTGTGAAGTGTTTATCATCAACTGTAATTGGAGAGAGCAAACCGTTGTAATTGGCATGGCGGGCACAAACTTGGCAGAGAATCTGGTTCCTTTCCCTGGTGGGCTAAACTGAGGATGTTTTGGTGAACCTGAGAGGTGGCGCTCGCTCTCCCGGCTCCTCACCCCCGCTGCGGGCTGATGCACAGGGGCCTTTCTCTGCATGGAATGGCTGCAATTTTATGACATAATTTTGGGGCCTCCCCTCCCCAAACTTTTCCGTATGGGTGTTACCCTTCAAAATCGTCACTTTAGATAGCAGTTTTCCCATCTCAAGAGGCAACACGGCACTGGGTCACCCTCCTAGCCGGGCCCCTCCTAACTCCTCCAGACTTCGCTCACATCTGGAAAACGGTGGTAATTATCCCGACACGGCCAGCTTTCGTGGGCCTCGGGGGTGCGCGGCACCTGGCCCACGGCAGGGATTCAGCGCAGGGGGCTGTGACCGCCGCTGCTGCTGTTCCAGAGATGCTGTGTTCTTAGACCTTGCCAGTTTGAGAGCCACTTCCGTATCACCCGTTTAAAGAGTGCTGCAGGCTCTGGAAGGCTTGCCAAGGACCCCACGTCAGGGACTTTGGGGCACACTGTTGTTTGACGCAGTGAGAGCCCTGAGATTCCTACTCTGAAGTTAGCAACTTGGTGTGGGTATGTATGCCTGGGAGTTTCTTAAAAAATAAAAGCTGCTCTTTGTATGACAGCTCTGTGTTAGGTTTTAGTTTTGCCAGAACTCTCTTTCACAAAAGTAATTTTTTTATCCGTTATGCACAGAATTATGTTGTACTCCTGGACTCCACACTGCCCAGATCCCAGTATGACTACGTCTTGCCTCAAGTTTCTTTCACTGCAGTGGGCTACCATAAACATGTCACCTTAATTTTTAACCCTACGGTAAGTGAAGGGGGAGTTCAGAAAACAGATGGGGGTGGAGAGAGAGGGAAACTCCACGCGACCTGTGCTCCAGGTCACACGTACGGGTTGGAGGACTCCTGGGTAAAGGTCTCGCGTGGGGCACTTTGGCGTTCTAGAATTCTCCAGGTGCTCTTCTGTTTTTCCAAGCACTGCTCCCTCAGCTCCCTTTGAGGAGGAAAATGGCAAGAAGGGTGATGTTTAGATCATTGGCTCAGGTATGGTTTGGGGGGAGGGGGCTCCCCAGAGCTTCATGATCGGTGGTGCTATGTGCTTCCATCAGGAGGCCAGTGAGACCTGACCAGGTCAAACGTCTAGAACCAACTGCCAGATTACAGGAAATGTGGAGTTGGCAGGGCATGTAAATGAACCACGGGGTGGCAGTCAGCAAAATGTAGTGTGGAAGCGCTACAGGACAGACGGCCAGGAATCTGATTTCTTTTACCAATTATTGCAAGAGGAAAAAAATAGATAGAGGGGATGCCTCCAGATGGAAAGAAACTTGTTCTGTTTACCAACCAGTTGCCGCACATGGGCCTTACTGGACCCCACATTCACCAAATAGACTGTAAGAGCAGAATAAAGCAGAGCGGGTGCGGCACTTGCACATCAACGAGGTGATGGTTCAGAGCAGCAGCCTGCAGGGGACGCCCCCGAGGACTGAACGCACCCGTCAGCGACAACAGAAAGGGATTCCAGGGCTCCGTCTCTGTCCTGCTGGTTCTGAACTTGGTGGGGAGTGAGAAGGGAGCCCAGGAATCAAAACTCAAAAAGAGAACTTGGGCCTGTTGGCCACTGGGTTTGTCATCGTTCCTGGCTTTCAGTGGGAAGAATAAGAATTTTACTTTTTTTCTTGGTAAAGGAACTGTGTGCGGGACCCTTACATGTAGATGATCATCCCAGATAAGATCCCTAGAAGAGACATTCCTAATTCCCCATTTATAGCTCCGTAGCACTGTGTTGTGTGGCTATACCAGAGCATGTGCAGTTAGTCCTCTCCTGATGGAGCCTTGAGTTGTTCTACTGTTTTGCTGTTAGAAATAATCCTTTAATGAATTGCCTTATGTGTACGTGGTTTTGAGTTTCTGCCAGTGTATTCTTGGAATAAATTCCTGGCAGTGGAGTTGCTGGATCAAAGGGTAAATGCATATAATTTTGCTTGATATTGCCAGTTCCCTTCCACTGGGGTTGTACTATTTGTCATTCCCCCAGCAATGTATGAGAGTACCTTTTTTCCCAACAGAGTATGTTCTCAAATTTTTGAGTTTTTTAGCATCATAGATGAGAAGTGGTATCTCAGTGTAGTTTAATGTGCATTTTCCTTATCTTTTCCTATGGTTAGGAGCCATTAGTTTGTTTTTACCAGTGAACTGCTTATTTCTCTAGCCCCTTTTTCTTATACGGAAGTTGGTCTTTTTGTTTCATTTTAGAAACTCTTTGTATTTTAGAGCTATTTACCCTTTGTGATATTTGTTTTACACATTTTTCCCAGTTTATCGCTTTTCACTTTGGTTATGCAAAAATTAATTCTGTTTCCAAGTTAAATGCACTACTCTTCTCTTGCTTTTGGATTTTGAGCCCCAGTTAGGAAGGTTTGCACACTTCCGGTTTTCAGAGGAATCCGTCGTGTTTTCTTCTGGTTCTCTTAGGGTTTCGTTTTTTACATTCACATTTATCTGTCTGGAATTTTTCCAGGTGTAGGGTATGAAGAATGGTTCTAAATTTATCTGTTTCCGCTTGCCATCCAGTTCCATTTCGTGATTTTAGAACCGGAGCTGTGTGGAGGTTGGCAGAATTTGGGGCCCTCCTTTAGAGATGAGAGGATGGGGCCCAAACGGGAGGCGGGGCCAGCCGAGGCCACCAGCTGGCGCGTCACACCGCCGGCACGGACACGGCTCTTCAGCTGCTTTCTGGGTTTCTTGGAGGCGTGGCCCTTGCCCAGAGACTGGGCAAGCGGGATCTCAGCTGCAGGGCACAGCCCTCCCGCGACCCTGGAGGGAGCACCCGCCTTAGTCCCGCTGTCGAGACCTGGTGAGGAAGGGCCGGAGACAAGCCTGTCGGGGAGCCCGTGTCCCCGAGTGGAGGCTCCCCCCCGCCCCACAGAGGAGGGCCATGGAGACGCTGGGGCAGCCGGAGGTGGAGACGCCTCTTGGCGGTGGCCCAGTGGCCGAGCCTTGAGCTGCTGCCAAAAGTGTGCCTGTCCCTTCTGAGAACATGACAGAAGGACAAGCCCACGTGAGGCCAAGTGGGAAGCGAAGGATGAGGGCGTGCTGCGCCCACCATTTGCCAGTCCATCCTTGCAGCACACCCCTGAGTGGAGAGGCTGTTCCTCCTGATTTTGCAGATGAGAAAATAGAAGCTCAGAGAGTTTAAGTAACTTACCTTGGGCTAACCAGCAGAGCCACAACTCAAAAGGGGGAGGTTTGTCCCCAGACCCAGGCAGTGCCATTGCATGATGAACAGAGCACTTGGGATCATTCCTTTAAGTGTGAGCTCACATTCTTGATTTTACACTTGGTATTCCACGCCCTGCTACGCACTTCACTTCCCTTGCCTCGCTGACTTGGCTCGATGCCCTCTGTGGTCAGTTCTTTTCACGTCATCTCCTTGTTGTAGTCAAGTCAGTTGAGTCATAAAGCGGCTGCCTGAGCCACTGGGAGGATGTGGTGCTTGACCCCAGAGCAGCTGGCCTCAAAGCTCTGTCTCCTGTCCACTACGCGCTACCCCTCTCCACTGAACACAGGTTTAATTAATTTACATCCATGGAAAATGAGGGGCGTGGACATCTGTTCCTGCCCCTTCTCTTCCATTTATTAAATGACCGTCCCGTCCAGCCTCAGCCGTCTCAGGTAAAGTGGCCCCTGCAGTCCCCGTGAAAATAGTTTTGACCTTACAAAGCTCCTGAAAGACAGCGTCCCCAGACCACACTTGGAGAGCAAACGCTCTGGCCCGTTGGTCTGTTCTGTCATCATCTGAAAGTTCTCACGGAGTTTATTTCCTTTTGCAAGGGCTAGTTCTGCTGCTGTTACAGAGACCCAAAATGTTGGGGGTTTTAGCCAGATAGAAGTTTCTAGCTCCTGTCAGTGTCAGGCACCCAGGCTCCTTCATTCGTCTTGCTCTCCCGGCCTCTAGCACGTTGCCTTCGTGCAGAACAGCCCGCTTGGCCAGCCACTGTCCTGCTGGCGAGGAGGGAGGGCACGCCATTTCCCCTTTAGGGTCCTGCCGGGGTGGCGCACCCATCACTTCCGTTCATTAACCGTTGGTCAGTTCAGTTCTATGGCGACATGTGCAAGGGAGGCTGGGCAGTGTGGTCTTTATTCTCAGGCGCCCAGAGAGAAAGGGGGTTCTGGCAAGCACGCAGTCGTCCCTGCTGCGCCTCCTCACTGGGATGGGATCCCCGGGGCCACCTGGTCCGGCACTGTGCCTCCTTGTGGGAAGAAGTCCCTGTCGTTACCTGGGATTTCACGAAACGAGACCCCCTTACCTTTAGCCACAGAGCCCTTGCCATCCAGAGCTCTTCGGGTCCTCCGTTTGCTGGGTTAAAGTTCCGCGGGTCAGGGATACCGTGCCGTTGAAATCCCTTGGTCCCTGCGTTTCAGGTAATGAGTAATGAGTGTCAGAGGGCCATCTGAAAAACTGTTCCAGTCCCTTCTGCTCTTTAGTTTGGCTGGTGAGAGTCCGGCTCGCCAGGGATGCCTGGCTTCCCGGGGTAGCCAGGCCGCGGCGCCGCTGGGCCTGTGGGAGGAATTACTGAGGGTGGATGTGTGCTTGGTGCTTGCAGAGGAAACTGCCGGAGCAGGACATTGCCCAGGGATCGTACATTGCGCTGCCTCTGACGCTGCTTGTTCTGTTGGCCGGTTACAACCACGATAAGGTAGGAAACCCCGAGGCCGGAGAAAGCAGCTGTGTCAGGGAGAGTGGCTCTTCTCGGCTGTAGAAGTGACAGCTGAAGAACGCCCAGCGTTAGGGAAATTACAGGATTTTGGTGTCGGGCAGGACCGTGGCGGCACCAGGTCTAGTCCCTCGGCCGCCTTTCAAGGCCGTAACCTTTTTCCTAGTTCTGAAACCTGGGCTAATTCCAGGAATGTGTTACCCCCTGAGAGAGCCCCATCTGCCTCTTTGGGGACTAAAATCCCCCCACTACCCCCTGGCTGGCAGGGCCTGTACAGAAGAAGGGAGGTGTGGCTGCGCTCTCGGCATCCCTCTCACAAGCCCGCGCTCTCTTTCCAGCTCATTCCTTTGCTGCTGCAGTTCACAAGTCGGCTGCAGGGAGTCCGCACTCTCGGCCAGGCAGCCTCTGACAATAGCGGCCCGGAAGATGCAAAGAGACAAGCCAAGAAACAGAAGACGAGGCGGACGTGAGGAGGAGGGGGCAGTTGAAATCTCACTTGGGATGGGCCAGCGAGGGGCCGCGACCCCACACCTGGGGCCGAAGCTCGCATCTGACCACCTGCAGACGCACACGCTCTCTGCCCCGGCACCCTCAGTCAGCCTGGCTGCCTGTACCCCGTCCCCGCTTTGTGCGCCCCTCATCACAACGCAGTGAATGGACCTTCCTGTCACTCTGCTGATCACAGTTTATTTTCTGAGTTGAAGATAATTTATTTTTATTTTTTTTGGCAAAGAAGTGTTTTAAGCTCTGTTAATGATGTGAGAATATAATTCTTAATCTTGAGCGTTCGATTGCAAGGAGAATTCCGGTAAACATGTTGTTTTTTTTCCATTACAGAGTACATTTTGGATTTACCTTTTCCCTTAACTTCCCTTTGCATCAGGATCCTTGCTGGAAACTGCAGCAACCTGTACCCACCAGTAGGAGGGGAGCAGGGGTGAAAAATCAATAAAACGGCTCATTCATTTGTGTTGTAGCTCATCTCAGCTGTGTTTCTTGGATGACGTTGTCATAATGCTGGGGTCACAGACTGAGATGCCCACAGGGGTGACAGGAGTCCTGAGTGAAGTGGGCTGGGGTCAGAAAGGTGAGCTGATAAACACAGCTACCTTTTGACTGCTGGGAAAGGAAAACAGGTGAGTGGGGACTGTGGCAAAGCGAGGAGCACCTACCCCATACGGAAGGAGCCGCGAGTATTCGGCTCTAGACCACGGCTGCCCTGCAGGAATTCGCTGTCCCTTTTTCAAGAGAAGCCAGGAAAACCAAGGTTGGTGTGAAATCCTCCAGGCCCTAATGTTAAACAGCAAATGCAACTTAAAAAAAAACAAACTACACACTTTTGGTTAAACAAAATACAGGATGGGTGAAGCTTGAAGGCTCCCGCTTTGCAACCTCTGGCATATACATGGGGGTCCACAGGAACTCCCAGCATTTTAATGGCATTAACCTAATTCTTGTATGGAAGTAATCAAGTTACACTGAAGGAGGGGAAACACATCCATGCAACACTGATTGAGTATGACATTGACAGGCACTGGGGTGTGAAGTCCAGTGGAACAGACACTAGAAACAGTTCACAGGGGCTGGGGCCACTGCCCCCTGCTCCTCACTGCATCCCCAATGCTGGGCATGTGGTGGCCTTCAGGAAAGAGTGAATTAACAAACGCGTGCTTGAGTGGATGGGCCCACGGCACCTGCCTCCACTGCGCACACGGCCAACTCCCTGTTGAGTGCAAGACGAGCCAGTAAGCAGGAAAGCGCACTCTGAGCTGGACGCCTCCTGCTGGGGCTGAAGGAACACAGAGCAGAGGTTAAATCTGACCTGGGGGCTTAGCGAAGCTGCCAGAACATGAAGCTTGAGCTGAGAGTCTAGAAGGACAAAGAAGAGAGAAAGGAAAGACCAGGTAGGAGGTCTTGCTGGGATGACTGCCAATGCAGAGGGCACCCGGATGGATCCCCTGGCTCTTGGTGGCCCCCCAAATCGCTGTGTTTCCAGCCAGGGCTATTGGAATGTTGGCCATTTCACAGGTTTGCTTTTACGCAATGGAAGGAATGGAAGTCTTGGAAATCTGGGACAGGTGTGATATGTCACCCATTTCCTGGAGTGTTTTCTAACTTATTCCAAACTGACACCCAGAAACATCCCTTTTAAATGTTAATGGTGAGGGGGGCGGGGAGAGGAGGGGAGAAATTGCAGGTGTAACTCAAGTAGTCGAGCACCTGCTTCCCATATACAAGGTCCTGGGTTTGATCTCCAGTACCTCCTAAAGAAACCAAGCAAACGAAAAAAAACAGCTCTCAATGGAGATTGGATGTAGCTCAGTGGTTGAGCACCTGCGTCCCATGTACGAGGTCCTGGATTCAATCCCTGGTACCTCCTGAAAAAAGAAAAGTTAATGAGGCTTTTTATTGACCCAATGTAAAGGTTACGAGCTTGTGAAAACACAACATCAATATGTTCCATCCAGTTCCGGAAACTGCCATTAAGTGGCAGTCTTCACCTACTGGTCACTTATGTGTTGGTGGACTGTCCAGTGGGCTCTGCTCCTTAAAAAAAACAGCTGATATGATATTCTTCAGTCCATTGGTAAGTTGGACCCATTCCGTTGTATGTAATTTTCTTCATTTTCTGGCTAGAAATCATCTGATCTTCCTGGGGGAGATAAGCATTAATGTAGAGGATTTTGAATGGGCAAAAGTTAGTTTTGTGGGTTCCCCCCTCCAACCCTGAGGAATGAATAGCTGCCTAAAATGTTGGGTTCTTGAATAACTCCGGGGCTTACATGTTTTTGCCTGTTAGAGTAGGCATTTTGAGGTTGGGGGTTCTTGGTTAAAGTAAAATGACTGTGGATCCTTAATTAGGATTCCTCATAAACCTTCAGAGAAATAACCCTTCTAAGGTGATGGCTTCACCTCAGTCTGATTTTCTGGGTTGTCTTTGATTTGAATTTTATCAGCCAACCAACAAGCATTGTTGAACTTCTGCTCGATGTGGAAGTGGGATTGGAGGGGCCGGGGTGAGCATGAGAACGTGTGTGGTTGGAGGAGCCAATGGCTGCAAGAGCGGGTTAGAGGGGAAGAGACAATCCTTGTGCCTAAGTACCTAGCCGTCTAATTGTGAGGAAGGAAGATAGATGAACGAGCAAAGTGAATGGTTGCCATGCTGGACCAAGAACCCCTGCAAGATCTGAACCCAAATCCAAGTGTCCTTTACCGCTATGCTCTCCTGCTCCTATTCCAAAATGAGAGTGTCTGGGGAAGAGCCCGAGGTTCAGACAGCGACTGCCTTGTGAAGACGATGTGGGCAAAACTGTAGTAAAGTTAGCGAAGGCTGGTGATGTGTGTGCACTTGAAGGTTGAGTCACAGGAAGGAGGGAGATGGTGGAAGGCCTTTGAATTGTCCCAGCAGCATTGTTTCTGGAACCAAAGAGTTACCCACCATATTTTATCTTTTCATATGTAAAATGGCCATGACCTTATCATGCCTAGAGGAGGGAATAAAGTAATTTTACTGGGGCCTACCCTGCAATCAGGTCAGGAGACCCCTTGCTTTGCAGACCTGGAACTTGGGGCCGGGGA
Organism: Dasypus novemcinctus; assembly: GCF_030445035.2. Classification (NCBI taxonomy): domain Eukaryota; kingdom Metazoa; phylum Chordata; class Mammalia; order Cingulata; family Dasypodidae; genus Dasypus; species Dasypus novemcinctus. The sequence continues at coordinate 56,434,502 of NC_080695.1, read as the reverse complement.
AGGGATGATACTGACCCCTTCATTTCCTGTCTTCAGTGGGAACTGGTGCTTATCCCTCGTGATAACTGGTGAGCGCTTGGCTGGATCACCAACATGGGAATTCCGCCCTTCCTCCTGCTTTACCGTATGCCTGGGGTTAAGATGTCACTGATTGCCACGTCCTTTCAAATGAGTCAATGTTTCACTGTGTGGTTGAAACAGCAGCCCTTCTTGCATTTGTTTTTCTTTTTTGAAACTGAAGATTTAAAAAAATAAGGTGAGATGTATTCACCAAATGCAATGAATGTCTCATGATGATGGAGGAGATTGTTGTTATGGGGGGAGGAGTGGGGGGAGTGTGGTGGGGGGTATATGGGGACCTCATATTTCTTGAATGTAATATTAAAAAAATAAAAGACGAAAAAAAATAAGGTGGACGCATGGGACCAAGTGATCCTCAAATCTATGTGGAACCTCGGCCTCCAGAGACTGGCGGCTGCCCCTCCCCGTCTGGCCTTTGCAGGGGAGGCGGCTGGCAAGAGGAAGGAAGCCGACAGCTGTTGCGTTTTCATCCTGTAACTGGTCTTCAAGCTGCCAGGGAAAGGTTGGATCACTAACAGCCACCAAGTGATCAAACTTAGGATGTATCTCTCTTGCTTCTCCTGGGTGGGGGTGGGCAGAAATATGAAAAAAAAAAAAAAGAGCATTTTGCTGCGTACTGAAAATGCTTCTGACAGAGTTTCAAAGATACTTCACCTCAGTGATGAGTGAAATTAAACATGTATTTGTTGAATGAATAAAGAGCTGTTCTCATATAAAGATGATGTCAAAGACAAACATTGGTCTAGTGGAGGGTTATATCACAAACTATGGCTTCTCGGGCCAAATCTGGCTGGCCACTTGTTTCATAAATAAAGTTTTATTGGAACCCAGCCATACTGGTTCATTTATGCATTGTCCATGGTTGCTTCCACACTACAAGGACAGAGGTGAATGCTTGCTATAGAAACCATATGGTTTGCAAAGCCTAATGTATCTATTTATTTTAAGATTATTCTAGCCCCCCTCGTTGTTTGCGCTCACTGTCTGCTCTGTGTTCATCTGCTGTGCGCTCTCTGTGTCTGCTCGTCTTCTCTTTAGGAGGCACCGGGCACTGAACCTGGGACCTCCCACGTGGGAGAGGGGTGCTCAATATCTTGAGCCACCTCAGCTCTCTCCTTTATTGTGTGTCTCATTGTCATTCCTCTTTGTGTCTCTTTGCTGTGTCATCTTGTGTCAGCTTGCCGCACCTGCCTGTCACACCAAATCATCTTCTCCAGGAGGCACCGGAAACTGAAACTGGGACCTCCTGTGTGGTAAGGAGGGAACTCAATCGCTTGAGCCACACCCGCTTTCCCCTAATGTATTTATCTGACCCTTTACAGAAACCATTTGCTGACCTCTAGTCTAATGGATGCCTTGCAAGTTTTAGTTTCTTGGGGAGTCATTAATTCATTCAATAAGTATTAGTGGAACATCTACCCAGCGTCAATAGTTGTATTAGTTTACTACGTTGCCAAAAGCAGGTACAATAAAATGCATTGGCTTTAACCATGGGAATTTATTAGCTTATAAGCTTACAGTTTTGAAGTCATGACAATGTCCAAGTCAAGGCATCATGAAGATGATGCTTCCTTCCTGAAGCCCGGCTGCCAGCGATCCTGGACTCCTTTGTCTTATGGCAAGGCACAGGGCAGCATCTGCTGGCTTCTCCCTTCACTTCTGGGTTTCATTGCTTTGAGTTTCTTGCTTCTATGGCTTTCTCTTTTTGAATTTCATTCTCTTATAAAGGACTCCAGAAAGAGGATGAAGACCCACCCTGACCAATACCTTAACTGAAGTAACCTTATCAAAAGGTACCACTTACAATAGGTTCACACCTTGGGGCCTATCACAGGGTGAAGCATAACAGCTACTGATCTCTGCCAAGGTCCCTGCTTTCCCCTCAAGAATCTCCCATCTCCCAGAGCTCAGCTGTGGGCAGATAGAGGACTCGTCTCCTTCCGGGTATCCTCTCTCAGTCTTGGCTGCTCTGCTTTCCTCCCAAGTTCAGCTATTGGCTATCAGGCGGATGACTTGTCTCTTCAACCGTGAGCTGCTCCGTGGGCCCAGCCTCTTGTGGCTTCATGCTTAAGCTTTGGCTGCTGTCAGTCCTCGAGTCCTCTCCCATGGCAGGACCAAAAGTGGCAGAACTCCTTTTTCCTGTGCCTCTCTCTGTGTCTCCATTTATATGAGATCCAGCAAGAGGGCAGAGACTCAATTGGAGTCACGGCTCACTGACATAGTCCAATCAAAAGGGCCCACACCCTCAGGAGTGGATTAGTTTAAGAACAATCTACTTCTGGGATTCACAAAATTCACTCTGTCTCAGTGAGAAAGAGAGTCTGGGCCTCTACTTTTAATGTAGCCAGGAGAGGAGGAGGACAGCAAACAAGTTAATTAAAATTTCTTTGACAATTACAAGTGCTATGAAAACAATGGATCAGGGTGATGTGATAAAGGGTGATTGGTGCCAGGGAAGGGCTCTCTAAGGAGATGGCATTTGAATTGAGGCCTGAGAAGAGAGGGGTCAGTCCTGCAAAGATCTGGAAGAAGAGCTGCCTAGGAGAGGGGTCAGCAGTGGCAAGGCCCAGAGGGGGAAATGGGCTTCATGAATTTGCAGAAGAGCAAGGAGGCCAGTGTGGCTAGAGCAGAGTGCCCAAGAGGGTGAGGAGGAAAGGTGGGTGAGGGAAGAGGACTTGGCCCAGTGGTTAGGGCGTCCGTCTACCACATGGGAGGTCTGTGGTTCAAACCCCGGGCCTCCTTGACCCGTGTGGAGCTGGCCCACGTGCAGTGCTGATGCGCGCAAGGAGGGTTGTGCCACACAGGGGTGTCCCTGCGTAAAGGAGCCCCCCGTGCAAGGAGCGCGCCCCATAAGGAGAGCTGCCCAGCACAAAAGAAAGTTCAGCCTGCTCAGGAATGGCACTGCACACATGGAGAGCTGACACAACAAGATGATGCAACAAAAAGAAACACAGATTCCCATGCCACCAATAACAACAGAAGTGGACAAAGAAGAACACGCAGCAAATAGACACAAAGAACAGAGAACAGACAACTGGGCGTAAGGGGAGAGAAATTAAAAAAAAAAAAGGTGGATGAGGGCCACATCATGTAGAGGCCATGGGAAGGAGTTTGGGTTTTATTCTAATTGCAATGGAAGCTTTTGAAGGGTTTAAGTGGGGAAAGGAGAGTGATCTAATTTACCTTTTTAAAATAATTCTTTAAAATTGGGGGAAACTGGACTGTTGGGGAGCAAGATGAAGTGCAGGGAGGATATCCAGTTGGTCTAAGTGAGACATGAAAGTGCCTTAAATTAGAGTGTTGGAAGTGAAGATGGTGAGAAGTGGTCAGATGAAGGCTAAAATCTTACTGATTTATTTGATAGTGGAGGTGAGGGAAGGGCAGAGCCAATGGAAAGTCCTATGTTTCTTGCTTGGACAGCTGAGGATGGTGCCATTCACTAGAAATGGGTGGGAAAACCAAGAGTTCTGTCTTGGCTATTGTGAATTTGAGAAGCCTGTTAGATACCCAAGAGGCTTAAGACTAGGTGAGAAATAAGGCTGGAGTTGACAAGTGAGATGTCAGTGTTTAGATGGTGGATGAAGCCATGGGAATGAATGGCATCCCTTACAAAGACTAAGATGAGAAGAAGATTGGGGCCCAAACCTGGGAGCATTCCAGATTTTGGAGGATGGGGAGAGGAGTAGGGGCCTACCAGGGAGACTGAGAAGTGGCCAGTGAGCTAAGGAGAAACCCAGGAGAGGTTGGTGGAGAGATGATAGTTGATGCTCCACCCATTCACTGATGAATAAATGAATGCATACTCACTAGCAATAATGTAGATCATGACCCTTCAAAACAACTCACCTTAGTGTTCTGTTTAGGATGAATCATATGAAACCACCATTTTTATAGGTCAAAATGGATAAAAAATACTATACATGTATACTGGACTTTAATAATTAGGTAAGTGGATGGGGATTGTTGCAGTGGTGATTACAGACAGCAAAGAGAGAAGGCTAGAATGATCCATGTGGTAATGGATTAGAGTTAGAAACATTAGTATGAGTTTACATTTTGCTTAATATAGATACAAATAGTTGCATATTGAAATGTTTTTAGATACACGTATGTGCACACATTAGTAACACAGATTTCCTTGCTCTGTCATTTGAGAGGGTCAAGTTACCAGGAGACCCCAGGAGCAATGAACATACCTAGTGTCACAATCTCCATTCTCCATTAAATACCACTCTCTAATAAAAGGGACCAAAGTTTATTAAAGAGTATACCTGATTCATAAGATGAGTCTGGAGCATCTTGTAGTGTCAACAAGTAAGGAGGTGCTATAAAACAAGAACAACAACAACAAAAAATCCACCCAAAATCCCCCATTGATGGGAACACAAAAGTCAACTGAAAGAGCTCCAAATGGGCAAAGCTGGAACAATTCGTGCAATAAAATCAAGTAATGTTGGATTATAACCCAAAGTATAAAACAGATATCCAAAGAGTCCATACTGATTGTGGTAGTTTGAGTCTTTTGTTGTCCCCAGAAAAATTGTGTTCTAAAATGAATCCATTCCTGTGGGTGTGAATCTACTGTGGACAGGATCCTTTGGTTAGGTTACTTCAGCTAAGGGACCTTCCTTTTGATTGGATTACTTCATGAGGGCATGTCCCAGGGTGGGTCTTAATCCTCTTCTGGAGTCCTTTATAAATGGCATGAATATACAGAGAAAAAAGGCTGCAGAGGTAGGAAGAAACCCCCAGAAGCTGAGAGAGAAAGTCCCAGAAGCTGGAAGCTGAACTATGGACAGAAGCTGAGAGGACACCACTGAAGCCAGGAGCTGAAAGCCATGAGACCAATAGGCAAAGAGAGATGAGCAGATGCCGCCATGTGCCTTACCATGAGAGGGGACTCCAGGGCCATGAGCAACTGTCCTCAGGGAGAAGAGCATCATCTGATGAAGCCTCGATTTGGACATTTTCACAGCCTCAGAACTGTAAGCTTATAAATTCCCATCGTAAAAGTCGACCCATTTCTGGTATATGGCCTTGGAGCCCTTAGAAAACTAAAATAGTATTGTAATGATTGAATAAATGGGGGAGAAGAGACAGATCTCCTTGCGGAAGAATTTCAAATAGTTTTTGTAGATACCATGCCCTTGCCTTCAAGAAGGGAGAGGATGACTGTCTTCTCCTTAAACGTGGCTGTGCGTCATGACTTCCCTCTGAAGATTACAGTATGGAAAGGGGAGGAAAGTAGGAATGGTGCAGTAGGGAAGCCTGATGAGCATGACCTCAGCCAGGTGATCAAGGTCAACATCGACAGTGACAAGGCATCTTGAGAGTGAATACCCTTGATAGGAAGTGGTGAGAAAAGCACTTGACCTCTGTGCTCTTCCTCCCCCAAACCAAGAACATCAGTCCAATCACAAGAAAAACGTCAGACAAATTCCAGTTGAGGGGCATCCTGAAAAATCCCTGACCAGTCCCCCTGAAAACTGTCACAGTTATGAAAAACAAGGAAGTCCGAGAAACTGTCAGAGCCAAGAGGTGCCTTGTGGAGACATGGCATCTAATCGTAACATGGGATCCTGAATGGGATCCTGGATCAGAAAAGGGAAGTGAGGAAAAAACAAAGCAGATCTGAATAAAGCACACACTTTAGTTAATAATGTATCAGTGTCGGTTCATTAATTGTGACAGATATACCATCCTAATGTAAGATGGTAAGAATAGGGGAAATTGGGGGAGGGGCATGTGGGAACTTTCTGTATTCTCTTTACAATTTTTCTGTGAATGTAAAACTATTCTAAAATACCAAGTTTATGTTTTTAAAATGGGTGCATACCAGCAGTGCCTTGGCTGAACCTAATATGTGTTTTGCCCAGTTTAGTTTGTGGGCAGGAATTTTATTGACCCATCTAAACTCTGTGGCCTGATTCTCACCATAGCCAATGAGCCAGGCTAAGAGACCAAAAACCCAAGTTAGGGATCTGCCCTATTGCCAGGAAATGGCCTAGCATCCAGATTACACCACTGGAGTACCTGAAGAAGCCAACAAGGAGGGGGACATGGCAAGAATTTTCAAACTGTGTGGCCTGTGGGCCTAATCTGCCTGGCTGCCTGCTTTTGTAAATAAAGTATTTTGTAGGGGAGTGGATGTGGCTCAAGCAGTTGGGTGCCCACCTCCCACATGGGAGGTCATGGGTTCGGTTCCTGGTACCTCCTAAAAGATGATGAGCAGAAACAGAGAACACACAACGAACAGACACAGAGAGCAGATGTTGAGCGCAAACAATGGGCGGGGGGGATAAATAAATAGATAAATCCTTAAAAAAAAGTTGTATTGGAACCCAGTCATGCCCATTCCTTTATGTGTTATCTATGACTACTTGCACCTGACCACAGCAGAGCTGAGTCTTTGCAACAGAGATGGTCATGGCCAGTAAAATATTTACTCTCTGTCCCTTAACAGAAAAAGTTTGCCAACCCCCAGGAGAGGGAAACACAAGTTCTGTCAACAGCCCATTCCTGAGGAGGAAGCGAGAGAAATCCCTATCCAGGGACAAATCAGTCTGTTAACAAAAGGGCAAAGCTCAAGGCTTGCTTCTTTGGGACTGAAACGGATCATGAGTTTTGAATGTTTACAACCTACTTGCTCTAGATGATTCCATTTAATTTCCACCGTCTCTCCTAACAGGGCTCCCGCATGCGGGGACCAAGGCTGCTGCCTTCACTGGCTTTCTGAGGCTTCAGAGCATATTGATTTTGCAAAATATACATTTATCTGCAAAGAGCGTCCCCTGACATGACAGCACACCACACGGCGCTTGCTTCCTGTCTCTTGCATTCCTCTCAGAAGGCGACAAAAAATCATGATCCGAGTGTCACCGAGGGACCCTTGTGTCTCTTGGAAGCAGGATTTCTTTTGCTTTCTTTCCGTTTTAATCTCTTTCAAGCCACGGAGGGAGAGCGAGCAGTTTCACTGGCCTTGGAGCCAAGCAGCCTTGAGTGCAAGTCCTGCTTCTGGACGGGGTGGCTCCTGGCGAGAGCCTCACAGCCCGAGCCTCAGGCTCTTTGGCCCTAAAATGGGGGATAATACCAGCCCTCGAGGCTGGCTGTGAGCAGTCAGTGAACGAGGCTCAAGAGAAACTGTCGTAGTACTCCCTTTGTGGCGGTAGGGCTGACAGAGTCCCTGCCTTCTTCAGCATGTGGCTTCTAGGGTCACGCTGGACACAGAATGTGGCAGAGGATTTTATGGGCCGACACAGGAAGTGGCCCATCGCTTCTGTTCCTGTTCCACTGATCTGAACTCTGACCTTGTCCCCACCGAGAGGCAAGGGATTCTGGGAAATGTGGTCTAGCTCTGTGTCCAGGAAGAATGGCAGCTACGGGTCTCTGTACATGTGTCTCATTATTTTGACTTCAAGTCCTTCTTCCTAAGTAGTTTTCCTGTTTGGAACCATAATATATGTGCTAGTTTTTATTGGTGTGATTTCCTTTATTTTAAGCTTTTCTCTGCGTGGCTCACTTGAGTTTTCACATGGTCATGGTTATGGACTGTATATGCTAATTGTCGGATAGTTAACTTGTTTCCAGTTTTTCAGATAATAAAGCCGTGAACATCTTTATGCATGGAAATCTTTGCTGCTGCTGAAATATTTCATTAACTTCTCAGGAGTGGGCATGCCAACTCTAGTGAGTGAACGTTTCCATGGCTCTTCGCGCTGTGACCTCCTTGCTTTCCAAAGGCTTTGTGGCCATTTAGGGCGAAACTTGCAGTTTCACTGGCATCAGATACTATCGTCTTTTGTTTAGTTGTTGTGAAAAGGTTCCCTGGTATATTAGGAAAAATCTTTAGGGACAATCCTAGGCAGACTGTTTCAGGTTTCAATTTTAGGGTATGAATTATTTTTGTGTGTAACTGGGCTAAGCTGTGCCTGCTGCAATTTTAGCTTCTTCTTTTGTCTTTGAGGGTGACAAAATTACTCAATAAAAGTTCAGGGAGTATCTGTTATGTGTCAGGTAGAAGGCTTGGCCCTGGGCAGATGGTAAATAAAAAATGGTCCAGGGAGCGGATGTGGCTCAAGCAATTGAGCGCCTGCTTCCCACATGGGAGGTTCCAGGTTCAGTTCCTGAGGCCTCCTAAAAAACAACAACAAAAGCCACAAGCAAACAAACAAGAAAACCAACTCCGGGGAGCGGATGTGGCTCAGTGGCTGAGTGCCGGCTTCACACACATGAGGTCCCGGGTTCAATCCCTGGTACTTCAGAAAAAAAAAAAAGGCCGGCTGCCCATGAAGCCGGCCCTGCCAGCAGCGTCAGCGCCACCCCGGAGCTTGAGGGAGATGCAGACCCCCAGGCCCCACCCGGGCCCACCTGCTGAACGCCTGGGGTGGGGCCCAGGGCGCTCTCCCAGTGCTGCTTCTGTGGACGGAAGTTTCAGGCCTGCCTTCCTCTTTCAGCCGGGCGGAGGCACCGGAGCCAGGCCACCGACAGCCCGACGTGCCGCTGGGCTGCCCCAGGCCGCCGTTCATCGTGTGACCGTCTCCCTTTCGGCGAGTGGCTGTGACAAAGGGGGCGTGTCTTCAGCTGGTCTGGGAGCAGCCACTTCACTTGCTGCACCTGTCGACGCGGCGGCTGGCGCATCCTTCAAGTGCCCTCCCCTGACACCGGGCCCCTCCGCTGCCTTGGCTGTGGTGGACCGACTCCTCCTGGGCAGGCAGTTGGCTGTCTGAACCCCATCGAGGTCGGTGATGTGGGGCTCGGTCAGAGCAGTGGTGAGCTCCCCGTTGTGGGGGATGTGCCAGTTGAGTCTGGGTGGTCACTTGGCAGGGATGGAGGGTTCCAGCATTGAGTGTGGGGTCAGACAGGGTGACTGTGAAGGCATATGACCTATGCTGGACCAATCAGAGCCCTTCCCTGGGATTTTCAACTTGGAATAAGAAATACTGTCAGCCAACCCCTTTTTATGGTTGGAGGTGATGAGAAATGAGGCTGGGGGGCTACTGGAAGCCACTTTTCCCATCTTTTGACAATAGGAGGGAAACTAATCTGTTGTGAGGAGGAAAAGAGTTGACAGAGACCAGAGATCAGGAGGAGTCCTATTGAACTTCAAGGCTTGATTTCGTGATATTTGTATGCTTCTCCTCTTCCAACAGCTCTTCTTTTGACTGAAGTCTAATGGTGCCAGCCTCCGGAGCCAGAACATCTGTGTTCAAATCCTAGCTCACTTACTAGCTGGTTGACGCAGTTTTTAATCTTCTATAAAATGAGGTAAATACATAGGGAGGTAGAGCAGTTGATATGGTTCAAGAATTCCAAAAATAGATATTGGATTATGTTTGTAAACTGGTCTGTGTCTGGGCATGATTAAATTATGATTAAGACTTTGCGTCATATCAGTAGGGTGTTGAGTGCTCACCCCTTGGTGGGTGGGGACTTACAGATAAAAGACATGACAAAGGACAGAGTTGGACTTTTTGATGTTGGAGTTTTGAGCTGGAGCCTAGGAAGTGAACACACAGGAGAAGAACACAGAGGAAGAGAGATGGCTCTTTGGACATGGTAGAAGCCCTGGGGGAGAGGCAGAACTGTTTGCCTGATAGTCTACAGCTGGCCTTGTAGAGGAAACAGAGGAGCCTGGATGTGAGGAAAGAGAAATGAACCCTGGAAAGAGAGGAACCCAGGAAGCCTGAACCCTGGCAGACGTTGGCAGCCATCTTGCTCCAACACGTGGTAACAGACTTTGATGAGGGAAGTAACTTATGCTTTATGGCCTGGTAACTGTGGGCTTCTATGCCAAGTAAATACCCTTTATAAAAACCAACTGATTTCTGCTATTTTGTATCAGCACCCCTTTGGCTGACTAATACAGGTGAATTAAATGAGATACCTGTACAGTTCTTGGAATAGGATCTGGCAAGTCGTATATGCTTAATCAAGATCTCTTCTCCATCCTCTTCCTCTTGTTGTTGTTATTATTAAATACTTTTCTGGATCATTCCAATAAATTCCCTTAGTTCAATGTGGATTTCTAACACTTGCAATAAAAAAGTATGGAGAGACTCTTGAGAGATGAAAGTCATTCATGAGAATCCAGAGAAGTGGGCAATGACTGGAACCAAAGCGATCATTCATTGGGTGCAGGGTGTGACAGTCAAATCTCCACCAATGACCTGAGGGCTGACTGCTCCCCTCTGACAGGAAATGGAGCCTCGGCTGTAGGGTTTCGGAAACAGGAAGAGGCGGGGCTTCTGCATCAGCTGCAGGAGGGAGAGGAGATGGTCTGGGGCAGGGAGAGGGGGTGAGGGTCAGAAGGCAGAGCCACAGCGCAGGCTTACATTGGAAGGAGAGATGAGAAGCAGAACCTCCCTGCAGGGCTGAGCTGGGCAAATGAAGAAAACTGGGGGAGGACTGAGGGCAGAACTCCGGGCTCTTGGTTCAGCTGCTCTAGCTAACTGCACCCCCTTTGCCTTGTCACTCTGTCTGGAGGCTTCTAATCAACTTTCAACTCCAGGAGTCACCAGAGCCCCCCAGATGGCTCCAACCAGGGAGGAGAACAGAATCAGAAGATGGAGAAGTTGGTCCTAAAGTATAGCTTGAGCCCCTGGATCCAACTGTACTTGAAGCCAGAACTTTCCCTGGACTCTTCACTGTCTGCTTCAGCTGATTCCAGTTGGTTTTCTGTCACTTAGCAACAGAAAGGGACCTGGCCGATATCACCTCCAAAATCAGCCGGCAAGAGCAGAGGCCAACTATATTAAGACATTAGAAATAACCACTTTAAAGCTTAAAGGAAAAAGGAAAATCCCAGGCCTGTGGTCTCTGCGAACATGTCACTCTGGAGAACCTTCTGAACCAAGGGGGAATATGGGACTCGTCAGGTGAAGTCAGCAACCCGAATCCACAGGCGGGGCTGGGCCCAGGCGGGGGAAGAGGGACTCGTGCTGCTGACTGACGGGAAGGAACGGCAGAGACGTGAATCAAAGCTCGAGGGCCGGGCGCGTGTATTTTCGGAGGAGGGAGTGCAGCGCAGTCCAAGATGGATTGACGAGAAGAGCCTGATAGATGGTTGTTCTGGGGGGCTTTGCTTTGTGTAGGGAGATTCTTGTTGAAAAGATGGCGGAAAAGGGAAGAAAACAAGGTTTTATTTTCCAGTTGGTTTCTGTACCAGCAAAGCCTTATTTGCTGAGGCCCTATGATGTGCTACACACTCTTGCTTGTTTCTTTCATACATGGCATTTACTCTTTCCAACCAGGGCTTCCGCTTACATTGCTCATGTTGTATACTGCACAACCCCAGGGGATGCCATTCGCGTCATCGTCTGTGTGAACAGCACCCCTTGGAATTGTGCAGGGCACAACATTTGTAGCAAAAGGAGTCAGTTCTGTGTCTAACAAACTGTAAGACAGGTGGTATTAAATACCCTTTTTTTTTTTAAGATGAGGAAAAGTCACAGAGAAGTTAAGTGGCCTGCCCAAGATCACACAGCTAGTGGGTGAGAGAACTCAACCCAGGTCAGCCTAATGCACTTTCCATGATCTCACTTAGCTCTTCATGAGTTCTAATGCTCTCTAGGATAGGTTCAGCTGCCTCTCATATTTCGGACTTCCTTGGAAGGTGGACCAGTAAGCTCCTGGAAGGCACTGGCTCTGTTTTATTTTCTTGATACCCTCAGCTCTTGGCACAGTACCTGTGTCGATGGGCTTTTGGTAAGTGCTTGCTGAAATGACCTGGCAGTGAGTCGGTCACAGGGCTCTATGACAAAAACCTCCTGCAGGGGCCTGGGGAGTGGAACAAGGACTTGGAGAGGAAGGGGTGTTTTCTGGTTCTAGTAGTAGCAATAAATCCAGCAATATGCCTTGAAGTCTGTGATGAAGGGCTGCTTTCCGCAGACAAGGACCGAGCCTTGAGACGTTCCTGGGAGCTGTCCAGCATTCCGAGGCAGTAATGACCTGGCCCATCTGGCTATGTGGTGGAGACTGGTTTATTAACCTGGTGTCTCCTTTGCTGTCCCTGAAATTTCAATACACTGCAGACTCACCAAATGCGTGTGGCTCACGCTTTCACTGGGAAATGCTTCTTCGAGATGCTTTAGCTGGGTGAATTTACAGTCCGGGAATTGTAATGCAACCTGGAGATAGAGAAATCTACGTGTAAGAACCTAAAGAGATTTGATTGACCCTCACTTGAGGCTACGTTTGATCTCAATATTGTTTTAAATAAATTTTAATGAATTTCAAACATATAAAAATTAGAGAGCTGACATAAAATCTGGATTTTGAGCTCCTCTTAAAAATCAGAAGGGGTAATGTGGAACCACGTTCCTGCAGAGCAGCAGTCAGTGGGAGGGGGGTAGCAGCTGCCCCCTTTACACAGAGCATGGGCTCTCCAGTTCACCACAATCCCCACCACTCCCCTTTGTCTTATGCCCAGACTGTGTCTCTCATTTTTCGTCCTGACTGGTTGTTACACACTCTTAAGTTTGGGATTCCTGTCCTGGCGTCTAGCCTGGAAGATACTTTTTTGGGTACCAGGGAACTGAGTCGAAGAGAGGTAAAATGACTTATCTGGAGTTATGTGGCAAGACAGTACTTTTCCTAGAGAGTATTTCTCCTTGTGGACCATGGGAAGTTTCTGTTGCCCTTTTTTGCCTTGGCTACCAGGTAACTCAGTTCCAGTTTCGTAACTGACCTGCTGGCCTGTATATCTTTATTATAGCTTCCAGCCTACTCTATTTCTCAGTCTTTACCTTTCATTCTAAATTATTTTTCTCTAGTTCTGATTTTAACTTACATTTTGTAATTTTGTTTTACATATTTCCTTCTTTCATTTTAAAATTTTATAATTTTGTTTTACATATTTCCTTATTTGATTTAAAATTTTTTGTTGAAGTATATCATGCACATCTGAACACATAAATAATACGTGCCTAGTAAAAGTTGTGAACTTCAAAACCAACACACAAAACCTGCAGGACTCTCCGGTCTACCACCAACACCTTGCATTGTTGTGAAACATTTGTTGCAGATGATGGAAGAGCATTGTCAAAATATTACTACTAACTACAGTCCATTCCTTGGAATCCACTGTGAGTTCTATGTGGGTAGTGAATGAATAAGTAAAATGTAATGAGCAATGAGTTTGAAAAGTCCAAGAAAGACCCAAGCCGCACAGTTTCTTCTGGATGGCTTGTCATCGACCCAGGCTCGGGTCCTGACTTCATCAATTACTGTGAGGATTTTGCTTTTGACCAATAATACATTTTGCTTTCCTGGCGTCCAAGTGGCCCAGGCTGACGGCCTCCAGGCTATGGCGGCTCCGAGGGGGCATGCTGTCAGGAGGGAGTTGGCTGAAACTGTCCTCAGATGGGCAGTGGGGGTGGAGGTGGGTGGGGGCAACTTCACCGTCCATCTGGGCTCGATGTGCCAGCTGGAGAAGGACTTCTGGGCTCTTCTGCCTCTCACAGGTCTGCATGGCTGCTCCTGCAGAGCTCTAGTGTGAGCATTTCCTGTCAGCAGTTTCTGGCTTGTTTAAAATTTGAAGACGTTTCTTCCCATCCCCACCCACCTCACCCCACCAGTCCACGGCTGGCCATTCTTTTAAGGAAACCCTTTCCAAGCAAAATCAAACCCACAATCCAAACAGAGGGGGCCATTCTCATTGAGTTTGGCGGTGTCAGGGTAGGGAAGGAGCTTAGGTTTGTTGAGCTCTTGTTCCGTACCAGTGTGCTGTGTCCTTAGACGCCTGCTTCTCTTTGATTTCAGAATAACTTCGAGATGTATTGCAAGACTCCACATGAACCGTCCTGGCTGGCTTCTCTAGCTACGTTTCCTTTCCTTGCTTTCTCCAGCCATGTTGGCTTCCCTTCACTTCCCAGCCTCTGTGCCCTTGCACACGTTGTTCTCTGTTCTGGGAAGGCTTGTCCCTTCCTGACCTTTGCATGGCTGGCTCCTTCATTTCCCCAGGTCTCAGCTGGAAATATCCTTCGGGGCCTTCTCTGATGCTCAGTCTAAAGTAGATGATTCTCTCCCAGAAAACTCCTCTTCCTTTACAGCACTCTTCAGCACTTCTAATTATTTGCATGCTTGATTTTTAAAAAAATGGCTTTCTCCTATTATGCCATAAGACTATTTGTTCCCTTATGTTGCGTTTCACGACAGTGGAATCATGCGTTTTCTTCTGAGTACCTAGCGCTTAGTAGGTGAATGAAGGGACACCTAGTCTCCCGAGTCAAATGTTACCACGTTGTAATTAGTATTACTTATTAGGCTCTGATGATGTGCCAGGCACAGCGCTGGGTGCTTTATGTTCATCCCTTCATTTCCCCAAACATCCTGTGGGGACGGATTGTATTATCCCCGTTCCTCAGAAGAAGACGCTGAGGTTTGTTTTCCTGTTCAAGGCTCCCAGCCAGGTAGTGATGACAGAGCTGGAACTTGAGCTCAGGTCTTTTGAGCCCCGAAGCTGAGCTCCGTTCACCCTGCCTCAGTGCTCCCTTTCCACGGAGGTGTCCTTGCACTACCGTGACTCACTGACTGCCGGGTGCTGAGGTCTGTGGGTCCTAGGGGAGGGAAGGACAGAAGGAGGACTGGCTGGGTGGGAAACTCCCTGACATGGCAGTGAGGAAGGAAGGCTGAGTGGGGAGGGGGCTGTCAGGATGGGCTGGCCTGAGAGCCGGGCTGGGACCGGGGTCATATCAGCTCCCAGAGGACTTTGGGGAGCCCAGGCTTTGGGGCCAGAAAAACATAGATTCAAATCCTGCCTGGTCACTTCCTGGCTGTTGGACCTGACTTTTCTGAGTGTCAGTTTTCTCATCTATGAAATGGGGATACCACAACCTGCCTGGTGATTCCTGTAGTGCTCAGATGCAAATTGGGGTGGTTTGGAGCTGTAGGTACCCCAGCAAGACGGGTTCTTAAGCTTATCCACTTGAGTGGGTGTGAACCCATTGTAATGATGAAGTTTTGAGGAGGTGACTTAAGTTAAGGGGTGACCCACCTCACTCAGGGTATGTCTTAATCCTTACTGGAGTCTTTGATAAGAGAACGAAATTCAGACAGAGAAGCTGCTGGAAAGAAGAAGCTGAACCCAGAAGAGAATGGGGTAACCAGGGGACGAGCCAAGTGCCTTGCCATGTGACAAGCCAAGGACCAGGGGTCCACCGGCCACCAGCCCCAGAGCGCCACGGTCTTTGGGGAGAAAGCATTGCCTTGAAGGTGCCCTGACTTGGACTTTTTCCTAAGCTCAAAACCATGAGCGAATAAATTCCCATTGTTTGAGCCACCCCATTGAGCGGTATTTGCTTCCTCAGCCGAGGAAATGAAAACATATGTGAAAATATAGTTTTTATTTTTATTGCTTATTGTCATGATCATGCTTCTCCAGCAAGCAGACTGTAATTTTTTTCCTCTCTTTTTCTTCCACCCTTGAGTTGTTTGGGTGTTATTTTTAAAAGTCTTTGAAGTGTCCTTTTCTTTATTTGGCAAAAGCAAAATGGGAATTGATAGCGTTGTCACCGCCAGTCCCTCCCTGCCTCCGGCTGCTTGGCTTGGGGATCAGCTCCAGGGACATGTGAGGGCGACTGGCTCGTTATTGCGGGGAGTTTACCAGCTTTCTTCCAAAGCAACTTCTCCTTTTCTTGTCATCTTTTCTTTTCCTGCTGGTGTCAGATCCTCCACATCATACCTGTATTCAGAAATCCAAATCCATGCAGCAGAGCCAGATTCCAGTCTAGTCTTCGTAACTGGTGGCTTCCAGCTGAAGAGGCTCCAGTGGCGTCCCTTCAACGTAGTGGAACATCCAGTCTTCAACGTGGCTGGAAGCCCAGCTCGAGCAACTCCCGTCACGCTCTCCTCCTGCCCTCCTCTCTGCTCACATAAACTCCCTCTTCTCCCCAAATGTCTCTTGCTCTTTCCGGCCTCAGGACCTTTGCATGGGCTTTGCTGCCCTTCTCCTCCCCACGACTTTTGTCACGGAAGCCTCCTTCTCCTCTTTGACGTCTTTGCTCACATGTCACCTTCTTAGAGGGGCCTTCCCTGGCCCAAATCTCAAATAGTTTCCCTTTGTCATTCAGTGTCTGGGCATAGACGCCCTCAGTTAGGATGGCCAGTTGCAAAGAGGACACCTGGCTAAATCTGAATTTCAGATGAAGAGCAATGAGCTTTGGGTGTTGCAGGTGACATATCCTAAAACATTCATTTGTCGTTTATCTGAAATTCGAATTGGACTACTTTGTGTTTTCATTTGCTGAACCTGGCAACCCTACTCTCAGGAGGTAGGTGTTAAATGATGAGTGTCCTGGCTCAGCAGAGAGCAGAGAGCCTGGTGCCCAAGGGGCTGGGGAAATGCTAGTGATCAGCTCCTTCATCCTCCTCATCCACCTGCCCCTTGGCACTGCCATCTCCTGCTCCTTCCCCCCTCTTGGAGAGGGCCAGGCCCCCGCTCCTTAGCATCCAGAATTCTCTGCCCCAGCTTTGGACTTCGGCGGCAAGGCTGTTTGGCAGGGAATGCAGTGAGCTGTCACAGAGCGCTGCCTCCAGCACTGGGTCATGCAAATATTTATTGTGAGCATTAAATAATAAATGGAACAGCCTGCCCAATGGTAAATCTGCCGCGTTTGGTCCTAGTGAGGAGCTGTGATGGCTGCCCATTCCATGGACTGCGCCGGAGTTCTCCAAGGGCGAAATCAGCGGGTCTGGCCAGGCACCTGGATGCTAGAAGGGGGCGCTCACCCTGGCATACAGGCTGGCAGGTAAGGAAGGCAGGGGCGGGAGGGGCAGGTGCCCTGGAGCTTCACGGTTACACTGCCGCCACTGCACAGTTCTCAGGCGGCACAGTTTCGTTGTTCATGTCTTGGGTTATCTTTTTCAATTTCCCCTGATGACTGGGTCAGTTTAACTTTGGCTGGCTGGCCGGGACGCTGGCAAACTTTTCTGATCCCTTTTAGAGACTGAGTGGTGGGTGGTGGGAGAAGAATGAGACCATCACGTGTTAGGCTCAGACGCAGTTGTGTTTCCTGAGCCCCTGACGGATGTCGAGGCCCTGGGCTCGTCTTCTCTCATTAACCTTGGCTTTGCAATGCAGAACTCAAACACGGGGGCTCCTGACAGATCTGAGCCTGAGTCCTGTCTCTGCACTTACAGGCTGGATGACCTTGGGCAAGCTGGATGACCTTGGTGGGCCACTTCACCTCCCAGAGCCTCCGTTTCCCCAGCTGTTACGGTGCCCCTTGTAGGGTGGCCATGAGGATTAAAGGAGATGACAGACAAGAGGTGTTTGGTGCAGGGCCTGGCACCTCGTTAATAATGGCCACTAGTGAGCCAGAGAGGACAAGAACTTGCCTGGAGCGGCATACAAGGCTGCTCGGGCCAACCATGTGGGCCATATCGCAGAGGTTGAGGTGGACGCTGCTCCAGCCTCATGGCGACTGGGGGGTAGTCCAGGCGCCAACCTGGGGTGCTCTGGCTCCTCGTCCTACTCCAGATCAGCCCCAGCTCTTGAAGGATGGGGGGAGCGCGGTGCAAGGGCTGATCCCAGCCCGCCCGAGCTGGGATGGGGGTGTCCCCACAGAGGCGAGGGGTGGGCTTGGACCCCGGCGTGCGGTGGCACAGAGCAGGGATGCCAGGTGGGTGGGCTTGACTTGAAGCTATGCCAGGTGGGTGGGCTTGGCTTGGGCCATGGCGACAGCTCATTTGCTGGCTCGGCCGCGTCCTGGCGGAACTGGTTTCTTCCCACCTTTTGCTCTGGCATCCTCAGCAGGTGACTCTTGTCCTCAGTCTGCCCCCACCCTGGTCTCAGGAGGGCCTTGGAAGCATCTCCACCACAGGGTGGGGTGAGAGCTGGCCTTGCCACCCGCTCCTTTTTAGGATCGCTGTCTCAGAAACACCCCAGCTGATTTCCCTTAACTTTCACTGGTCAGAACTGATTCACCTGTCCTTTCCTAAGCCAGTCGCAGATGAGGGAAGTGGAATCAGCATGATTAGCCTGGACCAGTGGTCCTCCAAGGGTGGTTTGTGGGTTGGCGTCATCCACATCACCTGGGAACCTGCTGGAACTACAAATCCTCAGGCTGCTGCCCCGACCCACTGAATCAGAAACTCTGGCAATGGGGTCAAAAATCGATGGCTGAAAAGCCCTCCAGGTACTTCTAATGGGCACTAGGTTTGAAAGCCTCTGACTCAGAGCAGGGGCCTTTCTGCAAAGGGCCAAATAATAAATATGTGCGTCCAATGATCTCTGTCGTGACTACTCACACTTGCTATTACAGTGGGAAAATAGTCGCAGACAATACAGGAATTCATATGTTCATTTGTGGTCACTGAGACTTGAATTTCCTATGATTTTCAGGTGTTATGAAATACTATTATACTTTTGATCTTTTTCAGTCACTTAAAAGCATAACAGCCAGTTTTTAGCTTTAGCTCCTGGGCCACTCAAAAACAGGCAGTGGGCTTGTGTATTTGAGTTGTTCAGAAAAACCGATATATAGGATTTATTATAGGAATTGGCTTATGACTATGGGGATTGGCAAGTCCAAATTCTGGAGGGTGGGGCACAAGTTGGAAACTCGATGGTGACATTGAATTCCTCAAGTTGGGAACTCCAAAGAAGGTGAAAATGAATTCTCCAGGGGAAGCTGGCTGGCTGAGGTTGAGATAGAAATGCTCTTTCTGATGTCTGCAGTCTTCCATTTCTCCCACGAAGGACTTCAGCTGATTGGATGAGGAGATTTCTCTAGTTTCTGAAGGCAGCCTCCTTTGTTAATTGTAGATGCAGTCAGCCATAGATGCAGTCAACTGATTGATAATTTAAATCCATGAAATACCCTTAGAATAACAATCAGGCCCCCAGTGCTTGCCGAGCAAACAACTGGGCGCCATACTCTAATCAAGCTGCCACATGAACTTAACCATCACAGCTGGTTTTAGCCCATGGCCTCTGGTTTGCAGACCCTGGCTTAGACTGATCAAGATTTATCCCTCTGAGGCTGGGACAGGGCATAGAAATCCTGAATTGCCTAACAAAATTGGGATCTGGTTTTCAAAGAAGGGACAAAGGTTGTTTTATGGATACCCCCGGCACTGGCCATAGCACACCCCAAAGTATCAGTCAGCAGAGCTGTTAAGAGTCCATCTATTTAATGTCCTGCTTTTAAAAACCTCAGTTTAGTTTTACTTTGGAGGCAGATTTTTCATCTTTCTCTGAAGGTAATCTTCATTTCCCGAAAAGCCTGAATGTCATCTGTCTTCTTTTCTGAAACCCCAGCTCAAATCCCCAGGTGGCGTCAGGGCATGGGAAGTGATGGAACGTGGTGGCCAAGACATTCCAAGCTCTCCACACATTATCTGTGACCCTCTAAGACAGCAGTCCCTACTCCCACTTTGTAAATGGCAACTGAACCACTGAGTATCAAAATGGTTAGAGACCCCGTGTCCATGCTGCAGCTGCCCACTCGTGTGATTTCATGCCATTTCCCTGGACTCGATGATCCCTGGAGGGGTAACAATCCATGGATCTGTCCACCTGCCTTGCTGTTTCTTGAGTGAAAGATAACAATGATACTGATAAGGACAATGACAGCACTGGGCATAAATAGCTACCAGGTACTGAGTGCTTTCTATGTTCCAGATACCATTCTAAGCACTTTGTGTACCTTCCCTCATTGAACTGATATCCCCACGTTATAGATGAAGGAATGGAAGTACAAAGATGTGAAGTAACTCGAGGTCACCCCTAATGAGTGGGTGGCTGGCCCAGATGTTGAACTCAGGCTTGGCCCCAGAGCCCAAGCTTGATTAATTCCTATAAGGAGGCCAAAAACGAAAATCAATGCCCAGAAGAGTTGAACTTTGCCCTTCCTTCCCCTACTCCTTGCCTGAACTCTTCTGAATAAGAACATAATGATTTTTTTTTGTTGTTGTTGCTGCTTTCTGCCTGGCTTATGGAGATCCAGTACCCCTGTTAAAGAAACTGCCCTCTAAACCTTAGAGCTGGCTACAGCCCTCTATAAATAAGGCAGTAGGAAAGAAAGGAAGGGGAGCACTTTGTTTTCCTCTCTCTGGTTTACAGAATAGGGAATTAGAAGTTTCTTTCGTTTTCATGGGAGGCTGGTCTGGGCCTGTTGGAAATAGCAGATCTCTCAGTATAAAGGGTGAAAGGTGCCTGCTTCAAAGCTTCCCAATTTGGCGCCCTCTACCCCTCATCTCCATCAGTCCCTCCAGGTCACGGAGGAGGTGTAGCTGGTGGGGGGTTGGGAGGAGCCTTGGGAAATTACAGTAAAAATAGCATCCTAGGCAATAGCTGTCTTTATTTAGAACTTGCTGTATTCAAGGCATGAAGCTTTAAAACCTTCTAGCTGTAGGTACCAGGAAAGGATGATTTCAGCAAATAAGAGGTATTTTCCTCCTATAACAAGATGTCTGGAGATGAGGGCTTTGGGTTGTTTCTGTGGCTCTGATTAGCATTCGTGAGACTCTCTCAACCTCCCTCTGATGGCTCCAGGATGGCTGCCGTGGCTTTACCCTCCCACCCTCCTCCTGACCCAAGGCAGGATTGGGGGCGAGGAGGTGTAGGGAGGCAGATAGAGTCTCCTTGTATTAGTTATCCATTGCTGCATAACAGATTATTCTAAAATGTGCACCTTAAAACAATAAACTTATTATCTGTAGTCTGGAATTTAGGAGCAGCTGAGCTAGGTGGTTCTGGCTCAGTGTGTCTCATGAGGTTACAGACCAGATGTCATCTAGAGGCTTGACTGTGGCTGGAGCATTCACCTCCAAGATGGCACCCTCACACGGCTGGTTGCTGTCAGCGGGGGGCCTCTGCTCCTCTCTGCCTGGGTCTCTCCTTAGGGCTGCTTGAGTGCCTTCACAACATGGTGTCCACCAGAGCAAGTGATATGAGAGAGTACAAGAAGGAAATTACCTCATAGTGGAAGCCATGCATTGTAACTTCTACCACATTCTACTCATTAGAAACGACTCACTAAACTTAGCGCACACTCAAGAGGAGGGGACTTAGACTCCACCTTTTTTGTTTTTGGAGGTACTGGGAATTGAACCTGGGACCTTGGACATGCCAAGCAGATGCTCAGCTACTGAGCTACAGCAGTTCCACAGGCTCCATCTTTTAAGGGGAGGGGTATTAAATAATTTGTGGACATGTTTTAAACTTGCCATACTCTTTATCCACTTCTTTTATCAGAGACAGAACTCTTTCCCAGGGGGCCCTTCCCTCAGATGCTGCTTATATATATATATATTTTTTTTTTTTTCTCTCCCCTCCCCCCACACTGCTATTTTTGCTGTGTCCATTTGCTGTGTGATTTTCTGTGACTATTTCTCTTTTTGTCTTTTCTCCTCATTTTCTCCTCTAGGATTCACTGGGATTTGATCCTGGGGACCTCCGATGTGGAGAGAGGCTCCCTGTCACTTGTGCCACCTCAGTTCCTGGTTTCTGTTGTGTCTCGCCTTGACTCTCCCCATTGTCTCTCTTTTTGTTGCATCGTCATCTTGCTGCGTGGCTTGCTGCACGGGCCTGGTTCACCACGTGGGCACTTGACTCACCACATAGGCACTGGCTCGCTGCACAGGCACTTGGCTTGCCACACGGGCACTGGCTCGCTGTGTGGGCCTGGCTCGCTGCACAGGCACGCCTTTACCAGGAGGCCCCGGGGATGGAACCTGGGTCCTCTCATATGGTAGACGGAAGCCCAATCACTTGAGCCACATCCGCTTCACACTGCTTTTATTTTGTTGGCAAGTCCTGTGTCACCTACCCACTCCCCACCCAGGGACTGGGCTCAGCGTTCCTGAGGTAAGAATCCCTGGACGTAAATGGGGTTCTCTTAGGGTCTCTTAGAGCTGCTGTAACAAAGTCCCACAAACTGGGTGGCTTCAAATATCCGGGAGGGACTGCCTCACAGTTCTGGAGGTGATAAATCTGCAGTCAAGGTATTGGCAGGGCAATGGTCTTCCTGAAACTTTTGGGGAGAGTCCTTCCTGGCTTCTTTGAGCTCCTGGTCTTTACTGGCAATCTTGGCAGGGCCTGACTTGTGGATGCCTCACTCCAATCTCTTCTCCTGCCTTCACATGGCCTTCTTTCTTGTCTCCATCATCACATGGCATTCTCCTGTGTCTGTCTCTTCCCTTCTTAAAGGACACCAGTTTTATCAGATTAGGGGCTCACCTGACTCCAGTATTACCACATCTTCATTTAACCAATTCTATCTGCAATGACTCTGTTTCCAGACAAAGTCACATTCTGAGGTCCTGGGGGTTGATTTCAGCATATCTTTTTTTTTTAGTTGGTATTGGAGATTGAACCCAGGACCTCATATGTGGGAGGTAGGTGCTCAACCATTGAGCTACATCTGCTCCCCCAGCATGTCTTTTTGAGGAACACAAGTCAGCCCATAAAAGTTAGCAAGAAGAAGTGGGGCAGGGAAGGATGGCTTTTGGGTGGCTGGTAACAGTGTCAGCCTCAATGCTTGACATGTATGCTCTCCAATTCTCCTAACGACCTTGCAAAATTTTTGCTACTACCTATAATTTGCAAATAAAGAAACTATGGTTCAGGGAAGTTTACATATTTCCCCCAAGATCACACAGCTAATAAACGGGAGGGCCAGGCACACCTAGCTCTGAAGTTCACGCTCTCTCTGCTTGCTGCTTTCCCCATTAGAACAGTGGTTCTCAACTGGGGCAGGGGATGGCCCCCAATAGACATTTGGCCATGTCCGGAGACATTTTTGTTGTCACAGCTGGGTAGGGGGTGGGGGAACAGTGCTCCTGGCATCTAGTGGGCGGAGGCCAGTGATGCTGCTCAACATCCTGCAATGCTCAGGACAGCCCCCCACAACAGAGAAGGCTCCCCCACTCAAGATGTCAGTAGTGCCAAGGTTGAAAGACACTCTGCTGGAACAAGTTCTTTTGAGGGCATGGGCCATGCAATCTTGCTCACCTCTGGCTCCTCCATGTCCACGTTGTAAGTACTCAGTAAATATTGACTGAGTAAATAAACAAATGCATGACACCATATTCCAGAGTCGAATTGTCATAGATGTGATGAGCTGCAGGTGGGGGGTGGTGGAGAATCACACAGTCTGCTGGCTGGGTTCCAGGAGCGTGTGCCCCAGGAGACCCAGATGGTAGCCCTGTCCCCTCTAATGACAAGACATAGCATCTCGTCCGCCATGTCCTATTGGCTAAGCACAGCGCGCAGATTCAAGGGGAGGTGACAAAAGCTCTTCCTCTGGGTGGGGAGGGGTATGAGAGAATTTGTGGCCATGATATGAAGTCACCGTGTAGTGGCGGCTATATTGTTTATTAACACAAAGTCAAGCAAAGAGCATCAGAACAACTGTCTGCTAGGGAATGGCTATGATGTGCTAGGACAGTGCTGGGTCTTGTCCGCCTGCATCTCATTCCTTCCTCCCTAAACCGTGGGAGGCTCAGGGAGGTGACATAAGCTGCCTACACAAAGCCAAGAGCTAGGGAGCCCTAGGGCCAGGATTTTGAACCCAGTGCCATCTGCTTCTAAACTGGGGGTGTGTGCTAGGTATCCAGGGAGAGGCAAGGAGGGGACTGGAGGAGATTAGAAATGTGTGAAGGTGAGCATGGGATTTGGTACTGCGTCCCCTCCCCTTGCTCATCATTTCCCACTGGTCTCACCCCTGCACTCTCACTGAGGCTTTTCCTCAGCCTTGTCCCACGGACCCCACAAGGTCCTGTCTGGCTTGCTCATGGCATGGAGGAGAGAGAGCCATCTGCGCTCCTCCCAGCCGCGATCGCAGCCTCTTTCCGGTTCTCTGGGCCATCTGAACATCCCGGCCGGCTGTCGCGCGGCCAGCTGGCAGGGAAGCTCCGTCGTTCTCTGGCTGTCCCGGGGGTCTGATTTGTGGAGCTGGTTGAGATCAGCCAAAGCCTTGGGGTCGGGGTGGGTGGGGTTCCGGCTCCCTGGGCTGCTGGCAGGTGCCATCTGGCTGCCCCTTGACAGTGTCTGGGAGAAAAGCTGGCGGAGGGCTGGGCGGCAGCTGGGGTGGAAGCTGCAGGTGGGGCGGGGGGAGTGCAGGAGCAGGTGCAGAGGGTGCCTAGGGAGCTCTGGGCACAGTCTGCCAGGAGGCTGCGTCTAGACAGCCCCTGGCTCATCTGCCCCGCCTTCCCCACCACCCCACACTGCACCGCCCTGACCTGAGATGCCCCCTCCAGGCAGGAACATGGTGCCGGACAGGACTGGTCACTTCTGGGCCGGGTATGTGCACAGTGCGATGAGGAGGAGAAGCAGCTCCTGACACGCAGCTCGGTCCCCGGGGACAAGGAGCTCCCTGGCTTCCTGTGAGGCCTAATGCCCTGATGAAATGGGAGGTGAGCTCCCCCAATACACAACCACAGGGTGTGGGCACTGCAGAGGGCATCTCTTCCAGCGCCCTGCCGAGTGCTGAGCTCAGCCAGAGACCTAGAGATCAGAGAAGATGGGGTCAGGTGGGGGGGCGACTGCATGGGATACATGCGTGGGATGGATGAGGAAGGGCCAGGAGAGGCAGGCAGGGCCAGGTTAAGGCCTGGGGGTAGCTGTGGTGGGTGTGAGGAGCTGGTCTGGGCGAAGACTCAGTGAATCTCATAGAGACCCATGGGGGACAGGTGCTCAAATGTGTCCCTGCACCTGGCGTATCTCCACTGGAGTGCAGCAGGTGTCCACATACCTGTTCTCCATTCAGGTTGGCCTTGGGTATGGGCAAGAGCAGAGGACCTGAAGCCAGGGGTCAGGGCTCAGTCCTTGCCCTGCCTCTTTTCCCAGCCACGTGGCCAGCTGCTGAGTTACCAGAGCCTCAGGTTCCTCTTTTGTAGAATGGGGGAGAGGACCTTCGTAACTCACATTGCTTTCATGAGGAGCTTGGCAATGATGGATGAGAAGGTTGTCATGGAACCAGTAAAGATCTTCAAACACATTTTCGGAGCATCTTCTTTGTGCCTGGCCACAGTACCAAATGCTGGGTCCATAGAAAAGTTCTTAGATGGGTGGTGGATGGAATCAGCTGGTGGGTCATGGCTCGGGCCTCAGGCTGACTCTGCCATAGGCAGGAGTGAAAAATGCTCACCTCACTGCAGACTTCAGCCAAGCTGATGACATCTGAAAATTCTGGCATGGTTGAAGCTATTTTTTGGGTGCTGTACCCTCTCTGTTGGGGGCTCAGTGGAGGCTTTAACAGGTCCTGCCCCTCCCTCTGGCTGACCCAGTGGCATAGAAGAGTGAGTTTTATTTCATTGGTCCATCAGGTCTATCTGTTCATCCAACCATTACCTTCCCACCCTCCCTCCCATCCATTCGTCCATCAACCCATCATCCTTAGAATGAATTTCAGACTTGGAAGGGACCTCGTTTTGCAGGCAAGGAGACTAAGGCTGAAAAAGGGGAATATTTCTCCACATAAATGACTCAGCCCTTTCCCTGGCCAGGTCCTATGTTGAGGATTCAAAGTTTGAATCAGGTTTCTCTGTCTCCACGTTGCTCACAGTCGAAGGGCAAGAAACACATTAACAGGCAGAGACATGAAAGCGAGTTTGTAAACCCAGCCTTGGGTTTAGAAACTTTCTAAGTTGCTGGATGAGTGAGCCTTCAGTGGGGAGCATCTCCTTCCCCCTCCCTGCTCTCTATTCTGGGGTCCCCTGTCAGGATGGTCATGTGGCCACACCTGTGCTTCCTCTGGCTTTTTCCACCCTTCTTGGAGGTGCAGTTACACTCTGAGGGCGAAGGTCATGTTGGGCGATCTGGCAGCAGGGATCGTAGCTGGGGAGTGCCGGAGGGCACTGAGTATCCGTCTTCAAGTCCACTTGCCCTTCTGGTCTTGGACCAGTGTTTTGAGGCTGCCAAGTTGTGGATAACAGGAAGTAGGGAGTGCTGCAACTTATTGCTTTCTGCCAGTACTTGCTTCCTGAACCTCTTCACCTTTCTAGAATGAGGGCTGAAGGGGCAATATGATAGGACAACAGCACCCTTTCTTTGATGCTCCACTTCCTCTTTGCCTCTCTTGTAGGGCCTCCTGCTCTCCTCTGGGGGAGCTCAAGCTGCTATGGACAATGTAATCAATTCGTTTCCCCAATGGAGTTGGCAATTTCACAAGCTACCCTACCCATGGACATTGCATTCATAGAAAGGGGGGCATGGGAAAAGGGCAGTCAATGGGTCCCGAGGCTGAAAAACAACTGACCCAGAACTGGAAACTGGGCAAGGGATTGTTGCTTGTAATTGGGTGGTTGCCATTCTTGATTTCTTTGGATTGAATAGATTGATCGATACCCTCCTTGGCTGGCTTTCTGTCCTGCCCCTAGGTCACCAAGCTCTATTAATCATCTCCATACCTCCTTATAGGTCAGGCACCCTGGCTTCCACTCCAAGCTTGCCACCTATTAGGATAATTGCACCCACCTTACTTCTGATGATTAAGTGCCCCCATCTGGCCTCTATTCATCTGGGATTCCAATATCCCCCATTGCTATTAGAAAGCCCTACTCAACAATATCTTCCTTCTTCCATCCTGGCCTGCAGAGGACAGTCAATACTGAGCAAGTCAATGGTGCCAGGGACTCAGCACATTCCTTTTTGCTTTGGAAAAAGCACCTCTTCTAGAGAAGAGCCCATTTGTGGGTTTCCTAGGCTTGTGTAGGATATCCACTCGAAAGTTCCCACTTCACTGAGATTTTGGATTTCTTCTTCCACTGTTTGCCATGGCTATTCTGGCATCTCTTCTCCACTTAAAGTGGACCCAGCACCCTCTCCATGCTTCTAGATGCCCTAAGCAGCATGTTTGCTCCATCTCCCAGGGGCCTCACCAGGTTATGAAGTCCCATGTCATTGGAGATTTCTTCCGTCATGATAACTTCTCCTTGATCCAACGCAACCTCCCACCTCTCTTAATTGAATACCCTTGGGATCCAGTCCCAATAAATAATTAGCTGGCTTCTGCCAGTATATTTTGGCTGGGTCCCAGGGCAACTTCTTGGGATAGTCCTTTTTCTCCCTGAGCACGCCCAGAATTTCCCCAGTTGGGTGATGTTTTGTCTTGACTCTAGTTTTTGGTCTGGTGGCCAGGAGGTGAGGCAGGGTCCTAAGGGAAACACCTTTTGTTTCATAAGGTGGAGCCCTCTGTGTCATTTTAAGGCAAGGGGATAGAGACTCCTCCCTTAATCAGGGGGACTGGACGACTTTGAGGAGCCTGGGGTTTTGCCATTATTGAGTGAGTTGATATTGGTAGACCCATGCCAAATCTGAGGTTTCCATTCCTTTTCCACTAGTGACCTGACCTTGGCATTGCCGACTTGCTGAAGCTGAGAATTCAACCATCTCCAGTGTCCACCACTTTTATTGTTAAATCTTGGGCCTGACCTTTAGCTTTTTCTACCCTCCCATTGCAGGAGACAGTCTCTTTATATCTGCCAAAGAGGCCCTCTAGTTTCCTCAGGCAGCTTGTTGGTGATTTATCACTCTCAGGCATTCATTGTCTTTCTTTCATTGTCTTTCTCCATGGCATTGCATTCTCAGGCATTCATTGTCTTTCTCCATTGCATTCTCCATCCCCTTTCCCCCAGAAAAAGCCACTGGATTCCATTGTCCTTGTAATAATACTCCCTTGTAGGCTCATGCAAGTGCAACATCTGTCCTTGAATGACCTTGGCAGTGAGTGCCTCTTTCAATGTTGCACTGAGGTAGCCTCACTTGTTTCATCCTAGTCCTGGTCCTGATACTCCTCCCAAATTTTCAATTTCCTGAGCTGTTGCACCTGCCTTTCACCAGTACCCCATCCCAGATCACCACTAGTGAAAAGTGACCAACTGCACTGCTACAGGATGCCAAGAGAGATTGGCCTTCCATTGACAGTGGGGTTCCAACTACCAGCCAGCCAGTGGTTGATCCAGCTCTCAAGCACATTTTTGTCTGGTTCCTGGGACCACTCTTTGCATCATTTCTCCTGGGCTGAGTTCCTTAGAAACAGACTGAGATGGAGATTTGCAGTTTAATGGGGAATGCTCCTAGGAGAGACCCCTATCAAGGAGCGACCATGAAAGGATGATTAGAGAAAGGGAGAGATTGAGCTGCGATGAATTAAAACAGAGGCCTCAGCTCATCCCACTGGAGCTCTGAAGCTGGAAGGCTCTTCAATTTTGCTCTAAAGTCCTTAGTACCTGACAAGGACCACTCATGAGAAATGGAATGCTTCTTGGGGTGTGGCCTTGGGTGAGAGCTCCCTGTGGCCAAGAGAAACTCTGGGAGTAACTTGGCTGTGAAGCAGTAGGAACCAACAACACTGCTGGCAGGAGGGGGATGATTTCTGCAGGGCAGTGGGGAAATTCACATAACATAGGATTTTTACCTTCTCTTAATGTGTGGGAAGCACTGGAAACAATTGGTACAGATAAAAAGCTGTCATTCCTATTTTTTTGATGGGCATCTTCTCAATTTGCCACAGACCCCACCATTCTCTACTGTTCAACCCTCCCTCTTGCTTCTTTCATGTTGCCTTCCTGAATTCTGCAGGCATTTAAGTCTGTGATTTCTGTTTTATACAGACTCCTGGATGGTGTGGCCTTTTCTGACCCTGTCAAAATTCAGGTTCCCAGAAGGAAACAAAGCAGATAAAGCACATTACAGGCAGATCAAATGAGGTAAAGCAGATGGAGAGTTCTTTGAAAGCCAAAACCTCTCTGAAATCACAAAATTCTCTGCACATGTGAATTATCATCATATCATTAATAACAACTGAAAGAACTGGAGACCAGGAAGGCAGCCCCCACTGCTCCCCCCTCAGGCCCAGAAGCATATTTGCACCATCCTGGTGTCATTTGTCATTGACACTGACATTCTTTATTAAATCACGTCAACTTGGAAGTGCAAAATATTTACCAGACGAACTCAAATTAGCTGGCAGAAATAATATCTAGGCCCTGTCTACCTTTAACTGTTCTTTCTGTAAATTGCTGTGGCATTTCTCCAGGGCCCAGAATCCACAAGGAAGGGGGAAAAATGACTCCCCTGACTTGTTCAAGGAGCTACCTGTAATTCCAGCTCATACCCCCCTCCCCCATTGCTGGTCATTGCTGGCCAACTCCCAGGATGTATTTATTCAAAAGTGGGTGAATTGTCACTCCCTTCACCTCTGTCTCTTTGCCCAAGTTAAAGTTGATTGACTGCAACGGGCCATTTTCAAGTGCAAAGAACAGGCAGCATTTAGGTTAAGTGTATAATCTGCAGGTGGGCTGCACCTGGAAAACAAGTTTTATATAATCATGCCAAGAGGAGGCCTGGGGTGTGTGCCTGTGGCTCCCTGACCACTCGTTGCTTGCGGGTCACCGTGGTTTTAAGGCACGTCCAGAACTCGTCCGCTGTGATCTACCTCTTGTCCTCTTCTGAAGCCCCATCCCCTGCCATATATGTGGTCCTGGAAGTGCCACGTGATTCACTCCTCTGTGCTGTTCCTCTGTTGTGACTTGTGGCAAATGTGTTCTCTTTCCAGACTTTCTTAGATGATTAAGGAGATTGCAGGACCCGAGGTTTATAATTCTGAAATCATCTCCTAAGTCTCAGGACCACAGATGGCATGACTATTGCTTAGGGATAGAGAATGGTCTTTGGAAAGAGACTCTCATGGGGTTGAGTCTTGGGTTTGGCATTTACCAGCTGTGCCATTTGGGACAAGCTACTGACCTCTCTGAACTTCACCTTGTTCATCTGTAAAATAAGGATAGCATAAAAATCTTGTTGGAGGATTAAATGTGATAGCCTATGAAAAATGTACATTAGTACAATGCCAGTTATTACATAATGAGTGATTATATGAACAATGGAAGTAGTGCATAAGATGTGTCCAAAGAGGGCGAACCCTGGAAGTTTTTAAAAATGAATTCATATCACTGTGTGTTTGGGCTTCTAGGCTTTCTTCACCTTAAAAGGCAAGTGCAGGGGGAATTGTGGGAACATGGCGTTGGATTAGCAGATAAGGCTCACTGCTCTCACAAAAACAATGGAGAAAAAGTCTAAAGCTGTCAGAGGGATCTGCTTTGGGGGTCAGCAGACCAGGATAGTGCTTCACAACTCCCAGGAGGTTGAGGGACAGAGAGACGAAGAACCTGAAACAATGAACTGTGAGTTACTAAACCTCCTGGCCACCGAGAAGGTCTCCCCTCCCCCACCCACAAGATAGTCAGTGGTGGTAAAACGTGCATCGCAGTGGAGCTGACTGAGAGGGTAGCAGACGTCTTCTTCTGTTACAAAGGAAAAGGGAGGGGAAGTAAGGGGGCTTTTCTTTAGTGAATTCGGCCTGTGGAGCCCTCTTTGGCTCTTAGCTCTGGCCAAACAAAAAGGAATATCAAGAGAGATACACCTCTGTGGAAGTGTGTGCCAACAAGTGCCATCTGCTAGCTGTTCTGGAAATTACATGGACAGAAACTGCTTTTAGAGCTCTCTTTACTCCACCCCTGGGAGAAAGTCTGCATCCCATTAGTGAGTCCTGGGCATGGTTTTTGCTAAATTAAGGGGGGCAATCTTAAAGACTTAGGATAAGTTGAACCAAATATCAAAGAGCTATGAAAAAATAATAACAATAGACAAAAGAGAGAAATTGGCCATCAAAGTAAATTCACCAGCATATCAGATGCCTAGACATTAGCAAAAAATTACAAGCCATACTAGGAAACAGGAAGAGATGGTCCAGCCAAAGGAACAAACCAAACATCCTGAATAGATTCAGGATTTGAGACAATTAATCAATGATAATCACACAACTCTCATAAAGAATTGAAAGGAAATATGACTAAAGAGAAAGGATATTAGGAAGACACTGTGTGAGCATAAAGAACAATTTGAAAGTCTGCAAAGAAAAGTAACTGATCTAATGGGAATGAAAGACGCAATATATGAGATTTAAAATACAGAAGAGGCACATAAAAGTGGATTTGAAATGCTTGAAGACAGAATCAGTGATTTTGAAGACAGAACATCTGAACTGGAAAAGACAGGAAAATGGAAAGAGAAGAGAATGGAAAAAATGGAAAAGTGTCTCAGGGAATTGAATGACAACATGAAACATAAAAACATACATATTATTAGCATCTAGGAAAAGAGAATGGACGAGGGGCAGAAATAATATTTGAGGAAATAATGACTGAAAACTTCCCTACCCTTATGAAGGACATAAATATCAATGTCCAAGAAGGACAACACACCCCAAACAGAATAAAATCCTAATAGACCTACCCCAAGACAACTACTATTCAGAGTGACAAATATCATAAATAAAGAGAAGATTTTGAAAGCAGCGAGAGTAAAGTAAAGCATCACATACAAGGGAAACTCAATAAGATTAAGTGCTAATTTCTCATCAGAAACCATGGAGGAGCGAAGAAAGTGGTATGATATAATTAAGGTATTGGAAGAGAAAAACTGCCAGCCAAGAATTCTGTACCTGGCAAAGCTGTCCTTCAAAAATGAGGGTGAGTTCAAAGTCTTCACAGACAGAAACTGACAGAATATGTTACCAAAAGACCGAAATTACAAGAGACACCAAAGAGAGTGCTGTAGCCTGAAAGGAAAAAACAAGGATGAGAAACTTGAAGGAGAGTATAGAAATGAAGAATATTAGGAGGGGTAAAAAATGGAGAATATTATGATATGAAAACTAAAAGCCAAAGGTCAAAATGGATGAAGTAAGTAATGTCTTTACAGTTATAATAGTGACTGTTAATGGCTTGAACTCCCCAATCAATAGACACAGACTGATAGATAGAATGGATTTTAAAAATATGATGCATTTATATGTTGTCTACAGGAGACTTATCTCAGATGTAAGGACATAGCCAGGATAAAAGTGAAGCACCGAAAAAGATATTCCATACAAATACTAACCAAAAAAGAGCTGGAGTGGCAATACTAAAAATGAGCAAAATAGATTTCAAATGAAAAACTGTTAAAAGGGATGAAGAAGGTCATTATACATTAAGAAAAGGGCAATTCAACAAGAAGAAAAAACTATTCTAAATATTTATGTACCAGGGAGTGGGGTATATGAGAACCTCTTATATTTTTAAATGTAACATTTTGTGTGATCCATGTATCTTTAAAAAAGGATAATAATAAAAAAATTAAAAAAAAATATTTATGCACCTAATCTGAGTGCCCCAAGATACATGAGGCACACACTGGCAAAGCTGAAGGGAAAAATAGATATCTCTATACTAGTAGTTGGAGACTTCAGTACACCACTTTTAGTGTTGAATTGAACATCTGTACAGAGGATAAATAAACAGAGAACTTGAATAACATGATAAATGAACTAGACCTAACAGACATCTATAGAGCATTGCACCTTCAAACAGCAGGATATACATTCTTTTCAAGTATTCATGGATCCTTCTCCAAGATAGACCATATGTTGGGTCACAAGACAAGTCTCCATACATTAAAAAAAATTGAAATTACACAAAACACTTTCTCTGATTATAATGGAATGAAATTGGAAACCAATAATGGACAGAAAATGGGAAAATTCATAAATATATGGAGATTAAACAACACAATCTTAAACATCTTAAACAACCAGTGGGTCAAAGAAGGAATTGCAAGAGAATTCAGCAAGTATCTTGAGATGAATGAAAATGAGAACACAACATATCAAAACCTATGGGGCACCACAAAGGCAGTGCTGAGAGGGAAATTTATAGCCTTCAATGCTTACATTAAAAAAGAAAAAAGAGCTAAAATTGAAGCTCTAACTGCAAACCTGGAAGAACTAGAAAAGGAACAGCAAACTAACCCCACACCAAACTGAAGGAAAGAAACAGTAAAGATTAGAGCAGAAATTAACAAAATCAAGAACAAAAAAAACAATAGAGAAAATCAACAAAACCAAAAGTTGGTTCTTTGAGAAAATCCACAAAATTGATAAACCCTTAGCTAAACTGACAAAGAAAAAAAGAGAAGACAAATAAAATCAGAAATGAGAGGGGGACATTACCACTGACATTGTAGAAATAAGAGAGATCATAAGAGGATACTATGAACAACTGTGTACTAAAAAACTAGAAAATGTAGATGAGATAGATAAATTCCTGGAAACACATGAAGCACCTACATGACTTCAGAAGAAATAGAAGACTTCAACAAACCAATCACAAATGAAGAGATTGAAACAGTCATCAAAAACCTCCCAAAGATGAAAAGCCTGGGACCAGATGGCTTCACAGGAGAATTCTACTAATCATTCAAAGATGAACTAATACCAATCTTGCTCAAGTTCTTCCAGAAAATTGAACAGGAAAGAATGCTACCAAACTCACTCTATGAAGCCAACATTACCCTAATACCAAAACCAGATAAAGATAGTACAAAAAAAGAAAATTATAGACCAATCTCTCTAATGAATACAGATGCAAAAATCCTCAACAAAATACTTGCAAACAGAATCCAAAAGCACATTAAAGGAATTATACACCACGATCAAGTGGGTTTTATCCCTGGTATGCAAAGGTGGTTCAACACAAGAAGATCAGTTAGTGTAATAAATCACATTGATAAATTGAAGAAGAAAAATCACATGATCCTCTCAATTGATGCAGAAAAGGCATTTGACAAAATACAGCACCCTTTCTTGATAAAAACAGTCCAAAAGATAGGAATAGAAGGAAGCTTTCTTAATATGGTGAAGTGCACATATGAAAACATACAGCTAGAGGGCAAGGAGAGGGAAGAAGAGGTGTGATATGGGGGCATTTTCAGGACTTGGAGTTGTCCTGAATGACATTGCAGGGACAGATGCAGGGCATTATATATTCTGCCATAACCCACTGAAAGGACTGACTGGGAGAGAGTGTAAACTACAATGTAAACTATAATCCATGCAGTGTAGCAGTGCTCCAAAATATATTCATCAAATGCAATAATGTGCCACACTGATGAAAGAGGTTGTTGATAAGGGAGGAGTGGGGATGATGGGGAGTGGGGTATATGGGAACCTCTTACATTTTTTAATGTAATATTTTTTGTGATCTATGTACCTTAAAAAAAAAAAGACAATAAAAATTGATAAAAAAAGGAAAACGTACAGCTAGCATTGTACTCAATGGCGAAGGACTGAAAGCTTTCCGGATGAGATCAGGAACAAGACAAGGCTGTCCATTGTCACCATTGTTATTCAGTATTGTGCTAGAAGTTCTAGCTAGAGCAATTAGGCTAGAGAAAGAAATGAAAGGCACCCAAGGACAAAAGGAAGAAGTAAAACTTTCACTATTAGCTGGTGACATGACACTATTTCTAGAAAATCCTGAAAAATCCACAAAAAAGCTACTGGAATTAATAAATGAATTCAGCAAACTGGCAGAATACAAGGTTAATATGCAAAAATCAATAACGTTTCTATACACTATTGATGTGTAATCTGAGGAGGAGATCAGAAAAAAATTCCATTTGTATTAATAATAGTGATAAAAATAGTCAAATATTTAGGAATAAATTGAACCAAGAACATAAATGACACAAATAGATATCGACACACTGATGTTTATAGCAGCATTATTCATGATAGTCAAAAGTTGGAAACAACCCGGGTGTTCATCAACTGATAAATGGATAAACAAATTGTAGAGTATACATGATGGAATATTATGCAGCAGTAAGAAGAAATGAAGTCGTGAAACATATGGCAACATGGATGAAACTGGAGGACATTATGTTGAGTGAAGCAAGCCAGACACAAAGGAAAAATACTGTATGCTTGCCCTATTATGAACTAAATATATTATGAGAAATATGAAGATGGGTAGAATTGCATATATAAGACTATTTTTCCTTAAAGCTGAACAAATGTAAGTTAATACTACAAAATGTTAATATCAGACAAAAAAAAAATTATACTAAGTGTAGGAGACCAGATACAGAGTACTACATTTTGTATGATTCCATTTATATAAAATGTAAATATAAATCAATTCATAAAGATGAAAGATTAGTTGTTATGTAGGTCTGAGGAAGGAATGCTAAGGGGTTTGGAGTCTTTCTTTTTGGAGTAATGAAATTGTTCAAGAATTTTTAAGATTATTAATGTACAACATTGTGCTTATACTAAAAGCCATTGATTATACACTTTGGATAGAAAAGCCAGAAACAGCAGCTGTGTACAGTGGGGGAAGCATAGAGAGATTGAGTGGTGAGGAATTTTCTTGTTTGTTTCTCTGTTTTTTTGGTTTATTATTATTATTACTGAAATAATGAAAATGCTCTAATAATGACTGAAATGATGAACATACAACTATGTGATTATAGCAAATGCCATTAACTGTACTCCTTGGAGGAACTGTATACTTTACTGACATGTATAAATAAAATTGATTTTATAAATCCTGTTGCATTGTACAGAGCACTGTAGCTGACGGTCATACCCTCTTCCTCCCACGTAAGCCTCTGGAGGTTGGAGAGAGCATTGGAGAAATGTTAGGAGAGTTACGGGCTGAGCCACAAGCAATTACTACATGGGGCCCATCTCCTAAATAGCACCAAACCAAAGTAAGTATTTTTCTGGAGTATGTATTATTGGTAGCATATTCACAAACTTGATGTAATTTCCCTAGGGCTCATCCTTACCTCTCCTTTTCCCTATGTCACCATACCCAGCCCTCGAAATAGCCAAGAGTCATGTACCATAAATATTTCTGGACACAATTTGATCCTTATCCAAGATCAAAAAGAAAAAAAAAAATGTTTCATAACTGTAGAGTAACAGGTTAAATTTGTAAGGGAAGGACAAAATATTGTTTTAAATAATAAATAAGTGAAGGGTGTGTAGACATAAAAACACCATTGAATACAAAGGAATAGGGACTCTCGAGTCTGCTGTGGTCTTTGTCAAGTCCCTAGAGCTGGCATGAAAGGTTGATAGACAAATTACAGAGCCCTGGCTGAATCTGTGCAAAAGTCCAATACTTCAATACCGATGCATCAAAGAATTTCACCTGCCAAAATAAAATGCCAAACACACACACATACACAAGGCAAGTGCAGTAAAGGATCTAGCTAACTGAAGTTTCTGATTAGCCATGGGGCTTGCTACCTTCTAATGGGTTGGCATTGATTTTAGGAGGATGATCAAAATCCTCAGTGTGGCCCACCAGGCCCTACACGGCCCAGCTCCTGCCCACCTCCAGTCTCGTCTCCCTGGGCTTTGGCACACTGCCTCAGGGCCCTTGCACATACTGCTTTCTCTCCTGGTCTGCTCTGACCACTCTCATCTCCATTACCTTCCCATTTAACTCCTCTTCATCCTTCAGAGCCCAGGCATATCCTCTGGAAGCCTTCCCCCATGCGTGTGAGGCTCCTTATGACCCACGGCCATCAAACCACATTCCTTTTCCGTGGAGCTCTGAGCCTGGCCTCTGGTTGCAAGCTCGTTACTGAGCTTTTGTGACCAATGTTTGATTCCGCCCTGGGACCATGACTCCATCAGGGCAGGGATGGAAGCTTTGGGCTATTCGCTGTGGTGCCCCCAGCTTCTGACCCATAACTAGGATGTACAGAGTAATTTTTTGAATGGATAAGTGACTGACCGACTTACTGTTTTAAGTGTGGCTGCAGTTGAGATGCTTGCTTGGAATGGCAGAGCTCTGCTCTTGAAAAAAGAAGGATCAAGAGACAATCATTAGGAGCGGGTGTAGCTCAGTGGGGTCCTGGGTTCAATTCCCTGCACCTCCTCTAAAAAAGAATGAGAGATACAGTGGTTGGAAGACAGGAAAAAGAATGTTGGAGGTAGCTTGCTCCTGGCATCTGGGAAATAGGGAATTCAGGAAGAGCTGAAAGCCACACCCAAGCAACTTCCTTGTCTCCATGGCTAAATCGCTTTTAACTTGGGGACTAAGTTTTTTTGAGAATTGGGTTGCTTTGAGTGAAGTAAGCCAGGTACAAAAGGGTAAATGCTGTGTGATATCACTGATATGAAATAATTAGAGTAAGAAAATTCACAGAGGCAGAAACTAGAATACAGGTCACGAGGGCTGGGGCCGGGGTAGAGAAATGGAGAGTTCATGCTAAATTGGTACAGGGTTTCTCTTTGGGGTTGTTTTAGTTTTCCAAAGGGCTGCTGATGCAAAATATCAGAAATGGGGTGGCTTTTATAAAGGGGATTTACTTGGGGTAGAAGCTTACAATTCCAAGGCTGTGAAAAGTCCAAGTAGAGACCCCACAGGAGGTGCTTTCTCAGCAGTCAGCGGCCCCGGGTTGAAGCAAGATGGTGCTGGAGCTCGGCTGCGGTTTGAGCTCAGCCGAGGGCCGCCAGGCACTAGGCTTGTCTCTTTCCGGGCCTCCTCTATCAGTCTCCGCTGCTCCACATTCTTCCCAAGTTCAGTTGCAAATTATGGGGCATGAGGCTCGTCTCTCCCTGGGCCTCAGCTCTTTGAACCTCTCAGGAGTTTTTTCCTTGCAGGGTTGAAAACCTTTCGCATGGCAAGATCAAACACTGAGGCTTCTTTTTTCTCCGTCTGTCCCTCTGTGTCCCTGTTTTTATCAGACTCAACCCGAATCACACCCCCTGACGTAGTCCAATCAAAAGCCCCAAATCAATCTTACCGAGTAATCTAATCAAAGGGCCCTAAACAGAATTTAATGTAGTCAAAGAACAACATCACACCCACAGGAATAGATTAGTTTGAAAACATCACCTTCCTCTTTTTGTAATTCATAAAATAATCTGGAAACTGCCACAGGGGTGATGGAAAAGTTTTGGTAGTAGATAGTGGTGATGGTAGCACAACATTGTGGATATAATTAACAGCTCTGAATTATATATTTGGACGTAATTAAAGGGGAAATTTTAGGATGTATGTATGTTACTAGAATAAAATTTAAAAAAACCCACAGGACTGTGGGCCGTTATGTAAGCTATGGACTATAGTCAATAATACAATTAAATAATACAATTCTTTCCTATTTGTAGCACACTAGTGCGAGGTGTTACTAATAGAGGGGATATACTGGAACCTTGCATTTTCTGCATGATTTTTCTGTAAACCTACAAATTCTCTAATTAAAAAAAAATCATATTGAAAACTAGGGCTCCGGCTGGTGGAAGCGTTTCCTCCGCCTTGCGCAGCCCGGGTAAGCGGGAGGTTGGTGGATGGCGGGCTCTGTTGGTTTGGAGCTGCACGAACCTCAGAGAAACATGTTCTTGCACTTCCTCCATTGCCGTGGGTGTGACCCCACTGCATTCTTTAAGGGGTGACCCACCTCGGTCAGGGTGGCTTTGAATCCGAAGACTGGAGTCCTTTATAAGAGAATGAAACTCAGAGAGGGAAAGCCATAGAGGGAGCAGCCGGAGCTGAGCGACAAGGAGCCCGGAAAACAAGGGGGAGGCCCGGAGATGCCGCCCCGGGGGCCCGGGCCCGAGCTGAGGACCGAGGACCCCCAGCAGGCAGCCCCAGGGCGCTGGTCTGCGAGAGAAAGCAGCGCCTTCGTGGTGGCTTGATCTGGACTTGCTTTCAGCCTCAAACCGTGAGCTAATAAATTCCTATTGTTGAAGAAGACCCACTGCATAGTATTTGCTGGAGCAGCCCAGGAAATAGGACCCCCGCCCAAGCCATCGCAGGTTCTCACAGGGTTCAAGGAGAGCAGCCTTCTCCTCTCGAGTGCCTGACCTGCTACCAAGAGCGCTCCTAAACAAGCCCTAGGAGTTTATTCCAAGGCATATCAGTTCTTTATAAACAATTAGGAGGAAAAAAAAGAATAGTAAAAGCAAATAAAATAAAAACTATCCAGCGTTCCATTAGCAGAAATACCCATAGTGACATTTTGGTGCATATCTATCTTAAAAGAAAATTATGGTAACATATATAACAAGATTTGTCATTTTAACAATTTTTAAGTGTACAGTTTAATGTCATTAATTGCATTTACAATGTTGTGCTACCATCACTACAATTCATTACCCAAACTTTTCATCACCCAAAACGGAAATTCTTTATCCCTTCAGCAATAAACCCACATGCCACCTTCCCTCAGCCGCAGTTAATCTCTAATCTACGTTCTGTCTCTATGAATTTGCTGATTCTAAGTATGTTATATAAGTAGAGTCATACCCTATTTGCCCTTTTATGTCTGGTTCATTTCACTCAGCATAATGTTTTCAAGCTTCATCCACATTGTAGTATGTATCAGAATTTCATTCCTTTTTATGACTGAATAATAGTCCCCTGTATGAACAGGCCACACTTTATCCATTCACCTGCTGATGGACATTTTGGTTGTTTCCACCTTTTAGCTATTAATAATGCTGCTGTGAATATTGGTATGCAAGTATCTATTTGAATTCCTGTTTGCCTTTGGATATATGTCAAGGTGTGGAACTGCCAGATCGTGTGGTAATTCTATGTTTAACCTTATGAGGAACTGCCAAACTGTTTTCCACAGGGGCTGTGCCATTTCCCATTCCCATCAGCAATGCATAAGGGATCCAATTTCTCCATATCTTCACCAACAGTTGTTATTTTCAGGTTTTTAAATAATAAGCATCTTAGTGGGTATAAAGCAGTATCTCACTGTGGTTTTGATTTTTGTTTTGCTGATGACTAATGACACAGAGCACGTTTTCATGTGATTATTGACCATTTGTATATCTTTTTGGAGAAATGTCTAAGTCTTCGGCACGTTTTTTAAAATTTAAAAAAATTTTTACTTGTCTTTTTTAAAAAAGATACATAGATCACAAAAAATGTTACATTAAAAATATAAGAGGTTCTCATGTACCCCACCCCGCACCCCCCACTCCTCCCAAATCAACAACCTCTTTCATCATTGTGGCACCTTATTGCATTTGGTGAATGCATTTTGGAGCACTGCAACACCACATAGATTATAGTTTACCTTGTAGTTTACATTCTCCCTCAATCCATTCAGTGGGTTATGGTGGGATATATAATGCCCTGCATCTGTCCCTGCAATATCATTCAGGACAACTCCAAGTCCTGAAAATGCCCCCACATCATACCTCTTCTTCCCTCTCCCTGCCCTCAGCAACTACCATGGCTACTTTCTCCACATATAATGCTACAATTTCTTCTATTATTAGTCACAATAGTTCTATAGTAGAATACCAGTAAGTACACTCTAATATGTATTTTATTCCTCCATCCTGTGGACCCTGGGGTCCACTCCACCTCTAAATCAAGAGTGGGTTTAGATCCCATATGGCTGATGGATGCTATTCTCCTGCTTGCAGTTGTAGACACTCTCAGTTCCCTGGTGTGGTGGTTGACCATCTTCGCCTCCCTGTTAGCTGTCCTGGGTAAGTCCAATGAACTGGAGAATAGGTGTTGCAAGTCTGCTGAGGCCCAGGGCCAAGCTGGCACATGGCCAGTCCAGAGATTGGGGTATACTCAAGAGACTACACACCAACCCCAGCACCAATCACAGGTTCAGTAAAAGTGACAGAAGAGGCATGTGTAGAAAGGTCAAATCTGAGTCCAACTCCATCACACTCAGAAACAAATTCTAAAGTAGGACCCACTGGCAAGGCATTGAACTACAGAGCCATCTGCCATCACCATAGAACCTGTGTGTCTCCATAGCCCTCAGGAGCACCAGTACCTGGGATTGTATCTCCTTTGATTGTCTTTGCGATCCTGTTGAGTTGTGCATAAGCACATCCCCTCTGATGACCTCCTGACTCATTTTGAAGTCTCTTAGCCATATAAACTCATTTGTCTTTACCATTTCCCCCTTTTATTCAAGGTCTTTTTCTAGTTGCATCACCAGCTGGTGATTGGTAGTAATCCTTTGGTGCCAGGGAGGCTCATTCCCAGGAGTAATGTCCCACGCTGGGTGGAAGGTAATGCATTTACATGCTGAGTTTCGCTTAGAGAATGGCCACATTTTAGTAACATGGAGACTATCAGGAGGTAACTATTAGGAACCCTGCAGCTCTAGGCCTAGTTTAAATTTCAATCATGCAGACTCATAAACATAGTCATCAGTATCAAGGGTCCATCATTGGGCCATCCTTCTTCACTGATCTTTGCCCTTGCACTTGGGGGATTGTTGCTGTTCCACTGGGGAATGTGACAGAGTTTCCCTGGCTAGGAACTCAGCGCTCCTTCAGTTGTCATGTGTAGCTCTATCTACTATGACAATACCCAACGAATATCTGAACAGTTTTATATGCCCTATATATATGCCCTGGAGAACTCCCTCCCAACCTTGTGTCCCCTATCAATGACACCCCACACCAGTGCTCCTCCCCTGCCATAGTTGAACCCCTCTGTGATCCAAAACATCTTTAACAATGAAGCTTAATATATTGCCAAATTCAATTAGTAGGAAAATGAAATAGTAATGATAGGCTTAAAGACTAGAAATAGAATACATACTAATTTAGAAAAACTAAAATAAAGTAAAAAATAAATTGGGGTATTAAAAAATGAAAAATATCATAAAACTTTGTTTTTGATGTTTTGCCTTTCATCACTGTAGTAGGTGTGTTATCCTGTATGGCAAGACAATCTCTTCCTTCCTTCCTCAATGGCTATATCCTTTTAAAAAATTTTTTAATTTTGTCTTCAAAAAATTTTTAGATCACATTAAAGTCACATATACAATATAGGGGACTCCCATATACCCAACATCAAACCTTTTTCCCCCTTCCCCAGCAATGATATTTTTACATGTGGATGTTATATTTCCTACAGCTGATATATGGATATTGAAACATAGCTACTAACCATGGTTCCATTTTGGTTTACATTATGGTTTATATTTTAGACTGTATACTTTTATAAATTTTCAGTTACATCATGGTTTACATTATGTTTTACATTTTAGACTATAGACTTTTATAAATTTTTTTGGAAATTTAACAGGGCCTATATCCATCATTGCACAATCTTGTGGAACACTTCATTGCTCCACAGTTAACCCCTCTTCTATCTATTGTATTTCTCTCTCCCCCTCCCCAGGGACCCACAGTGACAACCAAGCTTCACTGCTTGAAGGACCAGATTCATAGATACTTGCAACAATGCTGAGGGCTTGACAAACTAGACTGTCCTCTCCAATTGGGAGCCACCAGTGCTCTCGAGAGACACTCTTCCCTCTGTTTGAGAACATCAGGCCTCCCCAGGATGGGGGTACAACACCTTCCTGCTCATTGTATGGGTCTCCACCCAATGATATAATACACTATGATAAGATGGGCACTCACATACTCCCTAGAAGCATGCCTCAGGTGCACCCTGTGCCAGATGTCCATCATCAAACACCTTAAACCCTTCCTTATTATATTTTCTAAAGAGTTTTCTCAACATTAGTTTCAACCACATACCTGACAATCTCCCATATTCACCTGATCCCCCCAAAACCTCCCCCCAATGTCATGGACCATCTGACCCATCCTCCCAACCCTAGCCCCCCTCAAGCCTGCAAAGCCCCACCCAATAGTATCCCTACGCCCCCCTCTTATCCCTTGCACAACTGCTTACCTCCACTTTATCATAGATTTCACCCATGTAGGTGTCAGCTCACTACCTTCCTCTCCCCCCTATTTCTTGTAAGCCAATCTTCCAGTCTCTAGCTCTCTGAAACAGCTTCATTTGCTTAATTCATATCAGAGAGGTCATGTAGTATTTTTCCTTCAATGTCTGGCTTGCTTCACTAAACATAAGTTCCTCAAGCTTCATTGATGTTATTCCATCTGTTAGTACAGTATTCCTTCTTACAGCTGAGTAGTATTCCATTGTATGTATATACCACATTTTGTTTATCCATTCATCTGTTGATGGGCATTTGGATTGATTTCAACTTTTGGCAAAAGTGAATAATGCCGCTATGAACATGCATATATTGGTTTGTGTCCTTGTTTTCAGTTCTTCTGGGTATATACCTAGCAGTGGAATTGCTGGGTCATAAGGAAAATATATAGCTAGTTTTTTGAGGAACTGCCAAATTGTCCTCCAGAATGGCTGGATCCTTCTGCATTCCCACCAGCAGTGGATGAGTGTTCCCATTCCTCCACATCCTCTCCAACACTTGTAGTCTTCCATTTTTTTAATAGCTGCCAGTCTAATGGGTATAAGATGGTATCTCGTTGTAGTTCTGATTTGCATTTCCCTAATAGCTAGTGATGTTGAGCATCTTTTCATGTGCTGTTTAGACATTTGTATTTCTTCTTTGGAGAAGCATCTGTTCAAATTATTTGCCCATTTTTTAAATGGGTTGTTTATCTTTTTATTTTTGAGATATAGGATTTCTTTATATATGCTGGATATTAGTCTCCTATCAGATATATGGTTACCAAATATTTTCTCCCATTGGGTAGACAGTCTTTTCACTTTCTTGATAAACTCCTTTGTTGTGCAAAAGGCTTTAATTTTGAGGAGGTGCCATTTATCTGTTTTTTTCTTTTGCTGCTTGTGCTTTGGGTGTGAATTTCATGAAGCCACTTCCTATTATCTACACTTCCTGTAGATGCTTCCCTACATGGTTTTCCAAGGCCTTTGTAAGTCTTGGCTCTTATATTTAGGTCTTTGATCCATCTTGAGTGATTTTTGTATAAGGTCTCAGTTGGTAATCCTCTTTCATTCTTTTGCATATGGATATCCAGTTCTCCAAGCACCATTTGTGGAAGAGGCCATTCTCCCCCAGTTGAGTGGGCTTGGTGGCCTTGTTGAATATCAGATGACTATAAATGTGAGAATCTATATCAGAACTCTCAACTCAGTTCCATTGGTCAGTATTTCTATCCTTGTGCCAATACCATGCTGTTTTGATCACTGTAGCTTTGTAGAATGTTTTAAAGTCAGGTAGTATGATTCCTCCAATTTCATTTTTCTTTTTAAATATGTCTTTAGCTATTCGGGACCTCTTTCCTTTCCAAATAAATTTCATAGTTAGTTTTTCTAGTTCATTAAAAAATGCTGTGTTGATTTTTATTGGGATTGCATTAAATCTCTAGATCAGTTTGGGTAGGATATTTAGTCTTCCTATCCATGAACAGGGACTATTCTTGCATTTATTTATCTTCTTTGATTTTCTTTAACAGTGTTGTGTAGTTTTCTGTGTATGTCTTTTTCATCTTTAGTTAAATTTAGTCCTAGATATTTGATTTTTAAATTTACTATTGTAAATGGTATTTGTTTCTTGATTTCTTCCTCAGATTGCTCATTATTGGTGTATAGAAATGCTACTGATTTTTGCACATTGATCTTATAACCTGCAACTTTACTGAACTCATTTATAAGTTCTAGAAGCTTTGTGTAGACTTCTCAGGACTTTCTATGTATAGGATCATGTTGTCTGCAAATAGTGAAATTTTGACTTCTTCCTTTCCAATTTGGATGCTTTTATATGTGGTTCTTGCCTCAGTGCTCGAGCAAGTACTTCTAAGACAATTTTAAATAGAAGAGGTGATAGTGGGCATCCTTATCTTGTTCCTGATCTTAGAGGGAAAGATTTTAGGATTTCACCATTGTAAATGATGTTAGTTGTGGGTTTTTCATACACACCCTTTTTTTTTAAAAAAAAAATTGTTTTATTTTATTCCTCTCCTCTTCTCCCCTGTTGTCTGCTGTGTCTATTCACTGTGTGTTCCTCTGTATCCACTTGCATTATACTGCGGCACCGGGAAACTGCATCTCTTTCTTGCTGCATCATCTCACTGCACCAGCTCTCCTTCTGTGCAGTTCCACTCCTGGGTGGGCTGCACTTTTTTCATGCAGGGCAGCTCTCCTTGCGGACTGCACTCCTTGTGTGTGGGGGACCCCTATGCG
The DNA here is from genome assembly GCF_030445035.2 of Dasypus novemcinctus. Lineage (NCBI taxonomy): Eukaryota > Metazoa > Chordata > Mammalia > Cingulata > Dasypodidae > Dasypus > Dasypus novemcinctus. The sequence continues at coordinate 56,389,646 of NC_080695.1, read as the reverse complement.
GGGACGCGCCTGCATGGCATGGCACTCCTTGTGCACGGCAGCAGCACTGCATGTGGGCCAGCTCGCCACACCAGTCAGGAGGCCCCGGGGATTGAACCCTAGATCCTCCACATGGTAGAGGGAGGTTCCATCAGTTAAGCCACGTCTGCTTCCCTCATGTATACCCTTTATTGTGCTCAGAAAGTTTCCTTCTATTCCTTTTTTTATCAAGAAAGGATGCTGTATTTTGTTAAATGCTTTTTTTGCATCTACAGATATGATCATGCGATTTTTTCCCCTTCAATCTGTTTATGTGGTGTATTACATTGATTGATTTTCTTATATTGAACCATCTTTGCATCTTTGCATACCAGGGATGAAATCCACTTGGTTATGGTGTATAATTAGTTTGATATTATGCTGAATATGATTAGCAAGTATTTTGTTGAGGATTTTACCATCTAGGTTCATTAGAGAGATTGGTCTGTAATTTTCCTTTCTTGTGGTGTCTTTATTTGGCTTTGGTATTAAGGTAATATTGGCATCATATAATGAGTTAGGCAATGTTCCTCCTATTTCAATTTTTTGAAAGAGTTTGATCAAGAATGTTGTTAGTTCTTTCTGGAATGTTTGGTAGAATCCACCTGTGAGGCTGTCTGGCCCAGGGCTCCTCTTAGTTGGGAGGTTTTTAATGATTGATTCTCTCTCTTTACTTGTGATTTGTTTGTTAAGATCATCAATTTCATCTTTCATCAATGTAGGCTGCTTATGTGTTTCTAGGAATTTGTGTTCATTTCCTGTAAATTGTCCTTGTTGGCATATAGTTTTTCAAAGTATCCTCTTATGATAGTCTTTATTTATTTGGGGTCAGTGGTAATATCCCCTTTCTCATTTCTTATTTTGTTTATTTGCATCTTCTCTCTTTTTTCTTTGTTAGTCTAGCTAAGAGTTTGTTAATTTATTGATCTTCTCAATGAGCCAGCTCTTTGTTTTGTTTATTTTTTCCTAGTGCTTTCTTATTTCCTATTTCATTTAGTTCTGCTCTGATCTTTTTTCTTTCTTTTTTCCTTCTTCATTGGGGGTTAGTTTGTTGTTTTTTTAACTAATTCCTCCAAGTGTGCAGTTATGTCTTCCATTTTAGCTCTTTCTTCTTTTTTGATGTATGAATTTATGGCTATGAATTTCCCTCTCAGTACAACTTTGGCTATATCCCATGAGTTTTGATATGTTGTCATTTTCATTGGTTTCAAGGTAGTACTGATTTCTTTTGAGATTTCCTCCTTGACCCACTGTTTGTCTAGAGTGTGTTGCTTAACTTTAATATCTTTGTGCCTAATTTGGGTCTCTGGCCCTTGCAGATTTCCAGCTTTATTCCACTGTGGTCAGAGAAATTATTTCGTATTTCAATCTTTCTGAATTCAGTGAGATTTTCTCTGTGGCCTAGCATGTGGTCTATCTTGGAGAATGATCCATGTGTGCTTGAGAAGAATGTATATCCTGTTGTATTCTGTATATGACTATTAGGTCCAGATCTTCTAATATATTGTTCAAAGTGTTTGTATCTTTTTTTTTTTAAGATTTATTTATTTATTTAAATCCCCCCTCCCCCGGTTGTCTGTTCTCTGTGTCTATTTGCTGTGTCTTGTTTCTTTGTCCGCTTCTGTCGTCATCAGCGGCATGGGAAGTGTGGGCGGCGCCATTCCTGGGCAGGCTGCACTTTCTTTCGTGCTGGGTGGCTTCTCCTTACGGGGCGCACTCCTTGCACGTGGGGCTCCCCTACACGGGGGACACCCCTGCATGGTGCGGCACTCCTTGCGCAGATCAGCACTGCGCAAGTGCCAGCTCCACATGGGTCAAGGAGGCCCGGGGTTTGAACCGCGGACTTCCCATGTGGTAGATGGACGCCCTAACCACTGGGCCAAGTCCGTTTCCCTTTGTATCTTTATTGATTCTCTTTTGAGATGTTCTGTCCAATGGTGATAATGGTGTATTAAAGTCCCTCACTATAATTGTAGAGGCATCTATTCCTTCACTTAGTTTTTCCAGTGTTTGCCTCACATATTTCAAGATGCCCTGGTTAGGAGCATAAATGTTTATGATTGTTCTTTCTTCTTGAAAGATTACCCCTTTTACTAATATGTAGTGTCCATCTTTGTCTCTCACAATAGTTTTGCATTTAAAGTCTATTTTGCCTGATACTAATATAGCTACTCCTGCCCTTTTTTGTTATTGCTTGCTTGTAAGATTGTTTTCCAGTTGTTCACTTTCAACCTCCTTGAATCCCTGAGTTTAAGATAGATTTCTTGTAGACAGCATATAGATGGGTCATATTTCCTTATCCACTTTGTCAATCTGTGTCTCTTGACAAGTGAGATTAATCCAGTGACATTCAGTATTATTACTCTCAAGAAATTACTTACATTAGCTATATTTTCTTTGGATTTGTGTATGTCATATTTTTTTCTTCTTCTCTTTTTGTCTTTATGGTTGTTCCTACACTCTCATTCAACTCTCTCTCCTGTTTTTTTTCTTTCCTCCTGCAGAACTACCTTTAGTATTTTTTGAAGGGCAGGTTTCTTGTTGGCATACTCTCTTAGGTTTGCTTTATCTGTGAATATTTTGAACTCTCCATCACTTTTGAATGCCAGCTTTGCTGGATAGAGCATTCTTGGCTGGAAATTTTTTTCCTTTAGTACCTTGACTATGTCATACCACTGCCATCTTGCTTCCATGATTTCAGATGAGAAATCAGCACTTAATCTTATTGAGTTTTCCTTGTATGAGTGTCTCCTTTCTCTTGTTGCCTTCAGTATTTTCTCTTTGTCTCATGATTGGATAATTTGATAACTATATGTCTTGGGGTAGGCCTGTTGGGATTTATGCTGTTTGGGGTATGTTGCACTTCCTTGACATGTACGTTCATCTCCCTCAATAGCTTTGGGAGGTTTTCAGCCATTATTTCCTGCGACACCCCTTCTGTCGCCTTTCCCTCTCTTCTCCTTCTGGGAGACCTATAATGCATGTTTGTGTGTTTTGTGTTGTCATTCAGATCCCTAGTCCCTGATGGATTTTTTCCTATCTTTTTATCAATCAATTCTACTATCTGTTTGATGTACTGTCTTCCACATCACTAATTCTTTCCTCTGTGTCTTCAAATCTGTTATTATTTGTGGAGAGTGTATTTTTGATTTCTTGGATTGTGCCATTCATCACCATCATATCCATTATCTTTTTGTGTATCTTTACACTTTCTTCAGTATGCTCTCTAAATGTTTTCTTAATATCCTTAATCTCTTCCTTCACTTAGTTAAGTTGGTCCATGATTTTTGTTTGAAGAGCTTCAATTAGTTGTTTGATGTACTGCTCCTCTTCCCAGTTTTTAGTTTGCTCATTTGATTGGACCATGTATACCTGATTATTGGTATGGTTTGTAATTTTTTGTTTCTGTCTGGTTATCATTTTATCTTGATGGGTTTGTTCAGTTGACTAGCTTCTCCGTTCTAGTGTTTGCATTTATTTAGGTGCTGTTTTTGTGTGTGTGTTAAGTCTTCTCTTTGACACTTTGTTCTTGTTATTCTATTTCCTTGTTGTTGTCTAAGTTCCCTTGAAGGAAAAAGATTAGGGCCAGGGAAAGCAAAAGAGGTAACAAAAGAAAAAGTATAATAGTAGTATTGATAGTAAGTGTTAGTTGAAGAACCTAGGAGAATGAATATTAAACTCATGCAAGCTGGGGAGAGTTATAACAATAAAAAAGTGGAGTACCTACAGTGAAATGGGAAACTGAATATGGTGAAGAATATGGTATGAATTAAAAGGCCTGTGTGATCAGGAGAGAGGGAAAGAGAAAAGAAAGGACAATAACATAAAGAGTAAATAAAAGAGAGAAAACAGAGTAGAGGTGTTAGAAATAAAAAGCCAAAAAAATTGGGGGTTAAACAAAGAGAGGTGGAATGTAAGAGCAACAACAGAATTTGGAAGATAGAAAGATGTGAAGGAAAGGGGATATCATTGGTAGCCAAAATCAATATACACAGAAAAGAGAAAATTGAGGATGAGGAAACACAGCAAAGAAGAAACACTGCCTGCAGCACCTAATAGTAAAAATGAAAGAAAAAAAAAGGTCAGTGGGGGGATAAAGAGGAAGGAAAGACAAGAAAACAGGCCTCAAGTTTCCAAGGAGTCCTCTTTGCAATTGAATAAACTGCTTAGGAATCTGTCCTTTGCCCTTTCTCCCTTCCTCACTTCTCTCTCTCCCAGGGCTGCAGGCAGGCCATGTGAGAGCTTCCCTCCACGATTCAAACGGGATCCTGGTGAATCAACTCACCACCGAAAGCAATGACTCTCAGTCTCTTTGAGAGCAAGCACCCACACCTTGCTGGGAACCCTAAATTTGCTATTGGAAGCCTACTAAGTACTTCCTACTGTCCCCCTCCTTAGGTGTGTTACACAGGATTAGTTAGTTGCCTGATTCCACCTTCTCCAGGCCAGTTTTCCCTATCCCAGGGCCTTCAGATAAATCAGGCTGCCTCAGCAGATTCACCTCTCCTCTCTTCCTAGCCTCTTCCCAAGCCAGCTGACATGCTCCTCCAAGCTCAAAAAAGGGGGGACCAGACAAGTGAACCTGCACTCCTTGGGCCCCTCCACACCCCTCACTAGAACCTTCCCACTCTGGGAGTTTGTCCAAGACTGGCAGGCTAGGGGAATACCGGAGTTTGGGGAGCACTGGGTTCAGGGAACATGGGCTCAGGGAGCGTAGGGTATGGGGAATGCAGGGTTCAGGGAACATGGGCTCAGGGAGCATGGGGTATGGGGAATGCAGGGTTCAGGGAACATGGGTTTGGGGAACAAGGGGCTCGGGAATGCTGCCGTATGTCTGGTGGTGTTCAGGGAACACTATGGCCATCAGCCCTAGGGGAAGGGTTTACCCTTTCCACAGCTTCGGGCACAAGTGCCAGAAATCCGCGGTTTTACCTTGAGCAAGCACTCATTTTGTCAACACTCTCTCCAGATCGATGTCCAGAAACCTCCTGCTTTGTGGGTTCCCAAAACAGCTCACTGAGGCAGGATTCTGTCCTCACTCAGCCGGTTTTCTGCAGCAGAGATGACGAGGGTGCACTCACTCGGATGCCATCTTGCCCCACCATCCTTGGCTCGCTTAAAAAATTTCTTTTTTTGGTTTTTGTCTTTATTTTTTTAATGTTACATTAAAGAAAATGAGGTCCACATATACCCCCCACCCCCCTCACCCCACTCCTCCCATAACAACAACCTCCTCCATCATCATGGGACATTCATTGTGCTTGGTGAATACATTGCTGACCACTGCTGCATCATATGGTAAGTGGTCCACATTATAGTTTACACTCTCCCCCAGGCCACCCAGTGGGCCATGGGAGGACATACAATGTCCAGTAACTGTCTCTGAAGTACCACCCAGGACAGCTCCAAGTCCTGAAAATGCCCCCACATTACATCTCTTCTTCCCCCTCCCTACCCTCAGCAGCTACCATGGCCACTTTCTCCAAATCAATGCTACATTTTCTTTGATTACTAATCACAATAGTTCATGAATAGAGTATCAGTAAGTCCACTCTAATCCATACTCTATTCCTCCATCCTGCGGACCCTGGAATGATTGTGTCCACTCCACATCTATATCAAGATGGGGCTTAGATTCCACATGGATGCTGGATGCAATCCTCCTGCTTTCAGTTGTAGGCCCTCTTGGCTCTCTGGTGTAGTGGTTGACCTTCTTCACCTCCATGTTAGCTGAGTGGGGTAAGTCCAATAAACCAGAGTGTAGGAGTTGCTAGTCTGTTGAGGCTCAGGGCCTGGCTATCACATGGACAGTCTAGAGATTCAGGTTCCCTGGGTATACACTAAACCCCTGCGCCAACCACAGGTCCGGTAAAAGTAACAGGAGAGGCTTGTGAACAAAGATCACATCTGAGTCCAGCTCCATCACACAGAAACACCAACTCCAAAGAAGGGCCAACTGACATGGCACTGAACTCCATCTGCCATGACCATAGAATGTGTTGGTCTCTGTAGCACTCAGAAGAACCAAAATCTGGGGTTGTATCTACTTTATCTGTCTCTGGGACTCTGCTGAGGTGTGCATAAAGATGACTTCTCTGATAACCTCCTGGCTCTTTTTTGGAGACTCATAGCCATATAAACTCATTTATCCTTTCCATTTCCCCCTTTTATTCAGGTCAAAAAGCATTTCTAACTCCTGATATTACATGTAGGCTGAGATATCCTGCTGGTCTGAGTTGACCCTTTTATTCAAGATCATTTTCTAGTTACATCATCAGCTGGTAATTGGTAGTAATCACTCAGTGCCAGGGAGGCTCATCCCTGGGAGTCATGTCCCATACTGGGGGGAAGGCAATGCTTTTTAAAATCTGGCTGTCTTTTTGTTGTTGAGTGGTGCACATCTTATTATTTTAAAAATATATACATTTGTGCTTCTCTCTGCGTGTTTTGTTTATTCTGTATTATAACCCACTTCTTTCAATTAACAAATGAATAATGAATAGAAAATGTACAGGCAGGCAAGCGTTGCTCTCCTGTGACACCTGGAGTGGTAGCACTAGCAGTGTTCTACAAGGTCAGGAGTGCCGGGACTGCAGGGTGTCTGAGTGCTGTGAATGGAGGCCTTTGGGTGGAATGAGTATGATGAGGCAAGGAGACAGCCAATGGTGGAGGCAGAGGCATGATCTGGAGACATCCCTTGGATATGCACCAAGATATCTGGGGGGTGGGAGAAGTGTGTAGCTTAGGGACCTCAGTAGTCTGGAAGGGAGAGCTTTGGAGCCATTGGATCTTTCACTTATTCATTCAACAAGTATTCTTGAGTGCCTAACATGTTCCTGGTTTTGAACTAGGTGATAGGGGTGTCAAGTAACATAAATAGGACCTCATTTGAAATGTGCACTTTCTCATTTACATGTATAAAGGGCTTGACCAGAGTAGGAGCTCCATAGTATGATGGTTTGAAGCTATATGGACCCCAGAAAATTATGTTCTTAAAGTTAATCAATTCCTATGGGTATAAACTCATTGTTAAGTAGGACCTTTTGATTAGGTTACTTTAGTTGAGGTGTGGCCCAAGGTGGGTCTTAATCCTCTTACTGGAGTCCTTTATAAATGGGATGAATATGGAGAAAGAGAGAGAGTGATGGAAGCCAGGAGCTGAAAGCTGTGAAACCTGGAAAAGAAGGAAGAGACCAGCAGATGCCTCCATGTGCTTTGCCATGTGATAAAGGAGCCAAGGATCATTGGCAGCTAGTCTTCAGGGAGAAAGCATCACCTGATGATACTTTGATTTGGACATTTTCACAGCCTCAGAACTCTAACCTGTAAACTAATAAATCCCCATTGAAAAAGTCAATCCATTGGGGAGTGAGTACAGCTCAGTGGTTGAGCACCTGTTTTGTATATACAACATCCCAGGTACAACCCCTGGTACCTCTTAAAAAAGAAAAAAAACCCAATCTGTTTCTGATGTGTTGCCTTTTGCAGCTTTAGCAAATTAAGACACATAGCAATTGGTATTAATTACTTTTCCAGACTCTCAAGTGTGGTTGATGATTAATCCCATGTTGCCAAATTACTAGAAAGGACAGAGAATTAAATTTTTGCAACATCATGTGTCCATACAAAATATTGCTATAAATATATATTGACTCTCTTTAATTCATGTAAAACTGATGGTGAGCAGTTTATGGTGCAGTATCAATGAAGTTAGCTCTGCCACCATTCACTCTAGCTCTGTTATTATACATTATGAGAAAACTTTCTTTGGGGCATTGGGGTAAGTTATTGCTCCTTCAATCACATCTTAGTCCTTAGAGGACCAAATGGTAGGTCAACTTTTATTACCCGTCCTTGTTTTTTAAATCACAACAGGGAAGTGATGTCAAAGCATTGGGAAGGGACATTTTTTAATATGAGATGAAATGAACCACAATCGAAGATGCAAGTTTTATCTGCCTTATGTATGGAGTGGATGCACTGCAGTGGCTTTGTGAATGAGATGCTGATCAGAAAACCCAACCCATCCTCCCTTCCACAGGGTGGGAGGTTCCAGAGGGAATTGGAGTTAGCTGCTCTCATCTTTCTGTGGCAAGGAGTCTGGAGTTTGAGGGTAACTATTTCATGGCTAATACCAGTTAGCTGTGATTCCAGGCAAAATGCATGTTTTTAATCCAATAGGCACAGGGGCTATTTGGGACCTATGAGTTTTTCAATGGTCTACAAAAAAGTTTGAGATCTGAAAAAAAATATTGGCTCCAAAGTGCAAAAATAAAACAGCAAACTTGAACGAATATTTTTCAAAAATTACCTGCAAATTGCGCTACTTTGTCAATATCACTAATTGTTAAATTTAGTGTTCATAGGGATTTCATTACATTGGAGAATGTTGGTAGATTAGAATTTCTTACTTTCAACAGCTTCTGAGTATGCACATTTGCCAGGAAATCATATCCAATCAAAAATTAAATGTTACTCATTGCCAAACAATTTCAGAAGCAAAATTTCGAAATCTTCTCAAAACACTTTTACAGCAAGAAATCCATTTAATGTAGGATGTAGACAAACTTGGAATATGTCTGAAATGCTCTCTGGTGTGCCTCCAAAAGTAACTGTGTGTAGGGTGCACAAAATTCTTTAAAAGGTCCTGTCATCCTCCCTCTCCAGTCACCCATAAAATAGATTAGATAGAAGCTTTTGCTAAAAGTGACTCTTTTGTGAAGTGTTTGAGCTTTATGGAAGATTAGATTATTGTTCAGCAAATACTGCCTCCCGCATTACCTCATTGATGTTTGTCAAGGTTACATGACCTGCTTCGCACTGATGCGGGGTGAAGCGTCCTCCCCACCTTTTGTTGAATTGGCCATGTGACTTTCTTTGGTCAATGGGATGTGAAAGAAAATAACTCTATCTGAAGCCTGAAATGCACTTGCATGATCAGAATTCCCTCTTGCTTCCTCCCCTTCTCCACAAGAAGAGTGTGCCTTAGTCATTGGTCCTAGAACAACGAGCAAAGCCACCCCGGCAGAACTGCAGAACTGTGACTTCAAACTGCACTGCCATGGCCAACCCACAATGCATGACTGAGACATAAATGCCGGGGATTTGTGGTTGTTTTGCAGCAGTATTGTGGCCATAGCTGACATATACATTCCTACAACAGAGTGCTTACTCCATGTTTCTGAAGAAATAACAGTTTGCATATTCAGACACATTGCTATAAATATATGTTGGAAAAGAAGTCCAGCTACTTTCTTTCTCATTTTTGGATTTGACTTTAAGTGTTACTTCCTTGAAATGACCTCCTTGGATACATTATTAAGTACCATCTGTGGCAGAGCATAGCCAAACACTCATATTCTCTTTTCTTCTCTGAAAAGAAGCCCTAATTTTTTTCCTTTTTGGAAAAAATTTCGAACTGAGAAAAAAGGTGCAAGAATGACAGAAATAAATTCTTTTTCTCTAGAATCATTTGTGAGTAAGTTTCTGACATGATGCTTCGTCATCTCATAATACCTTAGTGTGTATTTCTTACAACAAAGGGCCTTCTGCTATATAACGACAGTATGGCCATCAAAACCAGGAAATTAGTTTTGATACATTACCACCATCTAATCCACAGATCCCAGTCAAGTTTCACTGACTATCCCACTAATATCTTTTATATAAAGGGCCCAGTCCAGGATGATACATAGCATCTAGTTGTCATGTCTTCTTCTGGAAGGGCTCCTCCATCTCTGTGACTTTCTTGAGCTTGCCACTTTTGAAGAGTACAGGCTTTTTATTTTGTATACGGACCATCATTTTAGTCTTGTCTGATGTTTTCTCATTAGATTCAGGTTAGACACCCATCTTAGGCTTTGAGATCCCATGCTGAGCCTCTGTCCCGGTTCCTGCCATGGATGTTTACCTTGCTTGGTTCCATTTAATGACTTCATGACTGAATTTTTGAGGGAGGAAGGTAGCCAAACCTTGATTTTAATCCAGGTGGTATGGACTTAAAAACCCATGTTTTCTCAGCTCTCATGAAGCTAGCTGTGGTCATGTGACTTAGTTTTGGCCAATGGGCTACAAAGAGAAGTAAAATATTTTGGGGGGGATTTTCCCAGAGGGAGAGCATAATTTTTTTGCCTATTCCACCTGTTGTTGGCCTGGGATAAGGATATGATGATTGGATCTCCAGATGCCATATTTGACCATGAATTTAAGTTCAAACGAGAAATAACTGTGGCCCAAATGAAGAGCATGGCTTAAGGAGGTAGATAAAAAGAGAATGTGACAATTGGTTGAATATAGAGTATAAGAGAGAAGGACTCAAAGATGATGTTGAGGCTCTTGGCTTGGGTGGCTAGATGAATAGTGATACTATCCACTGAGAAAGGGAGCCCGGAAATAGGAAACACATTGTATGGGAGGGAGAATAAATTCATTTTTGGGCGGTTGAGTTTCATGTACCCAATGGACATCTGATGGAAGACTCTAAGGTCACAGGCACTGGAAACAGATCATAAACAGAGCCAATGTGGATTCTTCTAGGTGGTAGGAAGAGAGGCTGAGGGCAAGACCTTGAGCCTCTTGTTCCTTCTCAGTGTCAGTCAAAATTCCTATTTACTGAGTACTGGCATGTGTCCAATACTGTGGAGACTGGGCTCCAGGGCTAACAAAGGCTAGGGGACGCTCACACAAATTTCTGGGGTTCATCAGTCTAGAACGGAGCTTGGGGTCAGATCCTTCTAAAGATCTTTAGCCAGTCTCTCCTTTCTGAGGCAAGAGGTTCAGATTCATCTTTCGCTGAGTCCTCACTGGCCTCTCTGAGTCCCTGGTGAAATAACACAGGCATCTTATCTTTTCCACATGCCAGCTTTAGGAGGAAGGTGCTATGCCCATTTACAAATTGGAAAAGTGAGGTTGAGAGAAGTTAAATTTCGTGAAGCCACATTGGAACCCAAGGAATCTGACTTAAAAGCTGGAGCGCTTAGCCACCACGTTAGACTGCCTCCTGGTGGCCGTGTCGAGTGAGCTTCTACTCTTGGTAGTGTTTTCTACTTTACAAAGAGCTTTCACATCTTGTTTTCATTTCACTAAAGCTCTGTGGGGCCAGGAAGGGCAGGTATTGCTATCCCCAGATTGCAGGTCAGGATTCTGAGGGACCAGAATGATTAGAGAAGGTGTCCATATGACCAACCAATGAATGGCAGAGTTGAGTAGGAACTGGGGTCTCCTGGAGCTTTCCAGAGCTTGCCCCACAGTACTGCCTTACCTCCCCTTATTAGCATCTTTGAAAAATGCAAGCCCTTTTATTCAGGCACTCCTTGCTGTCCAGAAGCAAATAATGTCACAAGCTGGCATTGTGATACTCATTTTGCAGATGGAAAATGGAGGCACAGTGGGTGGGGGAATTGGTTATCCTTTGTGTCTGGACTTCCAGTGGCATTGGCATTGCTGACCCACAGCTCAGTCAAGGCCAAGGCTCTGTCTGCAGTAAACCACTTCACAGCTGGCTAGTTGGGGGAGAGAAGTTCCAACAATAGAACTCTCCAAGGCAGAGAGCAATGTAAGCCTAGACATTCTCCTAAACTGGGAATTATCATAAAGAAAGGAGAAAAAATGGAGGGAATTACAAAAGCATTTCAGCATGGTTCTTACAGCAGAATGAGTCTGTCTTTATAACTTCTAATGCACAAAGACCTTGCAAAGAGTTTCTAATTGCACTAATCAAAATTGGCTGGCTCCTGATGTACCACTGACTTAAAGAAAACAGTTGCCTGTTTTCTCTGCATTGTACAAGGATTCAGGGCCATAATAGACAAGCTCAGGCATGACTTTTAAAAGAATAGAAAGCTGCAAGAAATTGATTTTCATTACTTGAATTTACATGTTTGGTGGCTCATGTTTTAGATTGCTTTTACTTCATGGGGGGTCACTTGCCTTGACCCTCTTTGTTTTGCAGACTGTGTTGGGAATAGTTTGCAACAAAAGCTTTTCTGACCTAAGCAGGTCTGCCAGTTCAGAGATCCCTGGTGCCCAAAGGGATTTCTGGTGAGAAGGTGCATCAGTTTACAGAAAGAACTCAGATAAATTTCTGTTAAATGGTTAAGAGCTTGGGCTCTTGTGTCAGGCTGTTTGGTTTCAAATCATGCTTCTGTCACTTAATTGGTTAACATATTTAATCTCTCTGAGTCTCACTGTGCTCATCTGTGGAAATGGGATGATGTAGTGATGATTAAAAGAAGATTTATAAATATACATATGTACATGTCTTAGCACAAGACCAGGCATGAGGAGTAAAACCCCAATAAATACAGTCATTACTGTTTTATTACTTTTAATGTTTCCATAATTTATTAAGTTGCCTTTTGTCTGTTATTTTATATTTTTAATTTGAAATAAAGTTAAAAAATTTTTTTATTACTCATTCCTCTCCCAGCCTCTTTATGATTTTCAAGATCTATTTGGATTGATGACAATATTCCTAATGAATCCCTAATGGTAATGAAAGGAAATGAAACTTTGGAAATGAAACGACCCCAAAGGAGAGGGGAGTCCCAGCTGTTACCTGGCTTAATGCTAGACTAAGATTGGATTGGGACGGTCCTGACTCACGTGTGCAGGGTGGGACTCTGAAGGCTCTGGAGGGGAGCCTGTGATGAAAGGTTTGAGTGTTTGCATTAAATTCAAGGAGCTGGAGCCTTGCAGCTGAGCGTGGAGCAGGAGCACCGTGTCCTGCGCCCAGGATTGGACCACACCAGTATTGTCACAGCAGCAGGCAAAGGCATCCCAGCTGGACTGAACTGCCTTTCAACAGCGACACCTGGTGGCAGCCTTGGGACCAAGGGGAGGTGACAATGGGCTGCCCGCGAGGGGTTCAGATTTCTCCGGTTTCTCTCCGCCTGGAGTTTGGAAGCCAGATCTTTGGCTCAACTGAGTCTTCAGGTTTTTTGGACCGTGGGAATGGAGACCTATAGGGAAATACTGGACTTCTTGCTCCTGTGAGCACAGGGGGAAGGCATGAGATTAAATGGAAAAGGAAAAGAGATGGGGCTCTTTTCTGGGTTAAGAGAATGGATCATGCTGGTTACAGAGGTGGGAGCTCTTTCAAGCCTCGGGTCAAATCATCAGGGTTTGTTCATATCTAGACCCCTTCTGAAGTCTGACCAGGCTCTGCTTCCGCTGATTCCCGCCTACACCACTGGTCACAGCCCTTATTACCCTCTTCTGCCTTATTAACTGTTATAGCCATCTTGGGTTCTGTTCTCTTCCACAAACAAGCCAGGCTCTTCCCCACCTCCAGGTTTTTGCATTTGCAGTTCCCTCTGCTCAGAATGCCGCCTGACCCCCAGATCTTTGCTTGCCACACTCTTTCTCGTCTGGTGGGGCTCATTGAAAATGCTACCCTTTCAGGAAGGCTGTTCCCCCAGTTAGTCTCCACCACATCACCCTCCCCGGCATCTCAGCGCTCATCATCTCAGAAGCTATCTTGGTTTCTGTCTGGTTTGCGTATGTAGAGGTGGTTTGCCCTCTGGAATGTGAGCTCCACGACGGTGGCTCTGCCAGTGTCAATCGTCATTGTATCCCAGGGGCTGGAATGAAGCTGGTCCCTAGTTGATGCTCCACCATTGTGTGTTGAAGGATAGAATAGATCCCCATTCTCAGGTGAAGTATTGGGGTCAGAGAGAGATGAAATAACTCCTTTCCAGCGCACAAGGTGTCAGCTGCTCTCCCTTATCCCTTACCTCTGCAGTGCTTTCTGGTCCATCCTGAGGCCATCTGCCTTTCTCTGCCGGGGGCCTTTCTCTGGCTGTGGAAAACCTACTTTGCTCACTCAATGGGCAGCATGGAAGGGCTGGAGGCATCAGCACCCCAGCCCCCTCACCCCTTGGGTGAGAGAACCGTGCAGTGTGTGCAGCGTGAGCTAGAGCTGGCTCGGGCCAGCCTGCAAGAGCTGACTGTGTGCCCCTTCCCGACCCCTCGTGCAGTGACGTCGCATGCGGAGGTTGAAGCCAGTCACAACGGGAGGGTTTGCACCACGCACGTCGGCAAACACGACAATGCCAGGCTTTTAAAACTCCCCCTGCAGAGTCAGTCCCTGAACATTTTCCAGCACCCCGCTGCCTGCGTTTTACATTTTCTCCCACGTTTCCCAGCAGGATGAAGTCAGTCCCAATTGTCCACACGGGTAACTGGCTTAGTAATCCATCCTCCGTGGCTGCCTTCCCTTCCCTGTCTCACTCCCCTCCTCGTGTCTTACTTACCTCCAAAGTAAATACTCGCACTTGGATTCTTATCTCAGGGTCAGCTTCTGGCGGGAACTCAAGCCAAGGCATGCAGCTTGCAAGGGATGGCGGTGGGATTTAAAACCAGTCCCATCTGCCCCCAGATCCCCGCATGTTTCCCCGCACCCCAGCACCTCTTGTGCCTTCCTTGTTCTTCGACTGTCAGAGGGGCAGAAGTTCCCTTGAGATGGAGGGGCTCTAAGGAGTGAGACAAATTCATTATATTGATGCAATTAGCCAGCAATTAAGGAGTTGTCTTTCTTATGTTAAGGGCTGGCTTAATTACACAAAACATGAGGAAATCTAATTTACTTAGTAGATTATTCTTTATCCAAAAAAAAAAAAAAGACTTTAAAACAGAGTCATGGTTTCCTTAAAACATATACATATAGGGGCCAAGACAGATTTGACTGCCTTCTTGTGTAGTGTTCCCCATCAAGCTTCCATGTCATGCTTGTCATAATTTGCTGTTTATAATTTCTAGCTCTCTGTTTAAAGCCTGGTTTGAATGTTCAGGGGCCATAGTACGTGGTTTAAGAGATTTGACATGCTGATGGTGTCAGGCTAAACAGACCCTCGGTGAGGTTTGTGCTGAAGGGCAGAGTGGCAAGAACTTGGCTTTTGGGGCCTTGTATTAGTCAGGACACTTTTGGTTACAGTTGAGAGGAACTCAGCTAAAGCTGGTCTATGAGGAAAAGGAAAAGAACTGATGCTTCGGGAAATTCGAAAGGTCAAGGACATATGCCAGCTTCAGGCATGGCTGGATCAAGGATTGCTTGCTAATAAATCTCTTCCTTACTAGAATATAAGTTCCAAAAAGACAGAGTCTTATCTGTCCTATTTACTGCTGCATCTTTCACCATTTAAAACCATGCCTGACACATAGTAATAATGATAACAAATATTTACATACATTTTGTATGGGCATGGCACTGTTTTAAGTACTCTACATATACTAACTCATCTGGACTCTCATCCCAAGGAGGTAGACACTATTAATTATGATCCCCACTTTAGATGGTGAAATTGGCCCACTGGAATAGCTGATCTAGCTAATAAGCAGGGCAACTGGGTCTTACAACCACAATGTTCTATTAACCTAGAAAATAATTGTTGATCGAGAGAATGAATAAGTGAATAATGAGGCATCCTGCCAGGTACAGAGCATTCAGTAATTATTGGTGATGACGGGCAGACTCTGTCTTCTGTAGCTCATCTGCTTTAGCGTCTTCCGTGCAGCATATTCAGCCTCATCAGCAGAGCCCTGGAGGGTTGGGATGAGTCGTGTCCAAGGAAACAAGACTGGAGGGATTTCTGGAATAATTTTCCTTCTGAAGAATTTGGGGTCCTGGATAGACAGGTCTTGGCCTGGGTCTTGAGAAGTCTTGACAGAATTATCCATTGGACCCACAGGGTCTGACGGATGGGAAACTGTTCAGAGGAAAACACCCCAAACCTATGAGTCTTTCTGGATAATTGTAGAGATGTTATGCTTTTGGGATGGGGCCAGGGGTCAAAAGTAAAGGCATGCGATGTTATGTGGCCGGGATGAAATGTGATGGTAGGAGGCCTAGTGACCTGTGCTGTGGTCATTAAGGCAGAGCCCGAGGATTTCCAGGGCTCTGTCTTCTGGGCACATGGAGGCTCCTCCCCTGTGTCCCCTCCCCCACTTAAAGTTTAGACAAGCCCATTCAGCTCTGGCCATGACATATGCACAGAGTGATGGCTCTCCCTCTCGGGTGCAGGTTTAGGAACCAGCATGCAATCCAGCACGCTCTTTTCTCTGCCACAGAGGCCGGTAACACTCCAGATAGAAGCTGCCTTGTCAACCCGAGTCCTGGAGTGAGGTCGACACTGGGCAGGGCCCCCATCTGGGCATGTGGCTTGAGCAAGAAATACAATTTTGTGGTTTTAAGTTACTGAGATTTGGGGATTGTTCATTACTGCAGCATAGCCTAGCCCATCCTGGATACAAGCTCTTCTGTAGCAAGTGGCAGTTAAGTGCAGAGAGAGGAAGGAACATCCCTGGCTTTAAAAGCAGATGGATTGAGTTCTGACTCCACTCACCAGCTGGGTGACCTGGGCTAAGTTCTCTAACTTCTTTGACCCACATCCAACAGCTTCCCCAATGAAAGTGGAACAGTAGTAACTGGGATTGCTGTGGGTATAAAACAGGAAACCTGTGTCAAGGGTGTGACATAGTAGGTGCTGATGAATGTGAGCTATTACATTTGTTATTAGGTAGCCAAGTGTAGATTGCTTTGGCTATTTAAAACATCTCTTAATATCAGTTAAGGTCAGAGTGTCTTAATTAAGAAAAGTCTGTAAGCGGATAGAGATGAGTTCTAATTCTCCTCCGCTCTCCATTTATGGCTGGGGATTTGACAGTCCCCTGCGGGCTGGCTGGCATATAGGATTTTCTTTTGTTCTTTTTTTTTTTTTTTACAATAAAATCTTGCTGGAATTTTTATTGAAATTGCTTTGAATTTATAGCTTAATTTGGGAAGAATTTCCCGTTTACCAGTCCATGAACTTGTTATATCTTTCCATTTATATTTTTCGTTTATTCACACTTTCCTAGAAAGCTATATGATTGACTCCATAGAAGTTTTTTCTTATATTTACACTTAATATCTTAGGAGTTTTCCCATTATAAATTATAGAGCTTCTAAAATTAAATTTTAATTATAATTCAAACAATATACTAATTGCTTAAAAATGCAATTCATTTTTGTATATCAGCCTTTTTATAATTACTTTTTTTAAAAAGAAGCTTTATGTATATCAGTCTTGTATCCAATAGCCTTACTGAACTATAGTATTAATTTTTTTTAATTATTTATTTATTTTTAAAAATTACATAAAAAAAATATGAGGTCCCATTCTACCCCACCGCCCCCACCCCCCACTCCCCCCACAGCAACACTCTCTCCCATCATCGTGACACATCCATTGCACCTGGTAAGTACATCTCTGAGTATCACTGCACCCCTAGTCAATGGTCCACATCATAGCCCACACTCTCCCACGTTCCATCCAGTGGGCCCTGGGGGGATCTACAATGTCCCGTAGTTGTCCATGAGGCACCACCCAGGACATCTCCTCGTCCCAAAAATGCCTCCACATCTCATCTCTTCCTCCCATTCCCCAAACCCAGCAGCCACTATGGCTACCCTTCCCACACCCATTCCACATTTTCTCTGTGGACATTGGATTGGTTGTGTCCATTGCACATCTATGTCAAGTGGGGGCTTAGATTCCACATGGATACTGGATGCACTCCTCCTGCTTTCAGTTGTAGACACTCTAGGCTCCATGGTGTGGTGGTTGACCTTCTTCAACTCGATGTTAGCTGAGTGGGGTAAGTCCAATAAATCAAAGTGTAGGAGCTGAAGTCTGTTGAGGCTCTGGGCCTGGGTGTCATATTATCAGTCCAGATTCCATTAAGGTAGCATGCAAGTCTTGTGAAAAGAGATTCCCTCTGAGTCCAATTCCATCATGCAGAAACACCAGCTCCAGAGAAGGGCCATCTGCCATGGCAGTGAACCCCATCTGCCATGATCATAGAACCCGTGGGTCTCTTTATTCCTCAAAAGAACCAATACCTGGGGTTGTATCTACTTTATCTGTCTCTCAGACTCTGCTCATTTGTGCATAAGGGCATTCCTTCTGACAACCTCCAGACTCTTTTTTAGAGACTCATAGCCTTATATTCTCATTTCTCCTTTCCATTTCCCCCTTACATTAGGTCAAACAGCATTTTGAAGTCATGTTATTATATGTGGACAGGGATATTCTGCTGATCCGTGTTGAACCTTTAATTCAAGGTCCTTTTCTAGTTGCATCTTCACCTGATATGTGGTAGTGATCCCTTGGTGCCGGGGAGGCTCATCCCCGGGTGTCATGTCCCACGCTGGGGGGACTGCACTGCATTTACATGCTGAGTTTGGCTGTGAGAGTGGCCACATTTGAGTAACATGAAGGCTGTCAGGAGGAAACTCCCAGGCACAGTGCTACTCTAGGCCTTATTCTTATTGGAGGTGTATAGGCTCAAAAGCATAGCCATAAGTATCAGGAGCCCACTGTTGGGCCCTCCTTCCTTCCTGGTTCTTGCCGTTGCACCTGGGGAACTGCCGCTGCTCCCCCAGGGTCCACGACAGTGACCCCCTGGCCAGGGGCCCAGTACCCCCCCCAGCTATTGTTTTTAATTGTTTCCACTATGAGTATATCTAGACATTACTATATACCCTGGGCATATGCCCTGTATAACTCGCTGTCAACCATATATATCCTGTCAATAGCATCCTATATCAGTATTCCTCCGCTGCCATTGTTGAACCACTCTGTGATCCAAAACTTCCTGTAAAGTCAATCCCAGCATAATGTCAGCTTCACAAGAGTCTTAGATCACCGAAATTCATATATACAATATACAGTACTCCCCAGATTCACCATAAAACCTTTTCCCTTCCACAGTGATAATCTCTTAACTTGTTCATATCATATTTCCTGAAACTGATGTACAGATTCCAAGACAATAGCTTTCAAACAAGATGACATCTGTGCTTACTATGTGGTCCATACTTTAGGTTGTACAGTTTTCTAAACTTTTTAGTTATCCTATGTTTTGCCATATTTGTTCTTTCCATTTGTGTCATTCATTGTTTTAGGACATCCCTGCTAATCTGTTCCCTGTCCCCCAATATCCATCGAGTCTGGAGCTTTAATGGCCCTGATAAGGACCTAGCATCTTTAAAATTAGATCATGTGGGATATTTAAAATTGAACCGATTTCTATCTACAAAGTCTTGAGATGGATAGAAATCACTAGGCCTGCCGTAAATGTTATAAAGGATGTATTACTTTGGCAGAATCAGACCCAGGTTTCATGGGGCCTGAAGCTTATACAATTTGGGGGTTTCTTTTTAAGAAAAAGAATACAAAATTAGGAATATAAAATTAGGTACAAAAGAGAATATTTATTTGGAATGAGAGATTAAATCAAAACACATTTGTAAAGCCTTGGGTATTTATGCTCCTCTCTTGAGATCTCTGTAGGTACTTAATCAGAAGGGTTAACCTGCAGGCCCTGCAGTCTTGCAGCTTGACTTCCCTGTGGAACCCTGCATTCGTCCAGCACGTGGAGGGACCTGTGCAAGGGAGGGCTCCAGAGCTTCCTGTAAACTCGCCTCTGCTCTCTGGAGGAGATGGAGCTGCCACCTCCTCTGACTGTCAACGAGATGTCCGTGACATCTGGCGCGAGCGCTTGAGGACCTGTCTGGATTTTCCTTTGAAGTGAACTTGAAGCTTTTGGTTGCTCCCTCCCAGATGATACAAAACCATTTCTCAAGGTAGTTGGAAGATATTTTGTCCCCCCTTTCCCCTCCATCCTCTTGTCTGACCTCACCCCAAGAGCTGCCATCGCGTGTTTCTGACACACGTCCCCAGCCACCTCCTGGGAGACGCCCTTGGCAAGTCCTGGGCTGGCGACTTAATATAGCTCGGCCCCTTACCTGATGTCTTTCCCTTTGCTGGGCTGGTTTCCTTCTTTTGCTTCGTTCATCTTTGCCAAGAAGTTAAAATATGATACAGAGTTTTTTCCATACAAAATACAGTAATGTGTCAGGTTACAAACGCCTCATCTTTATTTGGTTCAGAAGCTTCTTCTGACTGTCACGTGTGGATTGTTCACGTGGCTAGGTGTTCGTGCAAAGTGCTTCCCGAGCGTGTGTGAAGGGCCCGATGGGGTGGAAACCAGGAAAACAAACCAGATTTCCTGCATGAACATCAATTATTCATGAGCACTTATTATCAAAGAAGCAGTGTTCACACTTTCCATATTTAAAAATTGTGTGTGTGTGTGTGTGTGTGCACATGCACACCTACTCTGTGCCAGGGACCATGGCTTATTGGAGAGAGCACCACACTCTCCCTAAGCAAGCTGAGTGTGAGCTGGACTTTTCCGGGGCTACTGCTAACCATACCTTTTGCCTTGAGAAAGGCCATCTAATTAGTGTTCACCTGAGCGCCTTCTCCCCCTTCAGGGCCCAATTCTCCATCTTCCCCAGTCCTAAGGTTTATAACTTAGCGCTGATGAACTTGACCTCTGGGTATAAGTTTTGATTCTGCCCCGTATTAGCCGTTTGGGCCTGAGTAAGTCTACTACATTGTAGAGAGGATTGGATGGACTAATTGGCCTAATGTAATACATACTCATTGAATGCTAGCTATGATCAATAGTCAGGATTATTTTTGTTGCAAGGGACAGAAGTTCATTGGAAGTAATTTAGGTACTAAAAGGGGAATTTATTGGCTTCCATAATCAAATCCAGGATGGGTACGGGTGCAGCAGGCAGCAGGGCTAATTGAAACCAGCAGTAGACTGTTCTCTATGCCTCTCACGTGTGCTTTCCTTGCAGTAGTTTTGCTTTTCAGATTGGTTTTCCAGAAGCCATCAATAGGCTTCCATGTTTCATAATGGAAGAGGCCTTCACATGTGGCAACAAGTTGAAAAATCCCAGGGAAGGATTCTGATTGGTTCAGCTCAGGTCACATGACCACCCATGTGGTAGTTCCCACTAAAGCTGCTTAAGTAGAGCAGGGGCTGCTGGGTAGATAAAAGTAACAGACGCTTACTGTGTCATCTAAATGTTCACTGCACAGTTTCTGGATCTAGGTAGAAACTAAACATATTCCCTTTTGTCCTTTTCTTTCTGACCCTCATGGCCACTTTCTATTACACAAAGGAGTCATCCAGAAAGTAAAATTAGCTGTAAGGACCTGAGGAGTGAGAAGAATCTTTCTTAGAGGATATTAGGTAGGAAAGGTGGCTTAGGCTGACCTGGGCTCTGAATGGAAAAGGGACATTACAGCCTGTGGCCACCTGGGAGAAACCCAAGTCAGGCAGATACATGCCTTCCTGAAGAGGAGACAAATTTCAGACCATGAATCACTTTAAGTTCAGAAAGCTAATTGGCATTATGTATCAAGATTCTCAGTCCTTGACCCAGCAGCTTCACTTCTAGAGTGTCAAGAACTATGGAAGGGCCTGAGATGTTACTCTACAGGTAAGCTAACAAGTTAGCCTGCCCCAGCTTCTTGGATGCTGGCAGAAGACACAAAACTGTGGGTTATAGACAAAGGACTTTATCATGCATGGCACAACAGGCACCATGAGCTTCATGTCCATGCCTGTTCCCCACCCCCACCCCAGTTCCACAGAGGTGACGGGCGATGTGGAGGTGCACCGATGTGGAGGCCGTACACACAGTGGATTTGCATCACAGCTGAGGAACCCTTAGCTTAGGGATCCCAAAACTTTGAAGAAGGACCACTCAACCTGGTCGGCAAACAAATCTCTCCTTTGCCCTCTTATCTCTATCTTCCAATACTGTGAGCTGTACGAATATCTTGTAAAGATAGTCTGGAACAAAAGATGATATAAGACGTGCAGAAACGCAAGTGATCCATGGAGAATTGTTTCCCAACCTAGAGAATCTCTCCTACGGAAAAGATGTCTGAAATGCAGCAAAGATTTAGTCATATGCTGCCAAGAGTCCAACATTAGGGGAGAGGCTGAACAGATTGCTGTAGATTACTCTGCAGTTTCTTCTCTCTTTTTTTTAAAAAGATTTATTTATTTATTTAATTCCCCCCCTCCCCAGTTGTCTGTTCTCTGTGTCTATTTGCTGTGTCTTGTTTCTTTGTCCGCTTCTGTTGTCAGCGGCATGGGAAGTGTGGGCGGCACCATTCCTGGGCAGGCAGCACTTTCTTTCACGCTGGGCGGCTCTCCTTACGGGCGCACTCCTTGCACGTGGGGCTCCCCTAGGCGGGCACTCCTTGCGCGCATCAGCACTGCGCATGGGCCAGCTCCAAACGGGTCAAGGAGGCCCGGGGTTTGAACCGCGGGCCTCCCATGTGGTAGACGGACGCCCTAACCACTGGGCCAAGTCCGCTTCCCACTCCACAGTTTCTAAAAGTAGTTCTGAGGATCGTGGAATGACAAGCGGAAATATTCAACTTAAAAGACCACAGGTTGCAAAATCAAATACATGTTTTTGTTTACTATGTGGAGTGATCTATTATAGAAAAAAATTGGGAAGGAGGTTTGCTAGAATGTTGATGGTCTTTCACCAGGCAGGGAGTCTAGGGTCAATGGCTTTTCATCCTTTCCAGTTTCTATATTTTTTCAGTTTTTCAATAATGAGCATGTATTACTTTTAGGATAGGAAGCAAAAAGAAATTATTTTTAAAAGCAATGCCTGGCATCCAAAAAGAAATTATTTTTAAAAGCAATGCCTGGCATCCAGAATTTGGCAAAAACAAGGGAAGAAAGCATAAAATAAGCAGGGGGGAGAAAGGGCTTCGGTTAAATTAGATGTCCAATTAAGCGATCTGCTTGGCTGCAAAATATCTTTTTGACAGACAATTAGTTCTGGGCAAGTCAAATGTTTCAATGGGGCCTTCTTATGGGGCAATTGAAGTAATTCATATTTGATGTGCAGAAGTGTTGTGGTAATTGGGAAACTTTTCTGACAAGAATGGCAATTGAAGCTGGGCTGGTTGTGTTTTCTTTTTTTTTTCTTAATAAGATATTTTTATTTTATTTTATTTTATTTTATTTTATTTTATTTCTCTCCCCTTCCTCCCCCCCCCCCCCCAGTTGTTTGTTCTCTGTGTCTATTTGCTGTGTGTTCTTCTTTGTTCGCTTCTGTTGTTGTCAGCGGCACGGGAATCTGTGTTTCTTTTTGCTGCGTCATCGTGTTGTGTCAGCTCTCCCTGTGGGCGGTGCCATTCCTGGGCGGGCTGCACTTTCTTTTGCACTGGGCGGCTCTCCTTACGGGGCGCACTCCTTGTGCATGGGGCTCCCCTACATGGGGACACCCTTGCATGGCACGGCACTCCTTGCGCGCATCAGCACTGCGCATGGGCCAGCTCCACACGGGTCAAGGAGGCCCGGGGTTTGAACCACGGACCTCCCATGTGGTAGGCAGACGCCCTAACCACTGGGCCAAGTCCGCTTCCCTGGTTGTGTTTTCTTTTCCTTTCCTGAAGTCCTGGTTAGAGAGGAGGGGAGGTCATTTCCTTGACAAGCCATAGAGTTGGGTCTGGTAAGGGTACTCAGGCTGGTGGATTTTAGGGTGGAATTTTCCATTGATTAGAGGAAGCTGAGGGGGGACAGCATAGAAGGTTCAACAGTAACAGCATCAGCAACATTTATTATAATATAATTATTATCAACAGCAATCCACATATATTGAGTGTTTCTGCTATGTCAGTTATTGTACTAAGCACTTTGTGTATCTCTGAATTTCTACAGCTATACAAGCAACAGATATGATGGGGTCTCTATATTGCAGATGAGGAAACTGAGGAACAGAGAGGTTAGGTGCCTTGTCAAAAGATTACACAGCTTGTAAATGATGGAGCTGGAATTTGAAACCAGAGGCAGTCTGATTTCATATGCCTTATACATATGCCCCTGGATGTGCTTGCTGGAATTTCTTTGAAAATAGTCTTGGTTTATATCTTTCTCTATACTTTCCTAAACAAGGCCATCTGATTTTCCCCACAAGGTATGCAGAGCATATTGTTTCTGGTTCATTTGAAAGAGAAAAAATTTGAAACCCAAAATGGTTAAGGGATTTATTTAAGGCCACATAGTGACAGAGTAGGCAAATTCCATTTTAAATCAATGCTGCTTGTAAATTTAAATTGATAACGTCTTCTATAGTTCATGAAATTGAATGAGAGGTGGCACATTAGCTCAAACTTTCAGATACATCTTGCTATACTTCCATGTACTATAAACGTTCACAAATAGACCTGGCCTTGAGGCATGGCTGAATCCAGGTGCTAAGGTGCTATACTTTGGAATCTCTCTGCGCTTTGTCTCTCAGCTGTGTTGGCTTCATTCTCAGCTCTTTCCTTGTGTCCATCAGTGGCTCCTGACCTACCAGTTTAGTAACCCCAGGGCAGAAAGAACTTATCATTTCCATGAGTGTCGACAGAAGTCCTGGGGCTGACTCTTCCAGGAGAGCCATGGTCATGTGGCCACCTCTGAGCCCATTCTTATGACTATAGAAGTGTAATATGATGACGGTTGAGTCTTGGTCATGTTCATTCCTAGAGCCAGGGGCTGGGTCAGCCCTACCCGACTACATGGATGAAGAATGAAGAAGGGTTGTTGCTCAAAAGAAAATAGAAACACTGTTACCAGAAAAGGGGATAGATGTTGCTAGGGCAAAAATAACAGTTGTGTTGGCAACCCATCCAGAATACTGGAAAGAAGGTTACACCGGGAATCAGGAGACTTCCTGTCTATACTTGGCTTTGCCATAGACACATAGACACAGCTGTGTGACTGAAGTCAGTGACTTATCCTCTCCGTGACTCAGTTTCTCCATCTGTAAATAAAAGGGGCTAGACCAGAGGTCTGATGTTCAATATTATTCCAGAGATTTCTGAGTATAGTGGACACTTGGAAAACAATGTGTTCCCTGCTGCCTTACAGCTTTCCTTGGGAACTGAAGCTTCTGTTTCATGTCTAAAGGGACTCTCTTCAGTGTGGGAAAAGGTGATCTGTTATTAAACCAGGTATGTGCACAGGTAGTTGAAATCAGATGCTTGCAAGTTTTTTTCAGTTTCGTGCCTTAGCTTTTGAGATTGGGGTCTGCCTTGACCATTATTTCCCGTCAAAATGACTCGACTGTCCCGGGGGAGGGTGGGCTGCACATACAGCACTAAATTTAATCAGTAAATGTTTTTCCTTGACAATCGATTACAATGAAATGTTTGCAGCTTTGGTTTGGCTGTGGTTGTGGTGGTTTTATTTGTAGACGAAAGGAAAGGTGGGCAGAATTTGGGGGGAAAGAGGACCAACATGGAAGGAGTCCCTCAATAGCTGCTCCGATTTTCATGTCAACCACTCAGGGCAGGTGACAGTAAGCTCCCGTGACAAATGAGGGGCCGAGTTTAAGAGCGAGTGGGCTGTTAGCACGTCAAATGCATGTCTTGTGGATTCCTGCCTTTCGTTGATGTTCCTTCAGCCACTGGCTATTGGCCTCCTCCTATGAGCTAGACACTACTGCAGGCCCTGAGGACAGAGGGGTGGCAGGACAGACCTACTCCCTGGGCTCATGGAGCGCATGATTAGGGGAATAATAAATGAGTAAATATATAGGGATTGTCAAGAGTGATGAGTGTGATGAGTGAAACAACATCCGGGGAGGATTTGAACCGTGCGGAGGAAAGAACGGGGCAACGACCTGCGGGAAGATGTCCAGGTGGGGGGCGCGCACGTGCCCAGGTGGGAATCGGCTTGGGGCAGACGGTACCATGTGCTGGGCAAAGGGGGCGAGGCAGGGGGCGGGCCTGAGGGCGAGACCCCGCAGGACCTGCCCCTCAGCGCTGGGCGGGCTCGCTAAGGGATGCTGAAGAAGAGGTCTTCGTTATTGCTTCTATTGTTCGTTTTTCTTTACCAGCTTTGATTTTGGAGATAGAATTTACATACAGTACCAATCAGCCGCTGTGTGTGTACGATTCAGTGAGGTTTAGCAATTACGGCGACAGCTGAGCACCCATCGCCACCATCCAGCTCTGGAACATCCCCATCGCCGCACAAAGTTCCATCAGGTCCACCGCCACCGCTAGTCCTTCGGCTGTGCTTACGTCTAACTTTGAATTCTGAAGCTAAGTTTTGAATCAAAAGAATACATTCCTTTGATGCGCTGAACAAGTCATTTGGTTGAAAAAGGAAGGGTCGGTTTAGACACCTCAGTTGGAGAACACTTTCTCTGAACTCAATCTGGGCCCCACAGCAACTCTGAGATGTGGGGGTCGCCAGCCCCATTTTACAGAGAGGTTTCGCAGAGAAGTTAAGCGACCTGCCTGAGATCACACAGCAAGTGGCTGAGACTCTAGATCTTAAACCTGGTTTAGGTTTCTTGAGTCCCTGTGCAGTGCTATCTACCTCACATCCAACTACTATTCTGCTGATTTCTGAGCACCGTAAATTAACCAACCTGTTGATCCCTGACTGAATTGCATCCTTTAGCCTTTCTCTGCCTCCTGGGGCACAGTCAGACACTGCTCGGGCTGGAGATAGAAGGTTCTTTGGGCCGTGGCTTGACTGCAGAACTTGCATGAACTTTCTCTGAAGATATATTCCCCAGTGTCCACGCAAGGGATAGGAATTTGGAAGATAACAGGCTACAATGAAGACCCCTTTGTTCTTGGGGAGTGTTGGGCAGAAATTTCAGATCATGTCTTTTGGGAAAATGTTCTTATCTGCAGGCACTGGAGTCATGCCAGGATACATGTCTCAAGTTCATCGTGGAACATGGAAATCTCTGGGATTTGAATTGTTAAGACCCTGGGGGGGGGGATTGGGGGGGTAATAAGTGTTGGATTCAGGGGCTGGGAGCTGGGATGGAATGATACCCAAACAGCCAGGGTCTGGGAGATGTAAGTGAACGTGAGCTGGATCTCTAAAGCAAGAGGTAGTCTAGCTCCTTTGAGAAACAGACTCCAAGTTTAACCTGCAAGAAGTGCATTAGGGGGAAATGCCTGGGAGAGCAAATGGGGAGGACACAGAAAAGGCTGGAGGAGCTAATCCGGACAGTGATGCGTGTCTGACCCCAGTGCGTGTTGGTGGCACCGAGTCCTGTTTCTAGTCCCTGGTTCTCTGATTCTCATCCCTCCCTTTCTGGAAACTATTCCAGCTGGAGGAAGCAATGCATTCCTTTCTTGATTAAGTCAGCTCAAGTTGGGTTTCTGGGCATGCAACCAGGAGCTCTTCCTAACAGTTTCAGGGGGAGGAGGTAGAAGTAGAGAGAGAAAGAGATTGGGAGTAAGAGAGAGTTTACCTGGGACAAAGGCGCCTTTTCAGTTTATTAGCTCCTGTGCCTGAGATTTAAGGCCAGGGAAGGAAGGTGAGTTAGTTGATG
The DNA here is from genome assembly GCF_030445035.2 of Dasypus novemcinctus. NCBI lineage: Eukaryota > Metazoa > Chordata > Mammalia > Cingulata > Dasypodidae > Dasypus > Dasypus novemcinctus. The sequence continues at coordinate 56,362,408 of NC_080695.1, read as the reverse complement.
GTGGAAAATTGTAACTGACCATTAACTAGAAAGGCGCAACTAAGGCCTGTGCCGGACTGATTGTTAGGACTTTAGACAACAATCGAAAAAGAGTTTTTAATTACTTAATTACCCATTCTTCTTCCCGACTTTTAGGTTTATGACTCTTGCTTCTGGGATAGGATTTTTATTGCCTCACTACAAATTAAGCCTAGCCAAGAGCTCTCCCCTATTTCTGCCTCTTCAGTTTAAATTATTTTTAGCGAGGTGACAAGAAATGCTACATTACATGCCAGGTGGAAGGACTAAATTTTTTAAAAAGAGAGACAGAAGAAAGCATTTATCATATGATCTCTCTTCTAAACACTTGGCAACTCAAGTTAATTTAGAAAAAAGATAAAGTTAATGCTGCCGCTTGTTGCCTTAAAAACAAAAAGATTTATCTGAAGTGCTCTAGAATAGGCACCCAAAATCTGTGGTGGTAAAAAAAAAATAATAGTAGCTGGCATTTGTTGAAAATCTTAGTACCCTGCTCCGTCTTTAACGTTTGATATCTCCAATCCTGGCCAAGAAGCTGTGAGGATGGTTGATCTCCACTTTCCACAGGAGGAAACTGGTACCTCTGAGAAGTGACTTAACCAGAGTCTCAAAGACAGAAAAGATAGAACTGAGATTTGATTTGCATTAAAACCTTCTGAACTCCAAAAAAATCCATGTGCTTCCCGCTTGCAAGACAGTCACCTGCAGGTGCCAGGTGTGTGTGTGTGCTTGGTGGGTGGAGGTGGTGGTGTACGAGCTGTGAATGTCGACACTGGGCACGTGCAGGACTCAATGACACTTTGACTCAATGAATTTTAGAATCTATGGGTAACCGAAATCTCATTAGACTGAGGGGTCATTTATCTTTACACTATTAGCAACGGGTTTGTTAGGCAATGTAATTATATTTGTGTCCCTATAGAAAACAAGGATTCTTATTTATTCCTCTCTTGAAAACCAAACTAAAATAACGAGACTTGTTGACATTTGCCCTAAGTTCATTTTCAGAACAAGCCAGAATACAAATAAATCTGTAGGAAGAGGTCCACACTGTCCTATAGTTGCACTGCACTCTACAGTTTGGAAAGCATTTGTTACCATGTCCCTTTTGACCCTCCCAACAGACCCATGAGGTGGAAAGGAGAGGTACTGTAATCCCCATTTTCCTGATGGGGAAACAGGTTTGGAGACGTTGGCCCTAAGGTCACAGAACAATTATGACGCAAAACCCAAACTTGAACCAAGGTCCGTGTAACACACAGGTCACACTTCCTGAACAGCATTTTGGAGTCAGGTAAGGCTGTCTTCAGAAAAAACAACTGTTTTTGTTTCTTTTAAAAAAATATTTCTTTTTTCTTTTCTTTATATATATTTTTCTTTTTTTCTTTTCTTTTTTTTTTTAGCAGCACTCAACTGCTGCTTCAGATCTATATGCTGATTTCAGATACACCTTATCTTTTACATAATCCCAGGGCATGCATGTGGATGCTCCTTGATTTGAAATCCTTAGACGAAATGCTTAGAACTAGTGGGGTTATAAAATATGCTCCAGAATTTAACTTCGCTAATTCAACCCGATAGCTCCCGTCCTTCCCTGTTACCAGGGCTATGTCCCTCTCTGCTTCTGCTCGTGATTGCTCGGCCTGGAAGCACAACGCCAGCCACGTCAGAGTGTTTCTCCAGAGTGCTGGATCCCAGGTCTGCAGATGGCAGAGGGTGGGACATTTGCACGGGAGAAAGACGCCCTATTTTCTTCCTGTGCTCTCCTTAACTTGGAAGTTACATGCCGTCTGGAGGGTGTATCTCCATTTTTTAAAAAAAGCAAAACAAAACACAACAGCGACAAACAAGGCGAGCCTCTCTGTCTCTAATTGGAGGAATTAGCTGTGTCCTCAAGTTGGAGCAGCCAAACCTGTAGTTGGTGGCAAATTGCTGGGGTTCAGGATGAGCCAACTTTATATCTGATAGTAAAAGTTATACTTGGTGGGAGTGGATGTAGCTCAGTGGTTGAGTGCCAGACTCCCACATACGAGGTCCTGGGTTCAATTCCTAGTACCTCCTAAAAACAAAACAAAAAACAAAATGTACCAATGCTCTTTGGGGAGTGGATGGAGCTTGTGGTTGAGTACCAGATTCCCATGTGTAAGGTCCTGGGTTCAACCTCCAGTACCTCCTAAAAAAAAAGTTATACTTGCTTAATATAGAGACCTTAGAATATGGGATATCATAAAGAATACAATTTTGAAAATTTTTTCGGTTTTTGTCAGTCAGTGGGCCTGTTGGTCAGTAGACATTTTTGTCATATATGGTTATATATTGTTATATACTGTTATTGGTATCTTTAATGAGAATTAATTTTTCTGAAAGCTTTTCCTTGATAATAATAATGATAATATTTATTGAATGGTATCTCTCGGCTGAGTCCTGGTCAAGAGGTTTACCTGATCTGATCTCAATATTATTCTTATTTTGACTGTTTCCAGATGAAGAAATGGAGGCTCTGGGAGGTTAAGAACTTGTCCAGGTCACACAGAAATCGGGAGATAAAATAGGGTACTAACAAGGAGAAAGACAGAACAAGGAAACCAAACTCCATGTGCTGGTCATGAGCTGTATTAAAACACAAAGCAAAATCATTGCTTTCCATAGACTGTCACCCTCTTCAAAATAGCTGCAATGGGAGCATGCGCCCTTACTCTGGTCATGTGGCCACCTAAGAACGTGGCAATCTGTTTTGCCTGTAATCTTTATAGTTAATGATACGTTGGTCCTCTGAAGGTAGATTGGATTTTTCAAGCAATGGAAAGTCATTTGTAGCCAAGTCAGATGAAAATGGTTCATTATCAAGTTTGTTACCTTAATTTCTATTGAAATGAAATTTATCTTATAGCAATGAGGTTGGGTCTTTTGTGTGACTCTGGAAGACAATTTGCCCGGAGCGGTGGTTTTCAAACTTTTAACAAACTACCCCTAAGGGGCAAGAAGGATGAATTCAAACCCTGCTGAGTAGAGCCTGAAATCGCCTCTCCCTGGGAGAAAATTTCTTTGAAGTCTCATGCTTTACCTTGGATTTTTGTGAATTCTGTATTCTCCTTTGAGCTCTATCTATTTTCAATTACTTATGGAAGAAAGTCTGTTGGCGCCTCAGGAAGCTGGCCATGTTGGTACTGCAGCTCTGCTCGTCCCAGTAGGGTTCCCCGGGGTACCTGAGCCACAGTTTGAGAGCCATGACTTTATTAGAGGAACTCTCAAAGTATGATCCAGGATGTTGGTTGCCCCTGAGGGCATTCTCTCTTTAAAATTCCAATGTTTTGTTTAGGAAATACAGTTTAAAGTACAAAAATGAAATAATGTATAAAAAGTAGGGTGGAAAGTCTCTCTCCTCCCCTAGTCCTTCCCCGAGGTAGCCAGTTTCTAAGATGGCGCCCAGTGATTCCTACACCTGGGAGCCACGTCCTTGTATTACCGCGTTGCTCTTTGTGACCAACAGCATGCTGCGGAAGTGATGCGTGTCACTGTCAAGATTAGGTTATAAAAGACTGCAGCTTCTGTTGTCATCTCTCTCTCTTTCTGTCTCAGAGCCCTTGCTTTAAGGGAAGCCAGTTGCCAACTTGGGAGGCCTGGGGCAGCCTGGGGACAGTTCTGTGTGGTGAGGAATTGAGGGGTCTGGCTAAGGCAGTGAGGAGCTGAGGCCTGCCACAGTCACACGGGTGAGTGCCGAGGCAGTCCCTCCGTCCCAGGCAAGCCTCGGAGGCATGCAGCGGCTGACCTCTAAACCGCTGACATCTCAGGGTCCTGGGAGACCCTGAGCCAGGACACCCCAGCTGAGCTGCTTGCAGAATCCAGATCCGCAGAAACCGTGAGATAATAAATGCTTGTCATTTTAGGCTGCTAGGTTCTGGGCAATTTGTTATACAGCAATAGATAACTAATACATCCTACCCTCAAGGGTGTCTTATGTTCTTTCTAGAATTTATTTATGGAAATATAAACGAATATAAATACAGATTCTTCTTTTTCCCTTTGCCCAAATCATAGCCTGCTCTATATACTGTTCTGTACCTTGCTTTCTCATTTAATATGATTTGGTATTTTGGAGAGCCTTCTATATTAGTACATAGAAATTTTTCTTGCTTTTATATATGACCGAATAGCATTCCATCCTTGTTGATGGCATTTGGGTTGTTTCCAATGTTTTCTATTACATTGTTTTCATGATTAATCTTGCACTTATACATGCAAATGCATTTGAAACATATACCACTAGAGGTAAGATTGGTGGGTCAAAATGGTGTGTGCATTTTTAATACTGATATTGTTAAGTCCCCCCCCCCCCCACACACATAGTGATTACACCATTTCACATGCCCCTCTCCCAGAAATGCACGAGACTGCTTGGCTCCCCACAAGGGAAGGGAGACCTGGCTGCCCTTGAAATCATGCAAAAGTGAAATTCTTCAGTTCAAAAGAACAGATAAAGCATACATTCAAAGGCTGTATTTTACTTATGACTAAGTCAAACTCCCAAATTTGTGTCTTCAAAATTTGATACTCAGAAATGAAATTAGTGTGTTCCTGGAGTTTGCAGAGGATACAAATTCCGTTTTCTTGTAAGACTGGCAGCCATGTAGAGTGTGTCAACGATAGCACATGCATAATGTGGGAATGACTAGGGCGCGGGGATTGTGGTCTCTTCCCCTGCAAGAGTGAACTGCCCCAACACGAACATCCAAGAAACGATCTGGAGGACTCCAGAAGGATTTTCAACAAGGGTAGCGTCATTGGCATAAGGAGGTACCTTCCAAAGGAAACACTTTTTTACCATATATCATTGTTTATAAGATACCATTGATTGTAGGTTAGACCATTGATTTGATAACAGCTCTTTACAGGAGTAAAAAAAAAAAAAAAGAAACACTACATGAAATGCTCACATTGATTGTAAGATGAATCTGTTTTTAAAATGATGAAATATGAAAAGGCCGGTAGCTTAGAATTATGGAAATGCAATTGTTGGGTTCAATTCTATTCAATTCAATCCAGTTGAGAGCTACAGCAAAACTACTGTGTACCTCTAAATTTAAGTTTAATTTCTCCATTTTTCTTTCTGTTCCTTTCTCTGTGAGAGGACTGGACTGGAAACGAGTAAATAAATCAATCCCGATCTGAGTGGCGTTGATCCGCTGAGGCCGAGTGAGCCTGCAGTGGACTCAGGCAATCCTGGGTTCGAGTGCCGGCTTCTGCCACTTACTTCCTGGGAGATCTTGGGCAGATTGCTTAATGCACTGTTTTTTGAGCCTCAGGGTTCTAATCTGTAAAGTAGGAATATTAACACTTGTCCTAGAAAGTTTGCGCTTTTTGGGTTGCTAGCACCAAAGGCCTAACTCAAGGTATCTTAAGTGCAAAGGAAGGCTTTATGGGGAGGAAGCTGGAGCTGTTCAGAGAACGAGAGGCCACAGGCAGGCAGGAAAGCCAGTAGGCCTTGGAAAAGTGGTTCTAGGGCTGGTGCACTTCCAGGATTGTTGATGTGCAAAGCTTTGCCTCCCTAGGCACAAATATCCATGTTTTGGCACAAATCTAAAGTTACATGTCTTCCAGACTCAGAGGCAAGAATGAGACTGATCCTGCTCTCTTGGACCTAAGATCCAAAATCCCAAAGGCCCAGTTTGGGGGATGTGTCTATCCTTGGGTCAAGCAACTTTGAACAGAGGAGGAACGGGGCAGCTCTTAAAGAAGGGATGGACAGAAAACCCCACGGATCTCCGAACAAGGCTTCCGAGGGGATTAAATGTCTGCGATATACCTAGCACATAGCAAGTACCACAGAATGGCTAGTACTAATAGGAATGATCAGCATGGATACTGATGACTGCCGTTTACCGGTTGCTTTTTCTATGTGATGGACTACAGCAAGCCTTTTCCATGCACACCCCACCAATAAAGCATTTTCATTTTCACGTCTCATCACTAGTAAATCCCTCTCCCCCCAGAACCATTAAAATATCCACAAGCCACAACTGAGTTCCCGAGGAAGGGCTTAGGGCCACAAAATGAGACAAAGCAGAATTTGAGTCCATGACTGCGCAGAGATGAGCAAGTTTCTGCTTTTTGTGCAGGAATGAGAGCCGCTGGTGCCGAATGACCCTGAACTTTGAAAAGTTATTGCTGCCTCCCGGGTGGAAGTGAAGCCAGTGCAATGACTACAGATGGGTTTTCTGCCCTTTGGGTGAGGGAAGCAAACCCGCACACCTGTTGGGGTGGCTTTTCTGTGTTGTCTGCCTGGAGTTCAGATTTCTGGCATTGATAAAACATCTTGGTGCTCTTAAGCCCTGAATCTGTTTCAAAGTCAGGAAGCCCCAAGACTCTGTAATTACTCTGGGCTTTGGAGAATAGTTCCCTTTATGAACAAAATAAAGTAACAGTAGAAAGCTGTCCAGAGGGAGGAGGTACCAGAGGGAGCAGCAGGGCTGCTGCCGCTGCTGTAGGTGGCAGGTGGGCGTGCGACTGCTTGAGCCACACCTGCTCCCCCCGGGGCTGGAGAGTCGAAGCGAGGTTTCTCCTAGTCTTTCCCCTCTCCAGACTGGATGTTTCCCATCTGCCCTTCTAGACCACGCTCCAACCCCTTGGGAGGCTGACCTCCAGGGACTGCATTGCCTGGGCTCCTTCGCCCCCTGGTGTCTGGTTGGGTTTGGCCAATGGGGTCCTCAGAGGATATTAGAGGGTGGGAGGTGAGCGAGGCTGGAACATTTATCCCCGGGGCTCCCTCTCCATTGGGTTACATGGGGTTGGCTGCATTTCCCTCCTGAAAGCCACAGCCCCTGCCAGGCAGAGATCTCTGACAGCTACAGCTCCCCTCGTGGGCTCCCTCCCCTCTCCCTCTGCCCATGTAGCAGCGGCTAGTGGCTCCTCACTGGTGCTAGTTCTGGGTGCTGCAACAACCCTTTTTGGTTTCCTTTAATTCTGCTCATACCTCTGTATATAGGTAGCTCTTCGTTGGCACTTCTTAATTACCCAACCTGCATGAATGCTGTTTCCTTCCATGACTCTAAATGATGTGGTGTTCCGGAAAGTGGAGTCAGGGCACTTAATTTTCTCACTCATTTATTCATTCATCAAACCTTCTATAAATACCTACTCTGTGCCAGGGCTTATGCGGGGGCTTCAAAGCATAAGATGTGGTTCTTGTCTGTATCTCTGAGTCCTTGGTTTTTCACCCCAGAAACGGGCTCGAAAGGCAAAAAGAAATATGAAGCACTTTGCTGAGGGGGCGTGCTGAAGGGCCAGTCTTGGACAAGGAGCCACAATTAAGGTAGGTCCAGAGGGCTATGCGGCAGTGACTGTGCCAAGGGCACATGGCAGGGACAGCCACATTCACTGGCCTCAGTTGCCTCCCCTGCAGAGAATCCCTGGAACCCCAATAGGCCCCATGTCCTTGCACGAAGGTTCCGGGTGAAGTCATCTGACTGGCTGAGCCCAAGTCACATCTCAGCACCCAGCCACCCATAGGGTGTTCCTGGGACTATCCCAGTTTTTGCACTGGAACTTCTACATCCTAGGAAAATTCTCAGTCGTCTGGTGTTGGAAAGAGGGAAAATCTGATCCCTTTGACTTCTGTTTCCCAAGACTGCACACAATGAGCGATTGGAAGGATGTTGCAGACAGAATTTGGATTTTTGCAAGAAACAGTCTAGCTAAAATGATAATTAATAAGTAATTAATTAATGCATTCAATAGGTATTTACTAAGGCAGCTACTATGTTATGTATCTGCCTCTATTGTCGGGTCTGGGTATAGAGTGGTGAATATAAAGACGTACTCTCTGCCCTCATGGAGTTTATAGTCCAGTATTAGAGATAGACACTGAGTGGACAGTAAAAAAAAAAAAAGATGTATAATTATAAATTTTGATAAGAGCCATGGCGGACAAGTATTGGGAGCTATGAGAATATATAAATCCTAGGGTTTTTCAATCTTGGGGGACAGGCCTGGTCAGGGATGGCCATCTTGAGGAAGTCACTATTAAGTTGAGACTTGAGGAAATCACTATTAAGTTGTGAGGATGAATTAGCCAAATGAAGTAGAGGAGAGTGGGTGGAGAGGGGAAAGCATTCCAAGCACGAGAACAATGACTCAGAAGCCACACATATTTGTTAGCAAGGAACAGAAAATGCACCTCAAAATGGCTAAACAATATGGGGACTTTTATCTTCACAGAAGGAGGTGGAGTGCCACCGGGTTCAGCTTGTTCAGTCGTTCAATGACATCATCAAAGACCTGGGCTCTTGCCATGACCGGCAGTTTGAAATTGTTCTGTGAATTCCCCAAAGAGAAAGACTGTTTGTGGGCTGGTCTGCTCCCGTGAGCAACTTTTTCAACTGGACGATTTCAGTGAGACGTGGCTCAGGTTGAGTCTCCGCCCTCTTGCTGGGTCCTATAAATAAAGAAGACACGCGGGAAAAGAGAGCTCTGCCATTTTTGAACCTGCCATGTGACAGAAAGGAGAAGCTCAAGCAGCTGAGGCCCTGGGGAGAGATGAGCCATTTGCCAGATCGCTTGCAGCTGAAATCGGGAAGAAAGCAGCACAGCCAAGCCCGAAAGAGGCTGGGGAGGAGACCAGCCCTGTGCCTGGTTGCCCTCAGCTGAGCTCGGGGAGATGCTACATCCAGGAGGGGAAGGCAGAGACAAGGCAGGGATCGCCTGCTATTTTGCTTTACCATCACGTGGCAGCCGACTTGGGTGAGAAAGCACCTCTTTTGGTGCCTTGAGTTGGACCTTTCAAGGCCTTGGAACTGTAAGCTTCTACCCCAGATAAGTGCCCTTTATAAAAGCCAACACATTTCTGATACTTTGTATCAGCAGCCCTTTGGCAAGCAAAAACACTATCTTTCTGCTATGACTTGTATAGTGTGGCTGTCTTAGTTTGCCAGGGCTGCTATGACAAATACTGCACACTGGTTGGCTTAACAATACCAATTTATTCTTTCAGTTTTGGAGGAGAGAAAACCAACATCAAGATACTGGCAGGCCATATTTTCTCCAAAGTCTGTAGCGTTCTGTGGCTTGGACTCTGCCTCCATCACACGGCAATCTGTCTCTTTCCATCTCTTCCTCTGGTTTCTTTTCCGGTGTCCAATTTCCTTTGCTTATAAGGACTTCTGCCATAGTGGGTTAAAGCCCATCCTCATTCAGTTTGGCTGCACCTTAATTAATGATATCTTCAAAGCTGCTGTTTACAAATGGGTTCACACCCACAAGACTAGGGGTTAGAACTTGGACGTGTCTTTATAACATGTCTTTACGATTTAATCCCCCAACAGTGGCCTTTTCCTCAGCCTTTCCCCCTAATTGTCACAAGATGGCTGCCACAGCTCCAAACATTTCAGTGTCCAAAGACTAGAGGAGAAAGTTTCCCTTCCTTGAATCCATTTTTAACAGCAAGGAGGAACTTCCCAGATGTCCTCAACAGGCATCCCATAAACTCTTATTGGTCATAATTCGTACCATACCTGTTCCTAAAACGATCACTAGAAAGGGGGTCAGTATTACTAGGATTGGTTTAGATCACTCAAGATTTAAAACTTGGTGCTCAGAAGGGGCCCAGCTTCTCCTGAATCATGTGGCTGTTCAATACCTAAAGAAATCGGGGTTCAGTTAGCAAAAAGGAAAGGGAGCTGTCTCTTGGATAAGCAACAGTAACATCTTCTGAAATGTAGGAAAGGACTTATGGCCAGGGGTGTGCTATGAGGCTGGTGACTTGGGAAGCTTCCAGAATGTGATACCCTGAGGAAGTAGGTGGGATCCAGGAAGCTCAAAAGGGACTGTCCCCACATCACAGTGAATGGGTGGCAGAAGTCATTTTCTCCACAAAAACTCTCTCTGCCTTCAGTGGAGAGACACCCTCACGGAGGCAGTGTTAACTTAGGCCTCCTCGTTGTTCTGGCAGTGCTTACAGTGGGACTTTCCCTGGACTTCATCCATCAGCAATGTAGGAAGCATTTCCAAGCCCAGGGTCTCATTTGCACTCTACTTTGTGGAAGGGAAACTAAGGTTCAGAAGGGAAACAAGGTCAACAGCTGGAACATAAGAGCATCTGCTCTTGAACCCAGATCTTTCAACTGGAAGTCCTAGTGTTCTGTCTCCCTTCTCTAGATGACTCTGTACGGCCTTCGGGGTTGGTCCTCAATGATGATGTACTGAAGGGATGAACGAATCCCCCTCCAAACACCCCCCCAAAAAAAAGGTTAAAAAAAAGTTTTGCAAAGATACAAGCCCAGTTGCGAATCTCACCGCGGAAGCATGCATACAACACAGTGATCAAATAGAGACGTATGAGCTGGGGAGCGGAACTCACCGTGCCAGGCCCTTTGACAACACCGGGTATTTACCTTGCAGATGAACAACTTCATTTCTCATCCCAAATGCATCGCTGGTGGATCATATTTATGCAGATCGGAAGCCATTCCTGTTAGTTTATTTTGTCCTGGGATGTTTGTACCCAGTTGATTTTCTACCTTTTGACTTGACACTGTTCTTTAGGGGAACGTGGTCTTGGATGCATTTCGATAAACAATGCTGGAATGACAGATTTTGGCTTTAAATGAAATTGTGTTCCATAAAGTGGGAGACAAAGGCTTATAACTCACCGTCGGCTGCAGACATTTCGGCGAAAATTATCTTTCAGGCTTTGATCTCCACTGTATCATTTTACTGAGTGGCCTCATGTGCTCTATCAATCAAACCCACTGAAGATGCGGGAGAATCACATTTAAAATCAAATACAAATCATAGATTCATCTGCCTGGGAGGAAGAGAAATGTGTCATGAATCCTGGTTTCAATCTTCTGTGATTACAACTGAATTAGTTTTTGAAAACTCTGGAGGATGAAGTTTCCCACTTCCCAACTTTCGTATTATTATTATTTTTTGAGGGGGCAATAGTAGATGGGTGTAGAGGCAGCCTAAAATGATTCCACAGTGAGACACAGTCTTGCTTTCTGCCTAACTGTAGGATAGAGCCTTTTAATATTCTCCTGATGGAGATTTTTCATGAAGGCAAGGATGTTAAGAAGAAAGATGTTTTCTAACAAGAAAACATTTAGGCAAGGAAGATATGACCTTGCTCATTCATTCTCACCTTTTTAGGGGTATACGTGGAGAATGAGGGAGAATCAGAAAGGCAATACGATCTGCTGATCTGCTTTCTCTGTGTGAGGCCCTGTACATGGATAATTTCATTTAATATCCACGTATCTGAGCAAGGGGGATAATCCACACCCCTGCTTTGCAGATAAGGAAACAGAGGTCAACGATCCCGTGCCTGCTCACTGAGTCGACATGGGATCCTGAGTCTACATGAGGTTGAATATCATGCTTTTATAAAATTTTTTGGTAAAGAGTATTTCTGGTTGATCACTTCCCCTTTCTATATCTATGTGCTTGGCACATAGGAGGTGCTTGAAAGCACTTGTTCAGTGTCTGAATCAGGGTTAGCAAATATTTACTGTGAAAGCCCAGGTGGTAAGTATTTGTGGCTTTGTGGATTAGTCTCTGTCACCATGACTGACGTCTGCCGATGTCACCCGAAAGCCACCATCGTCAATGGGTGACCAAATGACCGTGTGCCAATAAAACTTTATTTATGAATGCCAAAATTTGAATTTCATATAATTTTCACTTGTTCTGAACTATTACTCTTTAAAACAAGTTTTTCCCAACCATTTAGCTGGCAGGCCATAGGAAAAGAGGCACCAGGCTGGATGTGGCTTGCAGGCTTTAGTTCGCCCATCCCCGGTCTGAATAACAACCCCCTTAGGCACCCCGCTAGCAGGTGTCTCTCGAAGGTGCCCTCCATGGGGGATGCATCTATTTTGAGAGGGTTCATGTTCGCAGCCTTCCTGTCTTTAGAGGAGTGGTTATGCCTTGACCTGGCTGCATCCTGGGGCTTTTTGTGACCTCCAGTCTGGACAGTGAAGAGAGAGGATGAACTAACAGATGGAGCCAGAGAGGTGAAGTCAGCCTACTTGAGAGACAAGGTGTTGGGGAAGAAACAGAAAAAAATCTCAGCCGTCTTGAGGTCAGAGAGACCTTTTAGGGTTTGTTCTAGGGAAAGTGGCAAGGGCAGGAGAACTGGGGAGGCAAGAAAAGGCTTGGAGAGTGTCCTCGGGGCTTAGGAAGGGGGTCTCCTATTGTTGAGGTTCTCACTGGGGACAGAATTGCCCCCTCGGGCTTTTTAATTTGTGGGGAGCTTTTGGCTGTCCTAGTGGTAAGGTATCACTCATGATGGGGACAACTGTGTTGCTACTCGAATGATCCACCAGACACTCAGGGGCATTGAATACCTATTTATGATTATTTGAGTCAAGAGCCTTCTTCTGTTTTACTTGTAAAACACTCACTGAACACTGACTTTTCCGGGAATGCAACCCCAGCATGGATCAGGAGAAGACTGAACTTGTTTTGTATGGAACTTTGTCAAGAACGAGTCATCATCACGGAGAGCCTTGGCCCTCTTGATAACGCCAGTTGCAGTATCTGAGCTTCTGAGCCAACGCACTGCTTCAGTCTGCCTTCGTGCCGGCCACGTTCAGTCGTTCTACCCATAGGTGTGAGCGTCTGTGCTTCATTTTGTCTTTCCTGGTGGAAATCCATGCTGTTTAATGATACATTCACTTCATTTCATCTCTCCTTTTTATATTATAATTAGGGCATGGTATCGACTTGTTAAAATAAGGGTAGGTCCCTTATGTTACCAATGAATTTCTTTTCAGACGGGAAAGAGAGGTTTTCAAAATACTCGTTATAACATAGGGACATTGGATCTGATGGGGGCGAGTACCTCTGTGTGGTAATAATCTTTGAGTTGATGCATGAGGAACTGCTTTTAAATTGCTTTTGGATTGCTGGAATATGTTTCTTTGAATGCAAAGATTGGACCCCTGATTATATTTGGGACACAAAAGCATCACGGAGGGCTCCAGGTTGCTTCCTTTGGGAGCGACTGCTTCCTACCTCTGCTCTTCCTTTTGTTTGTGGGGTGTAAACAGATGCCTTTTACCTCTGCATCAGTACTGGTTATTCTGGGCAGAATATTAAGTGCTTTGAACTATCCTTTAGCTCAGTTTGAAAAGAGCGTTCTTCTGACAGTCAGCTTTGCTTCAGAGTCTGGCAGACCCGAGCTGCCATTCTCCCCCCAGCATGGATGGGCGTGGTGGCCTCGGACAAGCCATGGCACCTCTCTGAGCCTCAGTTTCTTCTTCTGTGGAATGGTGTCTTCATTTGCCAGGGTTGCTGTGACATATACCACAGACTGGTTGGTTGAAACAAGAGGATTTATTTCCTTTCCGTTTGGGAGGCTAGAATCCAACACCAAGGCCTCAGAGGATCCTATTTACAAATGAGTTCACACCCACGGGCCAGGGGTTAGGACTTGAACACGTCTTCGTGGGGGATGTGATTCAATAGGTAGTAAATGGGGTTGGTGATACCCGCTCATAGCGTTGTATAGGATTAAACATGGCAATGTCCATCACACTATGTGTTATGCTACGCCATACTGACATATTCTCACAAACATGTCATATGGTGTCAGGTAGTTGCCCTTGTGCTTTATACACATTAACTCATGTAATATAACAACCATGGAGCATAGGTTCCAGAATTGGCCCCTATTTTACAGAGAGGGAAACTGAGGCACAGAGAGGTTACAAAGCTTTCCCCAGATCTCACAGCTGGTAAGTGGCTGAGCCAGGATGTGAACCCAGGTCCCTGGCTCATGGTGGGTGTTGAATCCTTCTCTGGGAAACCAGAGAAAAGTCTTAAAAGAGACAGAGTGAAGGAAGCATGTGTTTTATCGGGGCACTTTCTACCTAGTTGGGCATCTCCTTACCAAATGTAGCAGTAAGGGGACACCCTCTAGTTCAATCAATTTCATTAATTTATAGTGTGCTTCAGGCTTGGAGCAGCCATGCCCAGCCTCCAGCTTTTGAAGGATGGAGGCCCTGCCCTTTCTTCCAGTGGAAGGAGCCATTGTTAATTTTCTCCTTGTGGCACCCAGAACGATCCTTCCTGTTGCCGCGTGGGACCTCGAAAAAGCTGGCATCTCTAGCCCTTCCTTTCTAGGTTAGTTTTTCATCCTCCAAGGGCCCAGAGGCATTGTAAATGAAAAGGTTGGCTGAGACTGTGCAGGCTATTAGTCTGATGGAAAATTCCATAGAATTTCCTACTACAATAGAGCTGGGTTTCTCAGATCAGACCACCTGGGATCAAACCCTGCCTCTCCACTTACTTCTTATAAGTGTGATTTGGGGTAAGCGACTTAATCCCTTTGGGCTTCATGTTCCTTATTTGTAAAATGATGGTAATAATACTGTGAAGGTTAAATGACTTAATGTCTAGAATATGCTTAGCACAGTGATTGGCACATATTACCCAGTCAATAACAGCTGCTTTATAATGGCAATTATTATCAATATTATCAAAAATAAAGCTATAAGAGTCCAAACTTACATTCTCTAAATTATTCAAACAAAAACCCTTCCCTCATTTTTTTGGGGTGAAATTTTAATATCCTTTTCTTAAGTTTTTCCAAGTTATTTTATGTTCTCAAGGATTTAATTCCTTTGACTTTTGCATCTTTCCAATATCTATAGGTAGCATAATGAGAGCAGAAATCCTGTCTCTGAGGTGTGCTTTCTTTCACTGTCCTGTTTGCCTTACCCAAGGTGGGCATTGGGAAGGAGAAATGGAGGAAAGACCAACCATCTCCTCCTTTAAAAAAACCCAATATGCAAACCCCTAAATCCTCCCTGTCATCATTACTATCTTCATTTGACAGATGAGGAAATTAAGACTGCAAGACATGGCTTGAGTTGCCCAGGGCTGTACAACTTACAAGTGCCAGGCCCCCAAATAATCCCATTCAGCCACAGAAGCAGAATTAACCACATCATCACATCCACCTAGGGAGACTAATGCCTTATTAATAATAATAAAATGAGGAGATCTAGCTTGAGTTTAAGATGTGTCTATAGCCAGGGTTCAGATTCATTTGATTTCCAGATCTACTGTTCAGCTGCGAGGTGTTGGACAAGTTATGTCGGATCTGACGCTCAATTTCTACGTCTGTAAAATGGGAATGATACTAGTGCCATTTTATTGTTGTAAAGATTTTATGATGCAATGCAGGTGAAGTGCCTATCAAGAGCCTGACATAGTAATTGTTGGATATATGTTGCGCATCATTAGCTAGGATGCACAATCAGCACAAGTTTGGTGTTGTCATTTAGGGAGCAGGAATCTAAGGGAAGGAGATATGAGTCAGCAGAGTTCTGGGGACGAGTGGACATTTCTGGCAAATGTCTCAATAATGGGTAAATCTGGGGATCCCATGAGAACCCTTGATGCTTTCCAGCAAAAAGTAACATGAAGAGGAGGAAAAGATGCTTGGGGGAGTGGTTAAGGACCACTTACTGAATGCACAGCAGATTGCAAGCCTTTTCCATTCACTGCATCACTTAGAGGCACAACCATGCTGCAAGGTAAGGGATGCCATCTCCATTTTACAGGCGAGAGAAAGGAGGCACAGTCAAATTAATACAACGGCTCACACCATCCCTGCTAGAGAGTAGTGGAGCCAAAATGTCAACCCATGACTGCTCAGACTCCAAAGCCCATGTCTAATAAAGCACATTTCCCCTCCACTTAGCCCAGTCAGGTAAACTGAGGCACAGGGTGATAAGAAGGGCTACAAAAAGAGAGGGTTGACTCTTTACTAAACATCTTTCCCTTTTCATTGCCAGTTGCTATCTATAAACTCTTCCAAACATGATAATGGTGTTGAATTTTCCTGTCATCTTGATTTGATATGAGAAATTTGGGATTTCCAAATTGACAGAGAAACCCGATTTTAAAGATGCTGAAAGGCAAACATCTGTGAAAAATCACAGGAACAATGTCAACATCTGTCCCTTTGAAAGGAAATTGCTGAGGTTCTCAATTTACAGCCAATCAATCTTGGAGACCAGGATGCCTGCAAATTTCAATTCATGGTGAAGCTATAGGAATGGCCAATTAATTTAGTCTGCATGCCTGTAAGATTTGTCATTGTGTCTAGTTAAAAACTCTCTTTTGAATTGGGAATGTATATAAATGGTAAAAAAAAAAAAATTAAACAGTACAAAAAAAAGTACAGCGAAATTAAGTGTTCTTCTTATCCCACCACCAATTCCTTTTTCCCAAAGATAACAAATACTGCTGGCTTCTTATAAAACCTTTCAGAGATACTCTTGATATAGAAAAATATGTATATATGGCCCCCTGCCAGTTAAAAAATATACAATAGCAGACTGTGCATATAATTTTGCATTTTGCTTATTTTCCCATGTAACGTATCTCTGGAGTCAATCCATTTCAGTACATGTAGAGGTGCCCCATTCTTTTTCATGGCTGCATAGTATTCTAGTGTTTGGATATGTGTGGCCTAGTTAACCAGCTCCCTAATGGTGAGCATTCAGGATGTTTTCTGCCATTTGCTACTGCAGTCTATGCTTTATCTACCTCTTGGTGCAATGTATGTGTACACCTGTAGGATAAATGTCTAGAAGTGGAATTGCTGGGTAAAAAGGATATGCCTTTATACCTTTTGGTTGGAAAAGAATGTTTTCTTCTTTATTTTGGAGGAAGCATCAGGTTCTTTAAGGGGACTGGGTGGAGGTGGGATACTGAACCTAAAAGCTTAGTGACCATTCACAGATGCTGGGGTTGCCCTGTTCTGACTCATCTTCTTCTTTGGGCCAGAGAGATGAAAGTTATGTCTGTTTGCTACATCTTTGGGGCTTTTCATTCTGCCATTGAGCTATCTTTACAGTTATCCCAGTCTGCAAGGTCAGATGTCTTTCTTTACCTTAACCCTCTTTATCCTGAAGTGTCCTTGTTCTCCCTAAATCCACACCAGCCCCCTCTTTTACTTCAGCAATAGAGCGCTCAGTCTAGTTACCGGGGGTCAGCCATGTAGACAGGCACTGCCCGTGTAGCTGACCGAGGTGGCTCTCTTAAAACCTAGTCTCTTGGGTAAATAGTTAATTCAGGATTCCCAAGTGAACCTGGACTTTAAGCCAGTCAACTCAGGAGCTTTCATGTCTTTCTCTTTCCACACTGGTCTCAGGCTTTGTCGTGGGTGCTGTGCTCTGCCCATGGCCGCGCAGGACGCTGAGGCAGCCTTTCCCCGCTGCCAGGAGGGTTGGCTGCCGAGGGCTCTGCTCACTGCCGACCCCGGGCCCAAGGAAGCTGCGTGGTTCAAGGACATGCCTTCCCCAGGGGTATCCCACATCCAGTGGCTGATCCCGAGGGTTCCAAAGGCCCGGCTCCTTGCCTTGACTTGGAATTGCCTCTGGTGTCTGTAGCCTCCGCACCATGGTCCCACTCCCCGCTTCTGCCTAACCCCACTTCCCTCATTTCCTTAAAGCTGTTGCAGCCCAGTAAACTCCTCATGCCCATCTCCAGCCCAGGGTTCGCCCCGCTGGGACCCTGACACATGAGCTTACACATCGCAGTGGGGTGTGGGTGCAGGGTGGGGGAGGTAGCTCTCTGGCCTCTTATTACTTCTCCGCAGTTGGCCTTTAGCAGCTGGCCCCAACCTGGTAGGTTCTCTGTAGGGGTCAGGTAGAGGTGGTTCCTGGTTCTATCTGCATGTGTCTTCTTTCAACCCGGTTCAATCTGTTTACTCTGCTACCTGGAAGCTAAAGAGTGTAGCGTCTTTCTCATCTCTATATTGTCCTTGTGCTGTAGAGGTTTGACTCAGCTAATCTGGGGTGTTCAAGGACCTTGAGCCTTCCAAAGAAGGGTCTGGCCTTTGCCCAGCCCCTGGGAGCTAACCGCTAAGTTCTCGCAGTGTCCTACCTGATAGGAGTGTCTTTATTTACCTGGGGGCTTGGGCCAACAGTGTGACTTATGGTGGTGGCCTCAGGCCATGTGGTAGTAGCTGGACCACCAGAGGGGCTGGAGACTGAGCAACCAAGGTCAGCCCCTTGGTGCCACATGTCCACTGACTGAGCCCCAGGAACATCCCTTATCACACATGAATGCTGGGAGAATTACGTGCTATCCATGCAAATCCACTGGGAGAGGGCAACTGGGAGCTCGCGCCTGGTGGCTTCTGGACCCTGCCCAATGTGTCTTTTGCCTTTGCAAATTTTAGTCTGTATCCATTCACTGTGCTAAATCATAACTGTGATTATAGCAGCTCTCCCGAGTTCTGGGAGTCCTTCTAGTGAAACTTTGAACCTGCGAGTGTTCTTGAGGACTCCTGACGAGGTCCCTGTAGGCAGGGACCCTCTCTGCTCAGCTTCCCAGTGGGGAATAGGCTGGGGTGAGTAGGAGAGCATTCCATTGCTCTAGGTATTGTTGTAAGTGTTGGTAACAAGGCTCTGACAAGGCCTTCAAGAAGCTTACATCCTAGCGGGGAGGGTGGACAAACACGCACGCAACCCAGCAATTGGACATGGAGTATTCTGTGAGGTCAACAGTTAACATCTCAACAGAGCTTGCCCAGTCCTGTCTGAGCCAGCTCCTGCCCGCCTCCCCATCACCCCCTTCTTCCACACTTCACACTCCTTCTCATCCCAGGGCCTTCGTCCGTGATCTTACCTCTGTCTGAACTGCTTTCCCTTCCCTCTATACTTGGCAGTCTTAGGTTGCCAGAACTCCTATCACAAACATCACACAATGGGGTGGCTGGAACAATGGGGATTTATTGGCTTATGGTTTTGAAACTAAAAATCAAGGTCTGGGCAAGGCTTGTCTTCTCCGCAAAGGCTGCAGTGTTCTGGGCTGGCTGCCTGCAGTCCTTGGAACTCCTTGACTTGCATTTCTGCCTCCATCACGTGGTGGTGTCCTCTCCTTCCCGGACTTCTGGGTTCTCTTTATGAGGTCTCCAGTAATTGGATTAAGGCCCGCCCTGCTTTAGTTGGCCACACCTTTACTAAAAGTAGCATCCCCAAAGGCACGATTTTTAAATGGGTTCACATCCACAGGAATTCAGAATAAGATTAAGGACGTATTTTACTGGGTGTAGTAGTCAGCCAAAGGGGTGCCAACGCAAAGTACCAGAAATCTGTTGGCTTTATAAAGGGTATATATTTGGGGTAAAAGCTTGCAGTTACAAGGCCTTGAATAGTCACCTGGAGGTTGCCCTCTCACCAAAGTCAGCTGCCCCCTTCTGAAGCAAGATGGTCTGCTCTCTGCGAGGCCCGGCCTTCGCCTGGGCTACCTCTCAGCTGCAGGCTGGCACAGGGCTTGTCAGTCAGGGCTTCCTCTCCCTCCTGGCATGGGGCTCGTTTCTTTCTGGGCCTACTTAGCAGTTCTGGTCTCTTCCCAAGGTCAGCTGCAAACTATCAGGGGAATGGCTCAACTCTCCCCAGGCCCCGAGATGCAAACTGACAGAGCTTCCTCTCTTCCTGGATGTCGATCTGGAGGGAGTTTCTGTTTTATGTCAGACCCACCGAGGGGATGGGGACTCCGCCTGAGTCATGCCCTACTGATGTGGTGGAATCAAGAAAGCCCTCAAAGCAATCTTAACAGGCAATCTAATCAAGGGCCCCTCCACTGAATCCAACACAGTCAAAGGGTATCACACCCAGAGGAACAGATCAGTTTACAGATATAATCTTTTCTCTTTTTGGAATTCATAAAATAATCTCAAAGCTCACATTGGGGTACATATGCAATCTACCACACTGGTTAACTCCCCACCATCCTTCTAGTCTTAGCATGTCATTTCCCCAGGGAAGCCCTCCTGGATTCCCTCCAGACCCATTGGAGCCTCCACCACTCTTTATTGTAGCTCCCAATGCTCTTTCTACAATGCTCTTATCCCAATGACCATGCGTCATCTTTCATTTTGATTTCAGTCATCTTTCTGAGTGCTTGGGAATTTGGATGTGCCATTTATCAAAATGAATCATTTAGGCAAAGTGTTATGGGCCCCTTCAGAATTCAGAACCTGGCCCTGGATTTCATCCCTTAAGTCTGCCAAGCCACACTCTCCTCCGTGGGAGTCTGAGCTCTGCACTCGAGACCTGCCAGCAGGAAGCTTTCCACTAACCAGCCAGCCCCACCATCTCCGGGCCAGTCCTCAGTTGCTGGCCTCTTCATCTGCTAACCTCTTTTGCTGCCTGTTGCCCTCCCTCCAGGTCAGCCGACAGGACAGCTGGTGAGGTGGAGAAATGTTCCCCACAGAAGATAAACGAGAGCTGAACCACAGCACGCAGTGAGCTCTGTACCCAACAGTTGGCAGTTGGGAGCTGCTAATTTTAGGCCCAGGGAGGAAGCTAATTTCTGCGATAGAGAGGCCACATGCCTTATCATGGACCAATTTGGCAAAGTCTAAAATGTATATGAAGCTGTGATAAGTCTGGATTTTCTCGGCTTTTATGCTGGGGGTTGCTTGTGAGAGTTTGTTGCAGTGCAGCATTAGTCACGGGGGGCATTATAAGTCTCCAAAATGACAGCGACAGTGGAACAAGGCAATTGGGGCTTGTATTAAGATGGGTCCTTTCTCTCTGAAGTTAGGCAACACGAGGCTGGTATGGGTTTTTTTGACATCATAGGGATTGCTCTGGGAATTCCCAGGCTCTCCAGGCCCTTTGGGTACCAAGAGTCTTCTCTTTGCCAGCCTGGCTCGTGTTCTCTGCTCCCTGCTAGGCTGACAGGTACAAGCCACACGGATGGATGTAGCCATCACCTTCTCTAAACTTTCCTGCTTGCTTCCAGGAATAACTCCAGCTCCATCTCTCGAAGATGACTTTTTCTTATTAAATGGATTGTTTGCAGAAATCCCATTTCCCCCCACACTGTATGGTGTTTGGGGAAAAGTCTGCTCCACCATTTACTAGATCTGCAAAACTGGGAAATCTCTTCATCTTCTTGAACTTCGAGTTTTGTATTGGATGCTGTTTTTGATTGTTTGCCTCACTTGTTCTAACTTCTTCCTCTAGGAAACCATTCTCCTTCATATAATTCCCCTCTCTTTGCTTTTACCTTGTCGTTCCATGGGGGATTGCATATGTTCATTTGTTCATTTGCCCGTTCATTCATTCATTGTATATTTATTGAGCACATATTATGTGAAAGGCTAGATACTGGGGATACAGTGATGAATAAAAAAAAATAGGGCCAGCCCTAGTAAATCATCGATTTATCAAACAACATTTGGGAGAGTGCCTAAAAGGTGGTATTGTAGAGGCAGCATTTTTAGGGTCCAGGAGGGATCCTAGTGAGGGCATGAGCTTCGGGGCAGGGTGGGGTGGAGAAGAAAGGCTTACAGTGGAGGAGATGCTTCAGCTGGCTCTTGAAGGGTGATCAGGGAGAGGGAAGAGCACACCAAGCAGCCCTGGAGAGGAATTTTGCACTTTTTGCTTATTTAGCAATCATCTGCTACTCTTCTAGTAAGAGCAAAATTTGCTTTGGGCAGTCGCTGCTCCCTATGGTTGATATTTAGCCAGCACACACAGGTATGGCCATACTAGGTATTTACCACCATCATCCACCCTAATTGGTGGGGCCTTGTGCCGTAGTAGTTAACTATTTTGAATATTACTCCTCTCGCCCCCCCCCCATTCCTTGACTGTGTGATTCATGAAAGACAGTTCCTCACCCACCCTCTTAGGAGTGGGCATGTGATCAGCTTACCCAGTGTCCTAGCCACCGTGATTGGTTCAGGGATGGACATGTGACCCAAGCTGAGCCAGTGAGCATCAGCCCTGAGACTACTGTTGGGGCTGTCAGTCTACGGGGGCCACTAAGCTGGTAGAGCATGAGCAGAAAGTGGCTAGGAAGAGGCAGTGTATGGGAAGAGCCCCCCGCACCGGGAAGAAGCCATCACAGAGGAAAAGAGAGCTGAGAGATGAAGGATAACTTCCTGCTCATGCCACTGGAATTGCTTAAATCTACTTCTGGATGTAAGTTAACAAACCGTCATTTTTGCTTAGGCAATTTTAATGTGGGTTTCATTTGCATCAGAAAGAATCCCTGACTGGTACAAATCATCCTTCCGACAACTGCTTTTATTCTTGAGTCAGAGATGGTCTCAGTGAAAATGACAACAAATTATGCCTGAGACACCTGCTGGCTAGCACCCACCAATTTCCTGCTCTCTGCTCCAGCTGATGCTATCCAGCAGGCAGCTTGGTTAGGTGCAAAAACAAGAGGGATTTAGAGTCAGATAGTCAAATATGCCATTTACCAGTTGAGCGATCTTGGGCCGAATACTTCAAGCTTTCTGCAACTCTGTTTTCTCATCTTGAAAAAATGGAATAACAATAGTTATTTTTACTCCCAACCCTCATGGGGTAGGTATGACGATTATATGAGTTAATGTCACCATAATGTAATGTACGAGCACACAACGAAATATAATTCTATCCATCAGATGCGGAGAGCAGTAGAGAATATCTTGGCAGCTCTCCTTCCCGGTGCCCTTTGCAGACTCCAGGAAGGAAGACAGCCACCCAGTCCTCTTCGTCAAAGTCAGGGAGGGAAGCTCCCTCTCCAGTCTGCTGAGATGGAGTCTGACACAATGAAACCTAATTGAAGGAGTGAGATGGTGTGAAGCTGTATGGACCCCAAAACATTTCATCCATTCCTGTGCGTGTGGACCCATCGTAGGAAGGAACTTTCCGTGAGTAGGATCTTAAGATGTGACCTACCTCATTCAGGGTGGGTCTTAATCCTCTTACTGGAGTCCTTTATAAGAGAATGAAATTCAGTTGAAGAGAGAAGGCCACAGAAGCAAGCGGCTGGAAGCAGCACAACCCAGAAGGGAAGGGAGAGGCAGCAGAAGCCGCCATGTGCCTTGCCATGTGACAGAGAAGCCCAGGACCGCAGCAGCCATTCTTTGGGAAGAAAGCATCGACTGTTGATGCCTTGACTTGGACATTTTCCTCAATCTTGAAACTGTCAGCTCGTAAACTAATAAATTCCCACTGTTAAAAGCAAACCCATTTCATGGTATCTGTTGAACAGAGCGTGACCTCCTAGCACCTTTCCATATAGTACAACCTAATCAGGGAGAGACATTCCATCACTTTTGCCCTTTTCTGCTGAAGAGGAGCAAATCACAGGTTCTACCTACCCTCAAGGGGAGGGGTATCCATGGGGCTCCCTTTGCTGTGTCTCCCACAAATGGATATAACAGTCATGAAATAAGGGCCGGCCTGGGACCTTGCCGGGCACGTAATGGGACTTGATTTGAACATGCTTATGTTATTATTAAGAGGGGCAGGCAGATGCCCAAACTAAATTCTGTTTGGGTGTTTGCCAAGGACCAGCCCTTCCCATGCATTCCCCTTGGAGTAAACTTTCTCGACTTGGGACTCACCTGAACTGTGAGAACTGTTTGGAGAACTTGCCAGCCAAAAATACAGCCCAGAGAATTTTGGAGCAGCTGCTTCTCAGGCTCCAGGCAAATGGTTCTGGCCTGGTCCTGAAAGCAGGGGATGGTTTCCTCATTCTGGGTCTCCCGGCAGCAGATGCTCCAGCGGAGGATGTGTGTCCACCCTGAGCGCGGTTGAGTGAATCACATTAATTTCTTTTATGACCCGAGGCAAGTTTGAAATTGGCTCTTCCGAGATGAAAGAGGAAAGGCAGTTGCAGCTCGCGAGGCCCCCCACTTCCCTTCTCCTCCGCCTCCTTCCCGCCAGGGCTCTAGCAATTTAATTGGGGTGGGATTCCTTCCACTGAGCAAGGCACTCGCAGCACGCGCCCTGCCAGAGACAATATTTTGCAGTGGCATCTGTGGGTGGACATTTGGGCCACCCGCTAGGCTGGTGTGCCCTGGTAGATCTTAGTGACCTTGCAATAGGAGAATTCGGGACCTGTCAGGAGCATCAGCAGTGGAAGGGGGCAGGAGGGGTCAAAAATAAACCTTGGCTGGGACATGTACCTTTTCAGTCCTGTAATTGCCAATTGTCAGGGTGAAATATTGTCTCCGAATTCCTATCTCCAGGGATGATGGTTTCCCCTCATTTTTGGACAGTGTGTTGGAGGTCGGGTAGGTCTATGTCCTGGTTTGCTGGGACAGTCCTTGTTTAGCTTGCTTTCCTGGGTTATTCCTGTCCCAGGAGCATTCAGGTTTTGGTAAACTCTATGGCCAGGATTCAGGGATTCGCAGCTTTGGTGCTGTTGACATCTGGGGCTGGATATTTGTTTGTTTGTTTGTTGGGAGGAGGGGGTGCTGTCCTGTGCATTGTAGGGTGCTTAGCAGCATCTCTGGCCTCCACTCCCCAATCAAGTAGCAACTCCCTCCCCAGTTATGACAACCCAAAATGTCTCCAGAAATAGTCAGATATCTGGGGACCAAAGTCACGCCTGCTTGAGCTCCATCACCTTAGTCACTTCACCACCTGGGAGGAACTGGAGCACGTGGTTCATATTCTGGAGGGAGACGCCTCTACATAGTGATTCTCTGTTGATTTTGCCTGCTCAGCCCCCATTCCCCCTTCTCTCGGGACAGCATCCCACTTTTCCAATGGGGAAATTCCCCTTTTCCATCCCTAGTCTATGTGGTTCAGTGACTTGAAGGACAGGGCTGTGAACCACCCAGGTTTGGCCAGTCAGGGAATACCAACCCCTTGGCTATGGTGATCTATTTAGGAACAGGCACCCAGTAGAAGTTGGGCTGTTGGTGTGAGTTCCTGCACTTCTGTTGGATCGGTAGGGAAAGAGATGTTCTCTTTTTTGGGGGAGGCAAAGGGGCTGCTGGGCCATCGCCATCACCTTGAGGGGGATTCTGCTGAGAATGAAGCCATAGAGGAAAGCAGAGCTGGGAGAGGATCGAGAAGGAAGCTGATACATTGTTCAAGAATCTGGATTCTATTGAATCTGAGTTAATTTCTTAACTAAGCCAATTTGTGTTGAGATTCTGACAATTTGCAACTCAAAACGGCCTTGTGCTTTCGGGGATATTTCTCCATTCCCTTTCTCACCCAAAGCCTTCATCCTACTCCTGGTCAGCCTTGGGACACATCAGACGGGAACATCACAGACCCCTCTGATCTTCCTCCGTCAACCCTTCCCATCATCACTAGAGTACAACCAAAGCTGCTGGTATCTGTCGCCTCTTCTTTTTTCATCTCTTTCAAGATTGCATTGAAATATCTATTCCTCTTCATCCCTTTTCACCTCCTTTCTCTCTTTCCAATCCCATACCTCCTTTTTTCATTATTATCACATTTACAAGGGGTCCTTGTAACAGCACATCTGAACAGAAATAATCTTCTTTAGGCCAGTTATCCTCTTGCACTGGATTCTGCTCAGCAATCTCTGAATTATAAAGGTGCTATGTGACTATTGAGGAAAATCTGAAAACAAAATAAACGCAAAACCATAAAGAAGTCCCATCCCAAGACCCAGAGCAGTTTAGATAACTTTTGGATTATCTCCTTCCTTTTTTTTCTTTCATATTTTAACATAATTGAGTTCATAATCTATATGAAATTATATTTGCATTTCTAAAAATATAATATTAAAACATAGAATCTCGGGAAACGGACTTTGGCCCAGTGGTTAGGGCGTCCGTCTACCACATGGGAGGTCCGCGGTTCAAGCCCCGGGCCTCCTTGACCTGTGTGGAGCTGGCCCATGCGCAGTGCTGATGCGCGCAAGGAGTGCCCTGCCACACAGGGGTGTCCCCCGCGTAGGGGAGCCCCACGCGCAAGGAGTGCACCCATAAGGAGAGCCGCCCAGCGCGAAGGAGGGAGCAGCCTGCCGAGGAATGGTGCCGCCCACACTTCCCGTGCCGCTGACGACAACAGAAGCGGACAAAGAAACAAGACGCAGCAAAAAGACACAGAAAACAGACAACCAGGGGGGGAGGGGAATTAAATAAATAAAAATAAATCTTTAAAAAAAAAAACATAGAATCTCAAAGTTAAAAGTTGTGACATTTTTACTAATTGTAGAAGAGTCCCTTGTATGAACATAAGTTTGAAAATATTCCCTGTTGGTAGATACTCCCTGTTTTACTATTTGCAATAGTGTGATAGCATCCTTGGGTATGGATCTTTGTTTGCCAATGAGATCGCTTCCCTAGGATCAATTCCTAGCAGTGAACTTTCTGGGTCAAAGTGAGCTCTTGATACATACTGCCAAATAGCTTTCTGGAAAAATTTTACCTGTTTGCATTCTCACCAGCAGCTTGGGTGGGTCAGATGGCAGAATCTTGATTGCAGTTATTGATTGGAATTCAGCTAGTTGAGGTGTTGCCAGTAATATTTTAATACTACCAGCGCCTCTCCTGATAATAATAATAGATAATAATAATAATAATAGACACTTAGGGGGAGCTTATGTCAGCTATTTTGTTAAGCATTTTACATGTCTTATCTCATTTAATCCCCCCAGTAACCTATAAATGATTATATTAACATTATAATCTGCCCATTTAGATGAGGAAAATAAGGCCCAAAGACATTGAGCAACTTGCCTGATGACCACCCCTGGTAAGTGGTGGATCCCAGATTTAAACCTGGGTAGTCTGACTTCTGCAAGTCTGACTTTACTTTCTCAGCAAGGTAGAGAGAACTATTTGAGAGTAACTCCCCAAATGGGGAGCCCTATTGTGCAATGCACAATGTATTAATGCTCTACCTTGAGCGCAAGCATTGCTACACGTTGTAAATAAAAATCAGGGTTCTGTATTACTTTTTTTTCCCATTCCCCACCTCTTAAGGAACTGGTCATCCTCCCAGCCAGGTGTGTGGCTGAGGGAATCAACTCTGTCCTGATCCTATGACTTCCAAAGAATTCCCATGAGCTATATTTCTAAGGAGGCTCATTTCCCTCCATTGTGCTCTCTGTGCAAAATGCCAGCTGCACCTGTTACCTTGCTCCTGCAGGCTGAGGTGGTGTGGTTTCTCACTGTGAAGGTGGGGTGCTACCTGATGGGTGGCATAACCCACAGAGGGCAGATAATTTCTTGATTAAATGCTTCTTGGAAAGTCACAAGCTTGGTTTTTACCACCTTTTCCTGGGCTAATGCCTGGCTCTCAAAGTGTGGTGCCTGGACAAGAGACATCAACATTATCTGGAAGCTTGTTAGAAACACAAATTTTCGGGCTGGCTGAATCGGAATCCCTGAAGGTGGGCCCAGAAATCTGGGATTGAATAAACCTCTAGATAATTCTGATGCATGCTACATTTTGAGATCTACTGCTCTAAACCTTAGTTTCCGCCTTCACAAACTAGTTGTAGTAGTAATACCTGCCTCCTGGGTTGTAGGCATATAATCTAAATGAGCTAATTTAAATAAAGCCCTTGGCACAGTGCCTGGAACACATTAAGCACAGAAAGTGGTAGCTGGCCAAACAATCTCTGAACTTGTCCAAGGTCATTACTGAACCTATGTAATTTAATCTGCCCTTCATCCCCCTCCTTGGGGAACTGCCTTCCGCCTATGGTCTGGTGGGCTGCCGAGCACAATTTTCTATCTCTTACCCTCATCCTGGTGTGAAGAAAGCCTGACCAATCAGATGCTTGTCTTCCGGGGATTTGCATCTCAAGGAGAGGCCTCCAGGGATATTTCATGGCACTCTGGCCAGGTGCTTCTCCACCTGTCATCTGTTTAAGATTCTCCTGGGAGTTTTGTTAAAATGCAGGTTCTCATTCAGAACATCTGGGATGGTCAGAGAGTCTGCATTTCTCACAAGCTCCTGGCCAGGAGGGTTCTCCTGGCTTGTGGACCACATTTGGAATAGCATCCCTAGAAAGTGGCTTTCATGTTTGAATCACCTGCAGGAGCTTTGAAAAGAAACAGCCCCACCCCACCTATTGAATCCCCATCTCTAAGGGCAAGGTCCTATCATCAGCGTATTTAAATAAAGTTCTCCAGTTGATTCTTACCTGCACTTCAGATGGAGAACCACTGCTGTAAGGAGAAGGTCCACGCATTTCTGTAGGCAAGACACTGGGAACCCATCCTGGGGCCTTCCAGAGTGGGAGAGAGGTGCTCAATCTCTTGCCCATCTCAGGTAGGGAGGTGCATCTGCATCTCTTATTGTCTCTCCTTTGTGTCTCTTTTCATTGCATCATCTTGCTACACCAGCTCTCTGCATGGGTCAGGACTCTGCGTGGGCCAGCTCTCTGCTTGGGCCAGCTTGTCTTCACCAGGAGACCCTGGGAATCAAACCCTGGACCTTCCATATGGTAGGTGGGAGCCCAATTGCTTGAGCCACATCCGCTTCCCTCTCAATCTTTCTTTCTTTGATGCTCTGAGATCCCTCTTTTTAATGTTTACTTAAGAGTTAGTTTCTGTTGCTCATAACCAAAGAATCTTAACTGATAAGCATCTCAAAAATAAAAACCCCAAATCGAGGCTACTATTTAGCTCGTCTGGCTTCTCAATGAACTAACCTTTGTGCTACACCTCCTTCTGGATGGGGTTTGACTTGGCTGGGGTAGTACCATGGGGATATGGAATGTCCCCTCTTCCCTTTGCCCCTTCAACACTAGGACAGCTTTCCTCTCTGCTCAGGCCCACGTCTGCATTCTGCAGCCTGCAGCTGCACTGTGTTTGAGAAGCCAGGCCAGTGGGCAGAGGTGAGAACTGGACTGCTCACCTGGCAGGTGGCGATAAGGAAAGCCGGTGGTCTGTTCCGGGCAGGCCAGTCGGCAGCTGGTATCGGGCCTTCGTCCTGCCTGGGGCGTGACTCGGACACCTCTGCCACCTTAGCCAGGAGGAGACATCCTGGCTACATCCACCTCCTGAAGCTGATATCCCGCCATTCCAAATGGACTTGTGCTGACCTGGACCAGCCGACCGTGACCGTCAGGAGACGGCGTTGCCAGGGAGACCCAGAAGCACAACAGGTGTCGGGGATCCCTTCACTGTTGCTCTGCCCGAAGGCTCGGATGTCAGGCTTTTCTCCCAGTCTCCCTGCTTGGAAGATTTCTTCACCTTAGAAGGTGGTGAACTCTTGCTCATTCGTGGCAAACAGCTGCCCCTCCGCTGCCACCCGTGCCCCCCTCTCCCCATGCTCCAGCATCTAAAGGTGAATGCCCAGCCCTGCTGTGGGACTCTAGGGCCTGCTCCTGCTCTCCCTTCTCACCCTCAGGGCCCTGCTGTGGACTGTCAAATAGGGACTCACCCCTGCCAGAGGCGCTGCTCTTTAATGCCAGAAGGACCGGGATCGAAGGGGCAGATGGGAGCGTGAGTGTGACAAGCCTAGCCTTCCAAGAGCAGGACTAAACAGGGTTAAAAGGGCTTGCCTTGAGGGGGCGGGTCAAATCAGGAGGTGGGTTAGGGCAAGAGAGGTTTGTTTTTCATTTCAAGTTTTTGTAACTCTGGTAAAACATTTAAAAATATTCTTGAAAAAATCAGAAGCAAAGAAATTTCTCTATAATATAATTAACAAAAAGAATAATAATGCTATATACTATTTTATACCAATGTACACTTTTTAAAAAAGACTTATTTATTTTACTTTACTTATTTATTCCCCCCTCCCTTGTTGTTTGCACGCGCGGTCTGCTCTTGGCTGTCTGGGGCGGCACGGGCCATCAGCTTGCCTTTACCAGGAGGACCCGGGAATCAAACCCAGGGCCTCCCATATGGAAGATGGGAGCCCAATCGCTTGAGTCACATCTGCTTTCCTGTACAGGTTTTTTATATACCATCTAATACACAATTAATTCTCTCTACAACCTGGGTGACCAGCCTGTCTTGGTTTGCCCTGATCTTTCCCAGTTTTAGTGCTGACAGCTCAATGTCGCAGGGAAACGCTCCATCAAGCAAACCGGGATGGTTGTTCACCCTACTACAACCCCAGCCGTGGCTGCTCTTAACCAAACGCATTTACCGGTGAGGAAACTGTACCTCCAAAAGCTTCTTAACTTGTAGAAGAGCTACACAGTTAGTTGGTAGTAGACACAATTAGTTAAGGATCATATAGCTAGTTTGTGGTGTGAAACAGGGGTCACACAGCTAATTAGTGGCAGATAGTTAAAGGTCACACAGCTAATTAGTTAAGGGTCATATAGCTAGTTAGTTGTAGACACAGTTAAAGGTAGCAGAGCTAGTTTGTGGTAGCCACAGTTAAGGGTACTGCTGTTAATAGCTGTAGACACAGTTAAGGGTCAGACCGCTGGTCAGTGCTCAGTTCGGTAGAACAATTAATTAATGGTTGGGCTTGGCCTTGAACCAGGCACAATGACTCCCGGCCCTGTGCTCTATTTGTTACCCTACATCGGGGCTTCTCAACAAGGGGTTGGTGAGCTTGAATTGAAATTGAAAATAACATTATTCTTGTGGGGATGTGTTGGTGTGATTTATTTATTAAATAATACATGGTGCAGTGGGGACTTAGTAAGGGGGCCATGCAGCAGAAATGGTTAGGAATCCCTGCTCCACATTATTGGAGTCTTAGGGCTGGAAGGTCTTTGGGGTCACGGTGTCCAACCCCCTCGTTAGTCAACGAGACTCTTGGCCTCAGTGTGGCAAAATGACCCGCCCAAGGTCACCGGTGAGTTCGTTTTGTGCTGCCAAGGGATCATCGGACTGGAAATGGAGGAGACTTATGCCCCGGCGGGGCCCTGCCGCAGGCTGCCAGTTGGCTTGGAGCAGGGCAGCTGGCGTCTCCCTGGCGAGGCTGGCACGGGCGAGGCCCTGGCTGCGCCCAGGGCTGGGGGAAGCTGCTTCCCCGTATAATTTACATACACAGCCGCAACCGCCTGGGGGAAAACAACCCAAACAGACTCTCAAAGGATGGTTTGGACTTAATCCCAGCATCAGAGGCAGCCCGGCAAGATAAATAAGATAAAGTCGGTTCGCCTCTAAGGTTGAGCGATCAAATCACCATCGCATTTGAAATATTCATGAGGGGAAGGGAGGTTTGAGAAACAGTCACAGAAACCTATTCTGCTTTGAAAACGCAGAATTCAAAGGCATGAAAAATGAATCAGGGGAAATTAATGTCGGGGCCAGGGGGGGTGGGTTAGTAGGGTGACAATTATTGCCGAGAAGGAAGGGGAGGGAGATGTTTCAGAGTGGGCCATGTTTGGAATTCTCTCTCCTGCCTGGAATATTTGAAATGTCAATCGTCTCATATATCATTTGAAGTCACCACTTGGTTGGAAAATAGATGGCTCTAGAGAGGATTAAAAAACCGAGTAGGGTGGGGGTAAGAGATGGAGAGGGTGGGATGGGGTGGGGGAGATGGAGAGAGATCAGCAAAGTGAACTAACTCCTGTAAATTATGGACGGATTTGTTTTACCAAGGAGGGCTGCACAGATGAGCGAAGAACTTCTAAACTTGCTTTGCCCCAAACGCCAGCAATTTCTTGCACATCTCTGGGCCTGTGTTTCTCCCTTTGTAAACCCAGGGTGGGGGTGGGGAGCAGGTACCCTGTATGTCCCCCTGCGCAAGAGTTAAGGGGCCCTGATTTGTGATGCACTTACAAATAGAGGGGAGCTTCAGGCAAAATGGCTGAGGGCGTTCCTTGCTGGTGGGAATACAGGCTGGAGGCTTGGTGGCTGTCGGCAGAGCCCCTCAAGTCAGGCTGGTGGTGTTTGGTCCTTGGAGTGAGGACCGCTGCAGCCGTTCTGGAGAGACCCCTGGTACTAAAGGAAATGAGATCTGCGCATACCCTAGCAGCATCAGCTCACCTGGGAGCCCTGTCAAAAATGCAAATTCTCGAGTCCTTTTTTTTTTTAAGTATTTATTTATTTATTTCTCTCTCCTCCCCGCCCGGCTGTCTGTTCTCTGTGTCTATTTGCTGCGTCTTGTTTCTTTGTCCGCTTTTGTTGTTGTCAGCGGCAAGGGAATCTGTGTTTCTTTTTTTGTTGCGTCATCTTGTTGTGTCAGCTCTCCGTCTGTGTGGCACCATTCCTGGGCAGGCTGCACTTTCTTTTGCACTGGGCGGCTCTCCTTACGGGGCGCACTCCTTGCATGTGGGGCTCCCCTATGCGGGGGACACCTCTGCGTGGCATGGCACTCCTTGCGCGCATCAGCACTGCACATGGGCCAGCTCCAGACAGGTCAAGGAGGCCCGGGGTTTGAACCGCGGACCTCCCATGTGGTAGGCGGACGCCCTAACCATTGGGCCAAGTCCGTTTCCCTCTCGAGTCCTTTTAATAAGATCCCTGGGTGAGTCATTGGCACGTTAAAGCCTGAGATGTTCTGTCCTAAGATACAGCACTTCCACTCCTGGACTTCTTCCCCAGAGGAAATTGAACCTGGGCGGTCCATCAAGGTGCATGGACAAAGGAGGTCGGAGGAGGTGGTTTTGTGATATTGGGAAATTGGAAGCAATCGAGGTGTCCATCAGAGGGGGAATAAATAAATAAAATATGATGAATGTGTACGCGCAATGCTGTCATACAGCAGTTAGAAGAATGAAACTGGTGTACCCACAGCAACACGCCAGGATCGTAAAGCACTTGGGGGGAAAAGGATAGGGCATAGAACTGGTTCTACAGCATGCTGCAATTTTTATAGGTTAAAAATGCACAAAACACAAGGCAACATGACGTGTTTAAAGCCCCACGAGAGCAAGGATTTTTTTTTCCTGTTTACCACTGTATTGCAGGCACATAGTAAGCAGTCAATATTTGATGGAGAAATGTGTTTTTAACAAGCATATGTACACATTGAAGAGAAAAGGAATCAATCAAACTGGAGGAAGTTGCGTGGGCTGATGACGGTGCTGTGCCATCATCCAAGGAGTGATGTCCTCAGCATTCTGCGTTTGGGGTGAAATAAAAGTCCAAGCTTATGCAGGGAGGAGGCTGGCAGACCAGGCGCCAGTTTGCCCTGCTCCCCAGTCGCTTGGCTGCCCTTCCTCTGGCGCTTCCAAGGCTTTGGCTCCTGGCCTTCCTGCTTTAATTCTAAAGCTTAGGAGCTGTTCCTGTAGAAACAGACTCTTGCTGTCATGGCTCTCTGCTGAGGGCTTTGTGTGCCTCACCTTGCTCAGCCCTGCAGCAAGCTCTAAATCGGAGGTTCTCAACTTGGGGCCAATTTTGCCCCTCCATGGGGATTTGGCAATGTCTGGAGACAATTTTGATGGTCACAACTGTGTGTGTGTGTTTGTGCGTGTGTGCACAGAGGCGAGGGATGCTGCTAAACACCCACAATGCACAGGAGAGACCCACGGTCAAGAATTTTCACGCCCCAAATGCCGACAGTCCTGAGGTTAATAAACCTGGCCCCAGAAGTAGGGTGCTTTCCATCTTTATAGGTGAGGAAACGGAGGCGTGGAGAGGCGGGGTCACCCTGCCCAAGGTCGCATAGCTGGTAAGCGACGGTGGTGGGATACAACTAAGGTGGGCTGGCTGCAGAAAATCGAAGCAAATAGAGTAGAAACAGCTTTACTCCCTTCACTGTTGTGATACAACTAGGGTGACCAGCTGTGTTGGTTTGCCCAGGAATGCTGGAGGCATCTGAGTTTGTGACCCGATTACTATATTCTATCTGTTGTGTTCATACTGTGTGCTAATTCCTATTGGTAGAGACAAAGTTTCATTCACAAGTTCACCTACAACTGTCATGTTCATGGCTGTGGTCAAGTTTCCCATAGTTCTGAACGTATTTGTCTGTTAGGCCCTCGAGCTGAGCAGGTCTGGGGTTGGGGGACACAGTGTAGGTCAGTATTCACCCTTAAGGATTGCTGAAGTCTGAGAAGTCATCATTTGGGCATGGTGTCTTAGGGAAAATCCCAAGGTATGTGATGCCAAGGTCAGCGTCCCTGTATGACCTTGGGCAAATCACTTAACCCATCTGGATCTCAGGATCCTCTTTTGGAAAGTGAGTTGCTATAACAAGAGCTACATTTTTGAGTACTTACCTTGGGCCATGCACAGTGTTAAGCACTTTATAGAAGTTATCCCATTTAAGAGTCAAAACCACCGGAGGGGGTGGCCCAAGGACACAGCTGATGAATGATAGATTCAGGATGCAAAATCCAGATTGTTCTACTCCAAAGACCACCCTTCTAAGTGCTATGTAATGCTGTCTTCCTTGACGGTTGCTGAGGAGATAGAAGAACATGCCAATTAAGGTCTGAGAACAGGAGGTGGCCTCAAGGGCAGCACAGTAAGTGTGCTTGCAGAGGAGGGTGTGTTTATCCAGCCTTGACATCCTGCGGCATCTTTGGCTCCCGACACCTGCCGGGAGGGGCTCCTCCAGCTCTGACTGCCTCGCTGGTTCCCCCAACCCCACCTCCCGACAGCTTGTGTTTGATGTTTTCGGTGGGTTTGAAGTATGGTTCAGGCCCCAGGAACCTGCTTTCGTGGGCAGAGGAGCTCGAGGCTCCCAACAGCAGCTGGCCTGTCCACTTCCAGCCCTACCGAAGGAGTCAGGCTTGAGTTGCAGGGTTGATGTGTTAGCTTCAAAAGCACCTGCTGCTATACCCAGCCAGGGACGTTCCTTGATCGGTTGCTCTGGTTTGCTGAGGGTTCCAAGCACAGGGGTTTCCTGGGAAGTTGAGAGACAGATTTTCTTTTTGTTTATAGCCAACTCCTCTTTCTTGTATGTTCATCATTCTAAGGATAAAAATGCCTGCTGTTTATCGAGTGTGTACGCTGTGCCAGGTACATAAAAAGCCTCCCTGCTCCTCCCCGGCCACTCAGTACTACTGGTCCTCTTTACCGGGCTTGATATTTCCTTTTTTCTATAGCTACTAACTGTATTCTAAACCCTCAGAAGAGGGTGTGGCAAATGTCGTTGCTCCATAACTGTTTGTTGAATGAATAAGCGAGTGAGTGTGCTAGGATCTATGCTAAGCCCATTGCATGTATTATCTAAACCTCACAATAATCCCAAGAGACAGGCACTATTTTTATGTCCATGTTACAGAAGAGAAAATGTATTCAGAGAGGCCAAGGCACTTTCCCCTGAACACACAGCTAATAAGTATCACAGCATGAATGCAAATGTAGTTCTCTTTCTCTAAATCCTACAGCATTGTCTCCTGTATGCAGGTAGAGTTTCAGTGTTTGGACATATTTATCTCCAAGTAACACATCCACAGATATGTCTTACATATGTACAAGTAGAATATGTACACGTATTTGAGTGTAAATGTATTGGTCAGCTCTAGCTGTGGGTCATAAAAATAAGCATTTATTTCTTTTTATAGCTTTGCGGGTTGGCTGGGGAGAACTCTACTTTTAAACTTTAGATCACGTTCGGGTCTGATCCTTATATTTCCTTCTGAGGCCCAGGCTGCAGAAACAGTTTCCTGGCAGAGGTCGGCCGTTTCCAGAGGGACACGCAGAAATATTTGATTCCTTTTAAGTCTTAAGCTGAGGATTGGTATGCTGTCGCTTCTACCCATGTTTGATTGGGGCAGGGAATTATATTCCTTTGATGGTGGAGGGAACAGGGAGCAAATATTCGCTGAACAGTAATTTACATCAATACATCCTATTTTTATTACATACAGATATACCTGTATACAATACCTGTACTTTTTTGCTCTAGTGAATCCAGCTTCTGGGTCCATTTTGTTATTTACTTTTACTGGGTATCAATTTCCTTGTTTGAAAAATGAGATAAAAATGACTAGCTTATGTTCAGAATTAAACTTGACTGTTTATTCGAGCTAGTCGAACACACATTCGCCTTGTCCGCATGGAATAAAGTCACATGGACACGGTCTTGAGTGCCACGGTCCGGTTTCCTGGGTTTTTCTGACTACCCGTGTGACCTGGTAGGAGCTACTTGGCCTCTCTACACCTCAGTTTTCTTCTTTGTGAAATGGGGATGAAACAAGTACCTGCTTCACAGGACACTGTGATGATTAAGTGAGATGTATGTAAAAGTTTAGCACAGCACCTGGCATAGTGGACACCTAATAAATATTAGCTATTATTACCACCACTATTAACACTCTTCTCACCCCAAGGGAAAGCGCAAGGGTTCTGGTGCTGCCCAAGGCAATTGACCCAGCCTGTCCCCACCTATATTCGTCTGATCCAATCCCTTTCCTAACGACGATCCCACCCTTTCCTTCTGACTTGGCTTGGGATCTGGACTTTGGCTCCCCTATGGAAGTGCCTGGACCCATCTTACCCATTTGTGGCTCCCTGGCCTGGTCAGACCCTTGGACCACACGGCCAGTCTGGCAACCACAGCAGGAGGGTTCCCCGGGGCCTCACAGGCTGACTGCGAAATTTCAACAAGAGGATGGGGGGTGGGTGACCCCTCAGAAGCCCGTAGACTGCAGCCTGGATGTGTGCCAGCTGGGACCCTTTCCACAGGCCGTGCTCTGGGGACTGTGGAGGCCGGCGTTAGCGGCTTACGCAGTGTGTTTGTGATGGTCTCGAGAAAATCCGTTCTGCTTACCAAGGCGGTGACCTTTACGATTTTTTTTTTTTTTTTAGAATTTTCCAGGATGCACACTGAGTCTTCCTGTCAGTGTGTCCGCTTGGGGCATTTAGATTACATTTGCTGATCGCTGACGGCTGCAGCCTATTTGCTCCTGATCTCAAGGTTGATTTTGAATAATTTTAACTGGGCTGTATCTCTTGCACTGAGTATCTGAGTGATGAACTTTAAGGTTAAGGAGGGGACAGGAGGGGGGAGGGCTGTTTCCCCTTTGTTCAGGCCCTTCGAGTTTGGTAAATGAGAAAGCTCCCTGCTCTGCCGTTAGTGGACCAGGTGGCCTTGAACAAGGATCAAGGGAATGGACACATCCCAGACACCTGCAGCCTGACGCCACCCTGGGTGCTCTGTACAGAGCGGCTATTTAATCCTCCCAGCTAACTTCCTGAGGAGTCAGGAACTCGGCTGGGATTGGGTCTGCCTGATGCCAGAGTCCACGCTTTTCTCACGCCCCCTCGCTCCCTCCTCCAGGCCAGGCTGAAAAGCCCTTCTCCCCTACACCACCCTCCCCAACAGCCCTCGCCCCCGCGCTGCAGCAGCACCCCCTTCTAAACAGGCTGCCTTAGAACGTATCACCTCCTTTTGGTCATCTCCTTTGGATTCCTAGCCCTGGGTCTGAGATGGTGCTGTTTCAGCGTGAATTCTCCAGCAGCTGCAGGGGCTCGCATCACCAGCTCCTCTTGGGAACCGTCCCCCTTCCCGCCCCCCAATGCACACCCAGAGGCAAGCACGGGGCAGCGCGGTGGGTTAACACCGGGCCTTGGGAGCGGGGGCCTGGTTCATTTCACCCCTGTGATTTGGGTGGGCGTGGTTTATTGAGGGGGACTCTTAGGAAAAGGGGAGTGAAGGAAGCAGGATGGAGAAGGCGAAAGAACGGACAAGGTGAAGCGGGGCCTTGGCCTGATCCCACGGGGAGCCCAGTACCCCGGGGCTGTCTCTTCCTGGGCGCAGGACGGCACTTTTGCACCCGCGCCGCACCTCCCTCTGCGTGTCAGTCGTCACTGGCCGTCCAGGGGTGGAGCAGGGCCGTGGTGGAAACCCCTGGCGAGCTGGCTGCGTCAGGTAAGGGCGACTCTCTGGAAGAGGTTTTGGCATAAGCCATTAACACAGGCTGACAACAGCTGGAGGACGGTGGGTCGGCTGGTCACGGGGATCTGGGTGAGGCATCGTGTAACTCCTCTGTGCCTTAAAATGGGGGTGCTCGTGATACTGATCTGAGCATTTACGTGACCACACAAGATGCCCAGCACCGCCCTTGCACAAACTGAAGTCCCTACAAGAGGAGGCTGTGCTTGTTATTGGTAATTTTGCAACAGCCACCACCACGACCGCATGATGGTCCCTCATTAAGCTCATTTAACCCTTATAACTTTTCTACCCCATTTTACAGATATGGAAACTGAAGCACAGTGAGATGAAGCACCTTGATCGAGGCCACAGGACTTGTAAGTGGCAGGGCTGGGAATTCCAGGCCAGGAAGTCCAGCCCCAGAGCCCATAAGCAAGTGGTCCCTTGGGACTGACTCTTGTGGTCATTGGGAAAACTCTTTTTCTCACTCGTTTCTTGAATTCTCCATCTTCTGTTTCTGAGCCTTTGTACCTTCTATTCCCTCTGCTGGAAATGCCCCTCTCCCTTTAGTCTGGTCTTTTTTTGTTCATCCTGTGCCTCTGAACTTACTTTTGGCCTCCTCCAGGAAGTTCTCCAGGTTACCTCCTCTCACAGCCCTTTGTACTTTCCCCAATCAAAGCATCTATTAGAATATATTGTGTTGCCTGGTCATGTCTACGTTTGCCACTGAGTCTATGGCTCCAAAAGGGCAGAGATTTCACCTGTTTCATTTCTTTTTGTCACCCTAGCATCTAGCACAGCATTTGTCACATCATGGATGTTTGATGAATGTGTGTTCAGTGACTGAGTGAGCATTAGAGCTTCAGAACTGAATACATTGGACATTTCCAAAAGTTCTCATGGAGGTGAATTAAAACAACGTTGTCTAAGTTCTTCCTGGGAAAGTTTCACTACCAAGTTCTCCAACCTTGGCCGGCTCAGATCTTCTGGAGACTGTGGGCACAGTTCCCATTCCATAGAAATTCTTCCTACCTGGGAGGCCCAGGGAATTAAAATAAGCTTCTTCTTCGGTAGGTGAGAGTTATTCAGGGACACTGCTGACATTTTTATTCAAGCACTGCTTAGTTCATTTATTTAAAATAATGAATTTGTTTATTTTTATCATATAAGTTAGAGAATCCCATTGCTGAGATTTGGGAAACCAAGAAAAGAAATCTACCTGCTATTGTTTGGTGGTTTGTTCTGCTAAATAAAGTGCTTTGCTAATGCTTTACTATATGCTATATATACATACATATGTATAATAACTCAATTAACTCAAGCATAAGAAAGCAATACACAGACACATATTTATTTACTTTATTAAACTTCTGTTAATAATTGGGAGAATATGAAATAAGCAAAGGACTGTCTACAAACAGGGGTCCAACTGTTTTTTTTATGCTGCATCATAATCTCTTA
This sequence comes from Dasypus novemcinctus, assembly GCF_030445035.2. Lineage (NCBI taxonomy): Eukaryota > Metazoa > Chordata > Mammalia > Cingulata > Dasypodidae > Dasypus > Dasypus novemcinctus. The sequence goes on along the minus strand of NC_080695.1, from coordinate 56,323,493 downwards.
CGATATACATACAGATAGATATAAGCTCACCAAATGGGGGGGCACACCAACTTTCCTGGCCCACATATGGCCAGAGTCCTGATTGGATGCCATGTAAATAAATAAATAAATATCTAGTCAGATAAGTTTATACTGACAATTAGAGTGAGAAACAAGAGTGACATAATCAGTCAAAAGATTAAATCAATATTGACCAGAATCACAAAATGACAGAAAAATAGAACAGTTTTACATACACACTCACCAACATCTAGCTCACAGCTGGGAAACCCCGAATCAACAGCTGATACCAGAGTCTTTTTTTTTTTTAATCTTTTTAAATTTTAAATTTTTAAATTTATTTTTTGATACCAGAGTCTTGATTGAAAACAACACCTGTGTAGAGCACCCTCTCCCAGGGTGGGACTTCAGCTGGCCTGACCAAGGACTGTCCCTTTTATTGAGCTCATAATCAAAGAGCTCGGTACTAGAGATGCCAACCTGCGAGCACTGTGTCAGTCCCCGAGGAAGTGGCCAGCCTTCGCAGAAAGGATCATGGTAGTCCCCAGAATGCCCCCTTCCTGTTCTCACTTGTTACAAACATCCCTCAGTGCGCCCACTGTTCTAGTTGTCATTACTCCTCCTGAAATATGAAAAGTGCTGACCGGTAAAACATTGCTGATTAACAAAGTTTCCTGCATGATATTCACTTTTAGGTTTGAAAAATACTAAAATTTTCCCCCAATACATGGGTCTTTCTCTCTATACATAGGCTTACCTTCTTTCATTTATTAAACATATTTGCAACCATACTATGAAAACAGTTTTTTTGAACCAGGGACCTCATATGTGGGAAGCCAGCGCTCAACCACTGAACCACATCGGCTCCCTTGAGTTGGTGATTTCATTTGTTTTGCTATTGTTTGTTTTTGTTAGGAAGCACTGGGAACCAAACCTGGGACCTCTTGTGTATGTGAAAGTGATACACACAAAAGGTACAAAGTAAAAGTACAGAAATGCTCCTAACAAAAGCAGGAGTTCCTGGCCCCCACTCTCCCTTCTCCCCTCCCCAAGTCCTATTTCCGAGAGGCAACAACTTGAAATGCTTCTATTTTCAGTTCTTCTGATATTTCTCTCTAACTCCAAATAAGATGCCTCTGCAGTTCTTCCTTGACTTATCAGTTGAAGACGTTTTCTTCTGACCTTGTCCCTCCTCTGCTCTTCCTCTCCCTCCACATTTTTTCATTTGAAAAAGTAATTCACACACAAGGAAAACGTGCCGACAGGATGTAAAGATTCCCTCCTGACCTAATGGTTGTGTCTTTACCCCATCCCAGTCCCAGATTCTTGGGAGCCTAGTGTAGATTACGGAAGGCTGTGAGGTTTTGGACATCCACCTGCAGAGAAGTGTGGTCTGTCTCCCCTGCCCTGGACCCCGGGCTGGCCTGTGATGGCTTTGACCAGTAAATTGCCATAGAAGTGATGCTGTGCGGACCTGATCCTTGCGCTCGGTGGTCTCTGCTTCTTGCCGCTTAGAGCCCTGAGCCACCATGTAAGGGGTCCAGTGACCCTGTGGGTGAGACCCCATGGAAAGACCCTGCGATCGTGTGGAGAGGGGGAAGGGGCCCCCCACCCAGCTTCCAGCCGTCCCTTCACGGGTGACCCTGCTTGATACCAGGTGGAGCAGAATTGCCCAGCAGGGTCCTGCCTGGAATACTGACCCTCAAAATCGTGGATTTAATAGCAGTGGTGGTTAAATTACCAGGGTAGGTTGGATCATGGACCCCAAAGGAAGACACGTTCTTCATCTGCGTTCCTGAGGGTGTGGGCTTGCTAATAGAACGCTTTGAAGATGGTAAGGTGCAACCATGGAATCAGGGTGGGTCTCAAATCCCTATTACTGGAGCCCTCATAAAGAGAAGAACCAGAAGCCAGAAGCCAGCGGACACGGAAAGGGCAGACACAAGGAGAGAGAGAGGGCCACGTGCCAGGGCCAGAGTGCCAGCCAGGGAACCCCAAGGCAGGCGGCAGGTCAGACTTTGGGGAGAAAGCCTCGCTGATGTCTTGAATTGGACGTCTGGCCTTCCAAACCGTGAGCCAATAAATTCCTGTTAAGTCAACCTGTGCAGTATTTGTCATAGGCAGCCTGGGAAACCAAGGATCTCTAAGTTTTGGGACATTTTGCTAACACAGCACTAGCTCATCGGAGGGGCATCCTTTCAGAGATATTCCACGCGTCTCTGGTTTAGTGAAGGAAACAGGCGCCTGCCACAAGGCGTGCGTGCTGGTGCGTTATTGGGCTGTGCAGTGCCAAGGAAGCAGGCCGGGGCCGAGGGAAGTGAGGCAGGGAAGGAGGGAAGGCAGAGGGATTCCAGGCGGTGGCTAGAGCTCTGCAGAGACACGACTTGTCCCATGCGATTCCTCCAGAGCGATTTTGGGGTTGCCGCACGGGGAACTGCCCTATCTTGGGAGAGGAGGGGCGAGTGGTCTATCTGCCAGCAAGCTCCTGCCTCCGCCCCCACATTGGCCCAGGTTTGCCCACTGCACCCGCCTCGACCAGGATGGGGAGCGAGAGGCTTCAGGGCTCCGCCTTGCGTGGAAGCTTTGAACAACTAGCAAGAAACATCTTTCTCAAAGCCCCGGGAAACAGTTAAAGGGCCGCAGGAACAGGGGGAGTGTGGAATCAAGGAAAACGTACCTCGAAACCAGCGGGATCTCAGGGGTGCCCTGGCTGGTCCCTCCCTGACCACTTGGGCTCCCAGGGACCCTGGACTTCAGGGGTATAGAAGGGGGAGCAGAGTAACATACTGGGGCACATACTGGGAGTGCAGGGATCTAGCCCAGTCTGTGGGGTGGCGGCCTGAGGGACTTGGTCCCCCAGCACTTGCCCTGTGTGTAGAAGGCACTTCGCAGACTGTCCTACAGAAAACTGAAGGAGAGCGTCAAGTCGTGCTGCCAGGGGCAAGGGACTGCTAGGTGCAGGACATGCCCAGGGAAGAGAGGACATTCCTAGGGATGCAGGTGCATGCCCAAGACAAGAGGCATACGCAGAAAGCCTGGAGCTCTTCTCCCAATTCACTGCAGGGATTAGCCTGAAGGACAGCATTTAGACAGGCCGAACTGCAAAGATTGGGAAGGTGTTTTTTTCCCTCCCCCATCCAGCATCATGAGCATAATCCTTTTTTTAGTAGCTCCTGGCATTCAAGGAAAGCTCTGCCATTGCACTAGTTAGATATAAGCTTAAGGAGCAGATGCCTCAGAGTCTGAATTCCCGTGATAACACGGTAACATATCAAAATGTCCAGGTTTCAACAAAAGATTATAAAACATACAAAGTTTGTCCCACCCTGCACTTGAGGGTTGTGTCAGCCCCTCCTAGCAGCTGCTGGGGGAGCCTGGACCTCTGGGAGTCGGTGGGTCTGATAGGCATCAAGCCTTGCCCCTCAGGGCATGCTGAGGAAGTTTTGATTGGGTGCTGGGTAGTGTGAATTTTACCTTGTTGGGTGTTGGATATTTTTGAGGTCGGCACTGTGCTAGGAGCTGGAGAGCCAGCATGGAATAAAACAAAGCTCTCCACCCTTGTGGAGCTTTCATATTAGTGTGGGGGACAGACAATAAACCATAAGCATAATTAAAGTTTGCTTTATTATCCTTATACATATACATCTTTCTGAATATCCTTAGTCAATTTTTAGTAGTTGCGCATTGATCAAATGAATAGAGCACAGTTTAATGAACCATTTCCCTCTTGATGAGTGCTCCTTCAACAAACTGAGGTTGAATTCATTCTGAAGTCCACTGGGGAAGCAGCCACTCCTACCAGTGGAACCAAAGATTGATCTCCCTGGTTCTATGAACTGGAACTATCCTGGATTAGACTGACGTACCAGGTGGGCCCGCAACCAGGACAAGAAATGATGGGGGTTCTTAGGATGGCAGGAGGGACCTTTGATGACCCCCCTCCCATAATCTCCAGTTCTGTGACTACAACCTACACCTCGACAGCCAATCAGTCACCCAGGCCTAGAGGCAAGGTCTTTGACGTCTCTCGAGTTTGTACTTTCCCCTCTGTCTTTGGACTCTCATCACTCTGCCTGCTGGCTTTGAATTGAACTTGGTGTCTCTCGTTCCATTGATCTCCAGTCTGCAGCAATAATTATGTTGCAGGCATTGGAGGATGTGGTGGATGCTGTCGGCGCCTCGTCCATATCCCCTTGGCGCTCACCATTCCTCCTGCAAGCTCTTGCCGCTCTGCCTAGGGCTTTCTTGGGCCAGTGTAACTAGGCCTTGTGGGGCAGGCTGGAAGTGAAGAGACATGAACACTCAGGAGAGAATCCCCATCCCACGGCTGATGTTAGTTGTCCTGGCTTCCTCGCCTCTAGGGCGATGCGTGCTCTGTGCTGTCTCCTAGAAGTCCCCCGTGGGACTGCGCTCCAGGTGCACACAGTAGTAGCCTGCTCATCAGCACATCCTATCTTGGCTTCTTTCCCTTCTCTGCTCACTTTTCCACTCTCCTACCAGTGTTTCCTGGGATCGTTTCCCTAATAAACAACTTGTCTTCAAGTTCTTGTCTTAGGATCTTCTTTTGTGGGGACCCAACTGAAGATGAAGAAGCCATGAGGATATGCAACTGGGGGATCCAATCTAGCTTTGATGGATGGATTGGCGATTGAATCATGGTCCCCAAGAAAGACATTTTCAAGTCTTAATCTGTGTTTCTGTGGGTGTGAACCCATTTATAAACAGGACCTTTGAAGATGCTATTATTAGTTAAGGTGCGGACTCAAAGCTCCTATTTAGATGAGGCCAAATTGAATCAGGGTGGGCCTCAATTCTTATGACTTAGAAGCAAAGGAAATTCAGAAGTATTTAGTCAGCAGGAGCCAGAAACCAATGGAAACCAGAGCAGCAGACACAAAGAGAGATGGACGACCATGGGATGGAGGATTGCCAGAGCGCCATGGTCTCTGGGAGAAAGCGAGCCCTGCCCATACCTTGATGCCAGACTTCTAGCCTCCAAAACTGTGGGCTAACACATTCTCATTGTTTTAGCCAACTATGACACATTCTCATTGTCATAGCAGCTCTGGAAAACTAAGGCAGGTGGAGAAGTATAACTCCCTTGGGGAGGTGATATTTCTAGGCTGGTACCTGGAGGATGTATAGGAATTAACTAGGCAGAGCAGGAAAGGGGAGAATAGCAGGGGAAGAGTCCTCCAGGCAAAGGGAGAAGCATGTGTGAAGGTCCTGGGGCAGGAATGTTAGGAGGCCGGAGTGCAGAAAGTGGCCCCCATAGTGGGGGATGTATGCCCTGATGCAGAATTTGTGTCCCTGCCTTGACATATGTTTCCGCTTGTGTTTGGTTCTCTGGCTATACATATTTTTTGAACCCCATTATGGTCTGACTTCATTTAAATGCATCTGAAATGAAATCTCTAATGTTAACAGTGTTGTCAGACTTGAAGGCCTCATCTCTCTTTCGTTCTTTTTCACCGAATGCTATCTATGAATTTCTGGGGAGGATATGAGGATTTTGATTGTTTAGATTTTTTTTTTTTTGGTTGGCCGCATTATGTTAATTTCCCCATTGTCTTAGGGTATGAGAACATAAAAGCAATAACTCATTTATATGAAGACTGAATGCTCCGAGAGGTTGTCATGGAAACCAGGGGCGGTATTCATGTTGGCTGGAGTAAATTGAATAACCCCGTTAAAAGATTGAACACAGAACTTATTTACCCAATTGTGGGGTATGTGGAAGAGATGAGAGAGCCAGCACGAGAAGAGAGTTTTGTTTCTTTTTTTATTCCGGAGGAGGAAGATCTGACAAGGGTGAATGAATGCTAGGAACATTCTGTTTTTATTTAAATAGTTATTCCCCTCCTCCTTCCAAAGACCACATTTGTTGCTAAATGGGAGAGGGGTTCTGGGGTGGTAAGGACAGAGTAGAGGTGGAGTGCAATTGCTCCCAGGAGAGAAATGCTTAGGGCGTTCTGACTCCTGATGCTGCGCAGCCAGCCCTGCCTGCAGTTCTCCCCTTGGAGAGTTCTCTGAAGTCTTGGTCAGAATGGTTGAATGGACATGAGCATTTTAAGCATATTCCCCTTTGCTTTTGGCATGATTGTTTACTCTTTTCCAAGCTGAGTTGCTTTTTTAAATCTTTTTTAAAGAATAGTTCAATTGATTTTTTTAAAAAAGAAAATGGCTTCAGCTCCTACTGAATAACTCCTTAAAAGGAAGGACATGGAAGACACGTGAGGAAGCAGGGCTGGGGGCGAGGGCTCACTCACTTGTGGTTCAGTGGAAGATGGCTCAGGAGGTGCAGCCTTCCATAAGTGGTTTGGGACCTACAGGGTCTTTAGAGGCAGCCACGTTGAGGATTGTGTGGGTTATCTTATCTTAGAGATCAGATTTTGGGACCCAGAAGGTACTAAAGGAGGTTTTTTCAGATATAACTCAGTGTTGCACCTGCAGGTCTCACTATGTGAAGGGCCTGTGTCTCAGTTTGCCAGGGCTGCTATAACAAAACACCACAAACTGGTTGCTTAAACAAGAGGAATTTATTGCCTCGTAGTTTTGGAGGCTAGAATTCAGTCCAAAATTGAGATGTCCGCAGGGCCATGCTTTCTCTGAAGTCTGTAGCGTTCTGGGGGTGGTTTGCCAGCCAGCCATTCACAACTCGATCTCTGCCTCGGTCACATGGAGATCTGTCTTCTGTCTCCTCCTCCAGTGCTTCCTCCTACTGTGTCCAATTTCCTTTGCTTTAAAGGTCTCTGGTCTTACTGGATTTGGTTCACCCAATGCAGTTTGTCCTTAGCATCTTTGAAGATCCTGTTTACAAATGAGGTCACACCCATAGGACTGGGGTTAGGACTTGAATACGTCTGTGTGGAGGATGTGATTCAACCTATCACAGGATTCCTATCTGTGGCTTACACCCCAAAGCACCATGGTCCCACCTCCTCACGTGTCTGCTTCTCACCATTCTGGGGAGCAGATAATCCAGAGCCCCACTGTTGTAGATGGGTTGCAAAAATGACCCCGATTATTTCTTTGCCACAATGTGACTTTGCAGCTTTTCTTTTTTTTCTTTTAAAGATTTATTTATTTATTTATTTCTCTCCCCTTCCCCACCCCCACCCCTGTTGTCTGTTCTCTGTGTCTATTTGCTGCGTCTTCTTTGTCCGTGTCTTTGTCCACTTCTGTTGTTGTCAGTGGCACGGGAATCTGTGTTTCTTTTTGCTGCGTCATCTTCTTGTGTCATTTCTCCGTGTGGGCAGTGCCATTCTTAGTTAGGCTGCACTTTCTTTGGCACTGGGTAGCTCTCTTTACAGGGCGCACTCCCAGCGCGTGGGGCTTCCCTACGCGGGGACACCCCTGCATGGCAGGGCACTCCTTGCGCACATCAGCACTGCGCATGGGCCAGCTGCACGTGGGTCAAGGAGGCCCGGGGTTTGAACCGCGGACCTCCCATGTGGTAGACGGACGCCCTAACCACTGGGCCAAGTCCGCCGCCCTGCAACTTTTCTAATTGAGAGGTATAACCTGTTTCCTCACTCCTTGAATCCAAGTTGGACCTGTGACTTGAGTTGAACGACAGAATGCAGGGGACGTGACAGTGTGCCAGTTCTGAGCGTAGACCTCCAGAGATCTTATATGTGACCCCTTATTTTCTCGGAACCCTGCCGTGCCATGTGAGAGCTTGGGTTGGCTTGCAGGTAGACAAGCAACCACATGGAGGAGGTCTCATTTGTCCCAGCTGAAGCTGCAGACACATGCAGAGGCCAGCCAAGATCAGTAGAGCGGCCTGACTACCTAACCCGTGGCTGACCGCAGCCATATGGATGCGATCAGCTGGAACCAAAGAAACACACAGCGGACCTGCAGCAATGGCAGATGTTTCTTGTACGCCATGGAAATTTGATGGCTGTTTGTTACGCAGCATTACTATGGCAATAGAGAGCAGAAAAACACATATTGTCTATCTCTTTCCCATGACAGTGAATCAAGGCATCAAGCATCTTCTGTCTTTTCCTGTGTGTTGCTCACCATCAGCATTAACTCATAGCATTCATTCCCTGGAGCCCCGTGCAGCAACTCCAAAATCATAGAAGGGACTGACTCATTCAGGTTGTTGGGTATTGTACTAGGGCCAGGATTTTTTATTTTCTTGGGAAGTCCAAAATCTCTGTCTCCACCTAGATTTTGAAAAGACACTTCAGAACTGTCATGAAATAGTTTCCCTTCAGCCAAGCCAATAGTTGTTCCCAAGTTACCTTTGTCTGGAGGATGTCCAGCTTCAAACACAGCAACTGTGAAGTTCTGCAGGTGCACTACTGGGGTTGTTGACTCCTTCTCAAGCAGCTTTCGGAGTTGGCATGAGGTCTGAATGAACTTTTGTGACCCAGCTGTTCACAGAGTTCAGGATTTCATAGGCATTTCTGGACAAATGCTGCCTACTACAAGTATCTCCCCCTGGGAGAGTCTCACTGCACTGCGTCATAGTTAAGGCTCTGAGGAGTCCTGCTAGCCTTGTTTAGGCTAGGATTCCCTAAATTTTTATGTGACTTCCCAATTTTTATTTTCTCTCTATAGGTATCTTACATCAAAATATTTGGAGTGGAGCAGGTGTAGCTTGGTGGTTGAGCATGCGCTTCAGATGTACGAAGTCCTGCGTTAAATCCCTGGTACATCCTAAAAAAGTAAAAACCAAACCAAACCAAAAACACGCTCTTATTAAAATGTTCAGAAATTGCCATAAATTAAAATTGATATTCACAAAGAATCCTTTTCTGGTATTGTGTCCATTCGATGAGTGAGGGAGCAGAGGCCCAGATAGGATGAATGACTTTTTCAGGGTCATGTAGCTAGGATGTGGCAGAATCAGAACCAGGTCCCGGTCTTCTGGTTCACAGCTAAGGGCTTTATTCTCTGTCCCAGGCAGCTCCTGAAATCCATCTCCCTGGCGGAAAAGCCCTCAGTCTGCCCATCTATTCTGAGTAAACCATACCAAAGCTCTCATACAAGGTGTTTATTGTAGCTCCACTTAATTAGGAAAAATATTGAAAAGACCCCGAATGTCCAACTAAAGGGGAGCAGTTAATAATCAAAGGCACTGCCATACAGTGGAGTGTCAGGGAGTAGAAATAACATGCATGGAGCTTAAAAATGTGAGGCAGCACGTATATTGTAATGCGAAATGGGGGGAAAGGCCAGATGGCAACGATATAAAGTAAACGCATGAAGTCAAAAAAGAAGAAAACACACACACACAAATAGCAGTTGTCTCTGGATGGTAGGTGTGTTCAGGTCCTCTGAGGAGCAGAAGCTGAAAGTTGCTCATCCAGGAAGCTTATTGGAGGGAATGCCTGTGAAGGACGGAGGGGGATGGAGCAGAGATGGGCAGGGGCAGCGTCAGACCAGGGGGCAGGTGTGACCCCTGAGAAAGGAGAGGCGAACGGAGGAGGAAGGGTCCCAGGAGCCAGCACAGTTCTGAGAACGTTTCGGCTGCCTACCAGGAAGTTCTTGGGGGCAAATTTCCCTGTTGGAAAAATCCCATATTTGGCAGGAATAGCCTGGGTCTCGTATTCCTGCCAGGCTCAGTACTGGCTGGGAACTCCCCGGAAGCGTGACCTCACACGGACACCACGTGGTGACCGGGGTGCAGCAGCTGGAGGCTGGAGCACTGCTCCTGCAGAAGGTTCTTCTGAAGCTCCGAGCAGGGAGCCTCCACGGCCACCACGGTGGGATCCGCGGTGATTTTTAACCCTCTTTCTACTCTTATACAGCAAAACACTCATTACAATAAGCATGAGTATTCTATTACTAGGGAAAAAACATCCAATTCTTATTTTCTAAGGAGGAAACAGTGTAACAACCAAGATGCCAGCAGCTAATGATGCTTAATAATTTGGTACAGTTCAGACTTGACGTCTGTGCTTGGTCCCGTTTCCTTTAGCTTCTTCGTTCAGCTGTGGATGGGTTATTCCAGCAGGACCATCTGGTGGGGGGACGTCTGCGGTGGTCTCGAGAAGCGTATGCCTGTGGGCTGCCTCTCTCCCTGCATTAGCACCCATGCGTTCCTATTCCTGAGCCCTTCCCCACGGCAGGAGCTCGTAACAGCTGCCGCAAAGTGGACGGAAGGACGCTGCAGGCTCGTCTTGCCTGATTTACTGCCCACATCTCATCCATTCTGGAAGAGACACTGAGTAGTACTGAATGGTCTCAGATTTTTAGTAAATGACTTTTGATGAGCACGACTACAGAGGAAGGTGATTTGGATCAGGAATGGGGCCTTAAACCTTCTACCTATTGTTTTGAGGTTTCCCTAAATACTCTGTAGTCGTAAGCTCCATGAGGGAAGGGTCTGGTTGGCTACTGAATATACTACCCTCCCCCTCATACCTGGTTCTCAAGAGGTACTTAATATATTGTTAATTGAATTAAAAGAATGGCTAAAAAGAAAGCGGATGATATGCAGAATTCATGTACCTCTAAGTCGGCAAATATTTACCAAGGATCTGTTGAACTTGGTCCTGTTCAACATTGTACTTGCCCATATTTCTTACCATCAAAACTCTAGAAAATTTGTTTCGTTATAGCCTTCCCCTTGTACCCTATCACATTATCATTCCTTTGGGCCCTCATGTCCATGCCTCTTGATCTCCAGCCTGACTTCTAGGGCATCACTTCTATAGTTGGGTAGTTTTTCATTTATTCCACTGTCACTGGGCATCTAGACCTCCAGGCACAGTGCCAGGCACTTGGTAGGCAACCACGAATAAGATGATGTTCAGGTCGTCTGTTGCTGTCCAGAAAACCACCCCAACATGCCATGGCTGGAAAGAAATATTTATTATTATTGCTCATGATTACTTTTTTTTTTTTTTTAGATTTTTATTTATTTCTTTATTTCTCTCCTCTTCTCCCCCGCCCCCACCCCAGTTGTCTGTTCTTTGTGTCTATTTGCTGCGTCTTCTGTTGTTGTCAGCGGCACGGGAATCTGTGTTTCTTTTTGTTGCATCATCTTGCGTGTCAGCTCTCCGTGTGTGTGCGGCGCCATTCCTGGGCAGGCTGCACTTTCTTTCGCGCTGGGTGGCTCTCCTTACGGGGTGCACTCCTTGCGCGTAGGGCTCCCCTACGCAGGAGACACCCCTGTATGGTGCAGCACTCCTTGCGTGCATCAGCACTGCGCATGGGCCAGCTCCACACGGGTCAAGGAGGCCCGCAGTTTGAACCACGGACCTCCCATGTGGTAGACGGACGCCCTAACCACTGGGCCAAGTCCGCTTCCCACTCATGATTCCTTGTTGACCGGGTTCAGTTGGCTGGTCCTCATTGCAAGTTTCTACTGTTGTAGTCAGATAGTGGCTGGGGCTGGAGTCATCAGAAGTCTTTTTTTTTTTAACTGATTTTTAAAAAAAGATTTATTTATTTTTATTTATTTCTCTCTCCTTCACACCCCCCACCCCAGTTGTCTCTTCTCTGCATCTATTTGCTTGTGTTCTTCTTTGTCCACTTCTGTTGTTGTCAGTGGCATGGGAATCTGTGTTTCTTTTTGTTGCATCATCTTGTTGTGTCAGCTCTCCGTGTGTGCAGCGCCATTCCTGGGCAGGCTGCACTTTCTTTCATGCTGGGCAGCTCTCCTTACTCCTTGTGCGTGGGGCTCCCCTACGTGAGGACACCCCTGCGTGGCACGGCACTCCTTGCGCACATCAGCACTGTGCATGGGCCAGCTGCACATGGGTCAAGGAGGCCCGGGGTTTGAACCGCGGACCTCCCATGTGGTAGACAGATGTCCTAACCACTGGCCCAAGTCTGCTTCCCATCATCTGAAGTCTTGATGGGGCTGACCTTCTTAGACACTCACACACATGGCTGGCAGTTGACCTTGGCTATCATTAGGAGCTCAGTTGGTGCTCTGACTGTGACACCTTCATGTAGCCTCTGCATTTGTCTTGGGCTTCTCACAGCAGCATGGCTGGCTTCCAAGAGTGAGTGTTCCGAGAAATAAGAAGTAGATGCTGACAGTCTCTTAAAACCTGGACCAGAGATGGGCATAGGGTGATTTCTGCCACATTCTATAGGTCATGGCCATCACAGAACTCACCAGATTCAAGAGAGAGGACAAAGATCCCACCTCTTGATAAAGAGGAGTGTGAAAAAGTGTGTGGCCACTTGAAAATGGCTACAGATGGTCTGTGCTCCTAAGGGGTCTAGAATTAATGTAGAGATAATGATGAAATCTGTAGAAGGCTGAATAATGGCCATCCAAAGATACTGGGTCCTAATACCTGGAACCTTTAAATGTTATTTTATAAGGCAAAAGGGTCTTTGCAGATGTGATTAAATTTGAGGATGTTGAGAAGAGAGATTATCCTTGATTATATGAGTGGGCCCTAAATCCAATTACAGTGTTCTTATAAATGAGAAAGAGACAGAGGGAAATGGCGCACCCAGAAGAGATGACTCTGTAAAGAGATTGGACTGAAGTGGCCCCAAGCAAAGGAATGCCAGCAGCCCCAGAAGCTGGAAGAGACAAGGGACAGTTCTCCCCTAGAGTCTCTGGAAGAAGCACGACTCTGCCAACACTTTGATTTTGGCTCAGGGAAACTGATATTGGACTTCTGTCCTCCAGAACTGTGAGCCACTATAAATTTCTGTTGTTTTAAACACTAAGGTAGAGATAATTTGTGACAGCAGCCTCAGGAAGCTAATACAAACTCAGATGGAGGGTACTGTGACCAAGCCCAGTGGGGAGAGAAGCTAGCAGGGAATGCTTACTTCAAGCATGACTCTTCTAGGGAACAGATGTAGCTCAAGTGGCTGAGTGCCTGCTTCCCAGGTATGAGGTCCTGGGTTCAACTCCCAGTACCTCCTGAAAAACCAAAAAAACCAAACGTGTCTCTTCTTAGTCCCTAGAAAATCTGGTGTAGTGGTTGGGTGGATCAACCCTGGAGCTGGACTTTTCTGCTTGTGTCTGCACTCAGCCACATACTACGTATGGTTAGGTTGTTTTGAGGTCTTAACGAGTGAATATGTGTTGATGCTGGCACATAGTAAGCACTCAGGCAAGTTCACTGTTATTATTTTCTTTGGAGTTTGATGAAGGATATTTTTCTGTGGTTCAGAGCTTGGATCCTCTTTCACATTTGATCTGTGTCTCCTTTTGGTGACTCTGTGTGATAGTGGAGCCTGTTGTTTCCCATCCTAGGTATATTAACTGCTCTGGATCAGCCCAAGGTGTCCTGCCCCTACAGAGCAGAACTAACAATTGTCGTCCAAAGGCACAAGGCTCGCAGACACGGCCCTCATCTACTTTCCTAATGAATACCTGTGTACCCACAACCCAGATCAAGATCTAGAACTCTTAAACTCACTCGAGCCCCTTCCTAGTCAATACTTCTCAAAGGTAACCCTATTCTAAATTCTTTCCCTTAGAGATGAATTCGTCTGTTCTTGAACTGCGTATAAATGGAATCATATTCATGGACTTTTTGGTGTCTGGCTTCTTTTTGTGCAACATGCTTTTTGGCCAGAGTCACCCATGTTGTTGCATGTACCTATACTTCATTTTTAAAAATTGCTGTGTAGCATTCCACTGTATCAAAGAAACTACAGTTGAGGGGCATTTGGGCTATTTTCAGTTTATGGCAATTATTAATAAAGCTGCTATAAACATTCTTATATCATACCTTTTGGTGGATGTGTGCACTAAATTCTGTTGGGTATGTGTTTCTGGGCTATGGGGTATACATATATTTAGCTTTAGTAGATTAAAACAGTTTTCCAAAGTGGTTGTACCAATCTATAATCCCAGCAGCAAAATATGAGAGTTCCAGTTGCCCCACATCACAACTGACATTGACATTGATATCCAAATGGTCCAGCATCATGATGTTGAATCACAGTGGTGCCTTTGTCATAAATTTTCGGACTTTCTCTTCCATTGCATTGATCTGTTGGCCTTCTTTGTGGCATTTCCTTACTGTCTTAATTGCTATAGCTACAACAAGAGTTGATATGTGGGAGTATGAGTCTTCTAGCTTTGTTTTCCTTCAAGATTGCCTTGGTTCTTTGTATTTTCACATAAATATTAGAATCATTTTGTCAACTTCTCAAAAAAACATATAACCCTGCTGGGATTTTGACTTAGATGGCACTGATTCTGTAGATAACTGGAAAGAATTTCCATCTTAACAGTATTGAGTTTTCCAATCCTTGTTCTCACTGTTACTTGCAGAGAGTTTATTTTAGTTTTTAAAAAATTTCTCTTTAGTATTTTGTACTTTTGGCATAGAGGCTTTATTACATCTTCCATTAGACTTATTCCTAGTTTGTGACATTTTTGAGGTACTATCGTAAATGGCATTTAGAATTGGCTTAGATTTTCTCATTGTTGCTGGTATTTAGAAATAGTTATTTTTAGATTGACTTTGCTAAACTTAATTTTAATGGTTTGTCTACATATTCTTAGGATTTTTTTTGTGTACACAATGTTGTCATCTGTGAACAATGACTGTTTTATTTCTTTCTTTCCAGTTCCTAGACTTCTTTTTACCCCTAACTTTATTGACTGGGATCCAGGACAATGTTGAATGGTACAATGCTAGTGGATATCCTTGCCTTGTTCCCAACCTCAGGGGGAAACCCTTCTTTTAAATGAAAAGTTGATGAAAGAACATTATGATGGACAAGGATATTCTCATATCTTCAGCAAAATCATCATGGAAGACATTATCCATCCCTTGGTTGAATTCTCCTTGCTTGAGGATCCAAGTGGAATTCCATTTTGAATTCCATTCCAAGGAAAACCATTGTCCCTTATGAATTATAGCTGTGCTCCCTTCTGTTGAATGATGATATCCATGTAATCTTCTATGTGTATTTTTTTTTTTTAGAAGGTACTAGGGATTGAACCCAGGATCTCATACATGGGAAGCAGGTGCTCAACCACTGAGCTATATCCATTCCCCAGTGAGAATTGTTTTTTTTTGTTTGTTTGTTTGTTTTTAGGAGCTACTGATGATTGAACCCAGGACCTCATACATGGGAAGCAGGCACTCAACCAATTGAGCTACATCTGCTCCAATCTTCTAGTTTTTTGCCCTGGCTGCCAGGAAGCTCAAAACTAAAGTAAATGCTCAATCAAAATAACTACATCTGATGAGGTTCTTTATATATTTGATATCTCAATAAGTTTCTTTTCTTTTGCCATTTGAATGTATCTTCTTTGATAAGCCATCTCAAATATTTTCCCCAAAATAAGTGGGGATAAAATTATCCTAAGTGAGTAATACCTGGGTTTATTTTACCTGGGTTTGTTTTATGCATCAAATGGTGAGGTTAGCAGATGAACTTTATGAACTGTAAAATGCTATGTCCCTTATTAAGCTGTGGATGAACATGCTTGTATTTGATTTTAACAAGCACACACTTGAGTCCCTTTGTTTGCCCTTATGGCTCTGAGGTACTTAATCAAGTTACCCAAAGCTTCTAAGGTCTCCCCTGACTCTCCCAGTCACTCAGAGCCTATTCTGCACTACCTTGCATCCAGGATGACCTTTTATACTTTATATTTCTTTTGGGGAGTCGCCATCTATTGTTTAATTTCAGCCACCCATGCATCCATATGTTGAAACTGCATTTATTGAGCATCTACTATTGTGCATGTGTCAGCTGCCTACTCAATAGCCATTCCCTCTTTGTCTTTGCTGAGAGTACTCTGGTTTTGTTCATGCATCTGGTCCCCATATACCCAGAGAAGGTGGGCCCCTCCTTTCCCCATGTCCCAGGGCATGGACCTCAATTGGTCTACATCAGTCATGCTCATCTTGCCTCCCTTCACCAGTGGTAGGTTTAGCATCGGGCATGTGACTCTCTTCGTTATTAGGATATGAAAGGCAGGGAAAGGGGAGAAGAGGCAGGGAGGGACAGCAGCCAATCCATTATCGGGGGTTACCATTGTGGGATCACAGAGTTTAATCTCTCTGGGAAACACTGGAAAATGCCATAGAGCAGGAGTTGGCCATCTACCGCCCATGCTTTTGTAAAGTTTTGTTGGAATACAACCATGCCAATTTT
Source organism: Dasypus novemcinctus (assembly GCF_030445035.2). NCBI lineage: Eukaryota > Metazoa > Chordata > Mammalia > Cingulata > Dasypodidae > Dasypus > Dasypus novemcinctus. The sequence goes on along the minus strand of NC_080695.1, from coordinate 56,307,431 downwards.
CTCATGCATTGTCTTTGGCTGCATTTGTGTTTTTATAGCGGAGTTGAGCAGCTGTGACAGAGACCACGTAACCTGCAAAACCTGAACTCAGGTGAGGCCCTCTTTGGAAACAGTTTCTTACATTCTGTGATTCTGTCAAAGCTCTTCCAAGTTTCATCTCCTTTGCCAAGTGGGTTTTAGGACCCACACAAACAAGTGCTGGGAACAGATTTTTAGCATGTCCTGCTTCTGTTTTGCTTTCTAAATTGGAGACCATGGTTCTAAACCAGTATGATGTTAGATCTGTACAGCATGATATCATTATACTGAGTTGACTTCCTAGAAGGACTGTCTGTCTTGTTTGCCTGATAGCTGGTTAAATAAGGCATCTACAAGCACTCCAGAAAGTTCCTTTCATAAAAATGCTCCAAAGAATTTAGGTCTTTGCTTGAAAAAAAAATTTTTTTTCAGATGGGGGAAGCAATTGGAGTACAAGTAAGAACTGATTAAAAATAAGGAAACTGAATCGAGTTAAGCAAATTCTGCAGAGCTAATTATACTTTGAAAAAGATATCTAACCAGCGAAGCATGCTCATTGGGGACTTGGTTCTTTCTTTCACACGAGGAAAATTCCAGTTCAGTTTTGTCACTTATGCTAAACAAATTGGGAAGGCAGGAATGTGGTTTTAGTTTCATATAAATTGTTCATTTTCATTCCTCTCAAATAATAATATTTTAAGTGTTTTTGATTCATTTAAAAATGAATCCATTAAGTCACTTCTCTTGCCCAGTCTGGTGTCAGAGTACTCCTCCAACCCACCTGTGTCTCTGCCATACATTGTTTGCATTTAAAATGAGAGATTATTTTTAATTTGAGTTCCCTACGTTTCAGAGAGAAACATCTTCCATCTCTCTTTTGTTTAAACTCAGAGAGTCTAGGAAGTGTTTCTTGCAGGCTTTGATATCAAGGTGAGCTGTTGAAAAACAGTGGGGCCCAGGAAGCTGAATTTAAAATAAGCACCAGAGCCAGGACCGGCCATTTAATTTACAAGGCCCAGTACAAAATGAAAATGTGAGGTTCCTTGTTAAAAACTTATTAAGATGACAACAGAGAGCAACTCTTCTAAGCTCAGGACTCTTTGCCACTGCACGAGGTTGTAAAACCGTATCCCACGATTTGAAAAATTCTATTTCAGGTTGTCTGCTGGGACACAGACACGATTAAAGAGGATGTAACTGGCATTGATTTTAGACATTTAGTTTTGCTTATGTGAATACAACATGGAAGAGTTTTTGAATAAAATTTCTCTAATTCTTATTTATGTTATGTGTTTGCACTTTGGTACATGCCAGTGGTTTTGTCCCCCCGAGACTTCTGGCAGTTTTGGTTGTCGCACCTTGAATGTTTTTGGGGGTTGTCTCTGGCATCTAATGGGTAGAGGCCACGGCTGCTGCTGAACGCCCTACTTTGCACAGGACCGTCCCTGGGACAATTAGTCAGCTTCAAGGGTGAACAGCACTCTGTGAGAAACCTTGCTGTGTGCTACATTGTGGGCTTGTACCCATTCTCTGGATGTGAAATCTGAGGCCCGGGGAGGCTAAGCACTTTTATTTAATATTTCTTCATAGTAAAAAAAAAAAAAAAAAAAAAAACCCAAAAAACACCTATCTTATTTCAGGAAGGAACAGTCTATAATTTCTAAAGATACAAACAGCATAAAATAATAACTAAGAAATCAGTGGAAATGTGTTTTCAAGGACAGTTTGTGGATTGAAGGTAACTATTCAGGCTTAAGTCTGCCTGGTGAGGGCGGCGCTGGCGCACGGGACCCAGCCAGCGTCCTTTCAGTGGTGTCTTGTCTCCTTCCTGATTTAGAAAAGGCAAACCCACCTGCTGTCATGAAAAATACCTTCTAGAAGCTACCGGGTAATTGGGTGATCTTTCTGGATTTGTCTCCCTGTCTAATGTACATCAGTTAAACTTTTGACTCTTCAGTGCTTTCTGGAGAAAGTAATAATAGGAAAGGAAATCGACTTGGTTTTTTTCCCTCCCCCTTTGCCCCGTCTTTGTAAAGATTGATCTCCGGTATCCGCGGGCGCCAGGTGATTCGCGGACACCGCAGGCGCTTCGTCCACACCGCCCGGCCCGCATGGATCACGCGCTCGCTCAGGCGCTCGCTGCGGCTGGCTGGAAGCAGCCCGGGGCGCGGGAGGAAGGACGAGGCCGCTCGGGCCGCACCTCGCCTCGCAGTTCCCGCCGTTTCCGGAGACGGGCTCGAGCGAGGCTGCCCAGCCCGGGCGGTTGCGGAAGGGCCTGGACGCGGGTGCCGGGGGCGTCGCCGGGCAGGGACGAGCCCGAGGGCGGCGAGCGCGAGCGCAGCGCCGCCAGCCCTCCCCGCGGGCTCGCCTCTGCCGGCCGCGCCGCCCTGCGCGCATGCGCTCGCCACGCCGGGCGGGCTTGCAAAAGGATGAGGGCGGCCTCTTCCTTCCGGGGCATGCTTCGTGTGCGTTCAGAGGCCGAGGGATACGAGGCTTGTCCCGTTGGGGTCCTCCACGGTCTATTGACACTTTATGTAGATGACTCTTAATCTTTCTCAGCCCCTTGAGATGAGTCCTCACTGCTTCTCTAATTCCATTGATGAAACCCTGCTGGATGGGATCCAGTTTACCTTCACAGTCTCACCGTTCACCACCTGCATTTTAGCCACTCCTTTGCACCCCACGGAAGATCTTTCCGTTGCCTGAATGGACTTTGCTCGCCCTTACCTCCGGGCTGTTGCACAGGCTGAGTGCCGCCCTTAGAACACTTCACTTTTACTCCCTCAGGCTCACTAATGTCTTGTTTGGGATGACAGGCTTGCTCATGGCTGCAATATGAGCTTACTACAAAAAACAGGCAGGGTTTTGTTTGGCTCGAACAATTCTAAGCTCAGCAGAGAGTAGGCCACAGCTGGTGAAGTGACTCAAAGGGGTCATCAGGGATCCAGCCTTTTCATTCTCCTCCTCTGCCGTGCAGCTTCCAACCTCATGGTTACAAAATGGCTGCTGCAGCCCCAGGCCTCATGTCAGCAGGCGTGGAATCTGAGGAAGGACAAGGGACCTAAGGGCTTGCAGTATACTTTGCCTTCCTTTGACTGGTCAGAACTATGTCAGGTGGCAACACCTAACTGCAAAAGATATTAATGAAGGGAGGTTTTTAGGTGGATGTATTGTCATCAGGAAAAAAAAAATTTACAGGCTTCTGTAAATAAGAAGGAATTGGATATGGAGAGAATTCCTTGTATCCTTCAGTTCTCAGATTCAATGGCACTTAGCTGGGTGGCCCTCCCTGCACGCTCAAGGCTGACTTTGGCTATATGGGGTGTTATGCACTCTTATGGGTGACATCTCATGGGTGGACATGATAAGGAGGCCCTTGTCTACCTGGTACATAATTGTATCCCTGGTACCTAACATAGTTCAGGTATGTAGTAGGTGCTCAGTAAATGCCTGCCAAATGATTGCAAGAAGTTATTATTTTTCCCATTTTGCAGTTGACACACTGAGATTTAGAGATGAAATAACTTGCCTGAAAAAACACTTTTCATTACTTCCTTGAGTCAGTAATGTTTACTGTGCACCTACTATGTGCCAGGCTCTTTTCTAGACACTTGGAATACATCATTGATCAAAGCAAATAAAATTCTTGCCTTTGGGGTGGTTTTTCCCCAACTTTTTACTATGAAAAATTTCAAACGAACAGAAGAGTTAGAACAGTTTTTCAGGGAAGATCTGTCTGCCTACTACCTAGAGTCTATCAGTCCTATTTAGGACTATTTAGATTCTAGTGGAAGAAGGCAGATAATAAAATAAGTAAGTAGAAGGCTGCACTACTTAAGGGAACATAGAGAGCAGGATAAGGGGTTTGGGATGTGCAGTTCGAGGAGTGGTCAGGCTGGCCCTCACTGAGCTGGTGACATTTGTGCGAAGGTGTAAAGGAGCTGCAGGAGGGAGCTATGCACCCAGCAGAGGGAAAAGCACAATTGAACAGCCAGCGCAAAGGTCCTGAGGTGGGAACCACGTGTGCACAAGGAAGAGCTGGAGTGGACTGAGCGAGGAGGAGCGTGGAGGGTGACCAGAGCAGAAGCTGGGGCCAGATCCCATAGAGCATTTGGGGTCATAGCAAGGATCCTGGCTCTGATTCTCAACCAGAGCTAAAGCTATGGCCGGATTTGGAACAGAGGACCGTATTTGTTTTGCAAAGAAACTGCTCTGGCTGCTGGGTTGGGAAGAGAATGAGCTGGTGGTCTGGGAAGCAGCAGGGAGCGCAGCAAGGAGGCTGTGGCAACCTCCCCAGTGACAGACGACGGGTGAGGTGGGTGAGGCGAGGGGTGGGGGCAGCGGGGAGAAGGGGTCAGGCTTGGGTCTGCTTTAAGGGTGGGGCTGAGAGGATTTCCCGACAGGCCGGATGTGGGCCTGGCACCTGGCGGGAGGGTGCTGCCGTCAGCTGAGGCGGGAGGACCCCGGCAGGCGCAGGTTTGGGGGAAGGTCAGGAGCTCCGTTTTGGGGGGTCATGCTTGAGCCACTCCGTGGCAGAGTGGGTTTTGGGCCCAAGACCTCCCAACACTTCCCACTGTGCCTTATCCTCTTCCCCGTCGTTCAAGGTGACGAGTGTCCAGGTGACAAGAGGGCCCGGACACAGACCTGAAGGGCTGTGCGGAGAAACCTGGGCTCCGTGCGGGCACCTGCTCGGCAGCCACGGAGGCTGAAAGGAGAGCGACTCAGGCCTCCTAGTTCTTCGAGCGGCGTCAGTGGCAGCGCCAGAGCCTCCCAAACTCGGGAGCACCTGGGCGCCCTTGTCCCCGAGCAGACCAGGGGTCATTTCCATCAGGAGGCCTGTGGTACCCAAGGGGCCTGACGAGTTCTTGTCACTTAAACTTGTGAAACCCCAGTAATTTCCGGTCACTCCAGAAGGCGATAAGTGTCTGCCTTCTCTGCGCTATCATCAGATTCTGCACACCATTTTATTATCATTTATCTCAGTGCTTTGCAACAAGTCCCAATTTCCTCAAATATAAAAGGGACAGCGCAATAATACCTTTCTCACAGAGTTATTGTGAGGATTAAATAAGATGATTCACGGAAAATGCTTAGCACAGTACCCAGGTCATAGAAAGGACTCAGCAAATATCAGCAATTAATCATAGCAGTCAGACCAGGTGAGCCCAGATGTCTGGGAGATAGATGTGCCTCTTCTTTTACTCATTCAACATACATTCGCTCATTTACCACCTGAGCCCTAAGGGCTAGTGGGAGACTGATTTTGTGTGTGGGGAAACTAAGGCTTAGAGAGGCTAAGTCCCCTAGCCAAGGTGATGTATCTAGTACGTGGAGGAGATGGGATTTGAACCCAGGTGGTCCGATGGTCGTGGTAGGCAGCCTCCAGGCTGGCTCCTGCTGATCCTCACCTCCCGACAGTCACTCCTTCGTGCCTAGGGCTGAGCTGCAGAACCAGTGGGATAGCGCGGAAAGGACAGAGTGTGGCTCCTGAGGCACCGGCTTCTGCCCCGCCCTCCCGCGGACCACGTGCTCCGGGGGATGTGAGTGGCCACGTTGTAAGGACATCCAGGCAGGCCTGTGGACAGGTCTACATGGCAAGGCGCCGAAGCCTCCTCAACAGGCAGCACCAACGCGCCAGGCATGGAGTGGGCCATCTCAGCGGCGAGCCCTCCTGCCCGGTGGAGCCCTCACACGACGGCAGCTCTGCCCCACGACTTGACTGCAACCTCACGAGAGCTTTCGAGCCAACAACCACCAGCTAAGCCACTTCTGAATCCCTGACCCTCAGAAGCTGAGAGATAATAAATGTTTATTGTTACTTTATTCCCCAAACACTCCCTTTCACAACCCCCCCCCCCAACATCCCCTGGTCACTTCTAATCATTCTATCTCTGAATTTGCTGTTTCTAGTCATCTCTTCAAGTGATATTATACAATATTTGTCCCTATTGCCGTGGTCATCTCACTGAGCATAATGCTTTCAAATTCTTCCATACTGCAGCATTGTCTCAGAACAATGCTTTTCTATGGTCACATAATATTCCATTGTGTGTGTGTATGATATTTTGTTTATCCATTTATTTGTTGACAGATACTTGGGTTGTTTCTACCTTTGGGCTGTTCTGAGCAATGCTGCTATAAACATGGGTGTTCAAGTAACTGTTAGAGTTATTTTCAATTATTCTGGGATATTTACCTAGAAGTGGAATTGCTAGGTCATATGGCAATGTCCAGTTTATCTGTTTGAGGAACTGCCGTATTGCTCCCACAGCGGCTGCATCGTTTCCTATTCCTACCAATAAGGCACTAGAGTTCCACTTTCGCCAAATCTTCTCCTGCACTTATTATTTTCTGTTTTGTTTTTTTAAAATCATAGACCTCTATATGGGTATGAAGTGGTATCTCATTGTGGTTTTTACATATCAATGTTACAAGTTATTCATTTAACACATTATAACTATAATAACAGTAAATCTGCTCTAGTCAGTGGTTACATACTCCCTTATCATCGTTCATTCCTCAGTCGTGTTTGGGACAATGTCCACTCAGCTTTAGGCTCAGAAGGGACATGGTTATTTTTGGCCAGAAGAATGGAACTGTTTTGCTTGCAGTTGAAGATACTTCTTGCTTTTGGAATGGGGCTGGCCCCTCTCCATTTCTCGTTAGTTGTCCAGGGCATGTCTGAAGAGATGGAGAGTAGGAGTTGGTCACATAGCTGCTGCGTTTCAGGACTCAACCAGCATAGGATGAATCCGAAGGCTTTAGGTCCCTGAGAAATATGCCTAACAGGTATATTAAAAATGATAGGTTCAAATAAAAAGGTAGAAGAATCGTGATTAGGTGACCTTACAAATGAGTAACTCTGTTATATTGGGTAAATAGATTTTCATATATTCTCATATAGAATCCTCTAAGGGGGTGTTGATTTCATGAGGCCCTGTGACTTGCCTTTGGTATCTGGACATCCTTAGGGTCCTCAGGAACACTGTTGTTTGTGGCTTTCTTTACTGTAGCATTTTGTGAAGTCTGGCTGAGACCTGCATAAAAGTTACCCCCGGAATTACCTTCCGATTCACTTTGAAATCTCCTAGCCATAAAAAGTCTGTTTTATTTAATATTTCTCCCTTTTGATCAAGGACTTTATTCAAATGATTTGTCATTGATAAATGTTTGGTCATAATCCCTTGGTGCAAGGGAGGCTCATCCCTGGGAGTCATATCCTATGCTGGGGAAGGAGGGAAGGTAGTGAGTTTATTTGCAGAGTTTGGCTTAGAGAGAGGCCACATTTGAGTAACAAGGAGGTTTTTAGGAGGCAGCTTTTATGCCTTAATTATGATTAGGCTTAGTTTTACTATACAATCACAAGATCGAATGTTTGATTTTTTAGCCTGTTTTCCTTTATTAGGCAAGGCTTATATATTCCATAGTTTTTGGCCATTTTATTTGAGAAAGTAGCAGAATTTCCCCAAGAGGGAAGTTTAATATTTTGTTAGCTACTCTCTATTCAGAAAACATACCTATGGCAGCAAGGATACATTTATATCCCATTGAAATATGTAGCTATATAACATTCAGGCTGTTTAAAAGACCCTGTTTGTCTGGACACCTGACCAACTGTATAAAACAGTATAACTTATAGGAAAATTTGATTGTTTCTATGACAGAAAACATTTTTTTCTAAGAATAAAATATGCAACATTCCCAAACCTCCCCTATTGTTGACATTTAACATTGGAGTGATAACTTTGTTACCATTGATGCAAGAATGTTAAAATGTTACTCTTGATTATAGTCCATATTTTGCTTTAGAAGCATTTTCCCCCACAAACCATATTAACTCCCTGTATTAGTGATGTACTTTTGTTTTAGATCCTGAAAGAACATTCCTATATTTGTATTAACCACAATCTTTATCTACCACAGAGTTCACTTTGTTATACAATCCCATGTTTTATCCTCTAGCTTTTCTTTTAGTAACACATACAGCCCCAAACCTTCCCCTTCAACCATGCACACATACATACCTCAGTGCTACCAACTACACTCACACCATCCTGCTACCATCACCTCTGTCTACCCCTGACCACTACAATCAACCTAGTTATAAATCCTGCACAGATTAAGCATCTGCTCCCCCTTTTTTACCCCCATTCTATCTCCTGGTGACCTATCTTCTAGATTCTACCTTGATGAGTTTTCTTATTATAATTAGTTCCTATTAGTGAGATCATACAGTATTTGTCATTTTGTGCCTGGCTTATATCATTCAATAGAAGGTCCTTGAGGGAAACGGACTTGGCCCAGTGGTTAGGGCATCTGTCTACCACATGGGAGGTCCGCAGTTCAAACCCCAGGCCTCCTTGACCCCTGTGGAGCTGGCCCATGTGCAGTGCTGATGGGCGCAAGGAGTGCCGTACCCCCGCATAAGGGAGCCCCATGCGCAAGGAGTGCGCCCGTAAGGAGAGCTGCCCACTGCGAAAGTAAGTGCTGCCTGCCCAGGAATGGCGCCGCACACACTTCCTGTGCTGCTGACGACAACAGAAGCGGACAAAGAAACAAGACGCAGCAAACAGACACAGAGAACAGACAACCGGGGGAAGGGGGGGAGGGATTAAATAAATAAATAAATCTTAAAAAAAAAAAAATAGAAGGTCCTTGAGGTTTGTCCATGTTGTTACATGCAGCAGTACTTAATTCCTTCTTACAGCTGAATAATATTCCATTCTATGTATATACTACATTTAGTTTATCCATTCATATGTTGATGGACATTTGGGTTGCTTCCATCTTTTGGCAATTGTGAATAATGCTTCTATGAAGGTTGGTGTGCACATACTGTTCATGTCCCTACTTTCAGTCCTGGGTATATACCCAGCAGGGGGATTGCTGGATCAAATGGCAATTCTATATTTAGCTTCCTGAGGAATTGCCACACTGTCTTCCACAGTGGCTGCATCATTCTACATTCCTACCAGCAGTAAATGAGTGTTCCTATTTCCCCAAATTCTCTCCAATACTTGTAGGTTTTCTACTTTTTAAATAGTGGCCAATCTAGTAGGTGTGACATCAAATCTCATTGAGGTTTGATTTGCATTTCCCTAATAACTAGTGATGTTGAACATCTTTTCATGTGGTTTTTAGCCATTTGTATTTCCTTTTTGGAAAAATGTCTATTCAAGTCCTTTTGTCCATTTTTAAATTGGGCTGTTTATCTTTTTATTGTTAAGTTGTAGGATCTCTTTATATATGGTGGCTTTAGACCTTTGTTAGGTACATGATTTCCATACATTTTCTCCCTTTGAGTAGGCTCCCTTTCCACTTTCTTGATAAACTCCTTTGAAGCACATATGTTTTTTAATTTTGAGGAGTTTTCATTTATCTATTTTTTTCTTTCATTGCTTGTGATTTGGGTGTAAAGTTTATGAAATTGTTGCCTGCCACAAGTCTCAAAGAAGCTTCCCTATATTTTCTTCTAGGAGTTTTATGGTCCTGGTTCTTATATTTAGGTCTTTGATACATCTTGCATTGATTTTTATGTAGGGTGTGAGATAGGTGTCCTCTTTCATTCTTCTGGATATGGATATCCAGTTTTCTCAGCAACATTTGTTGAAGAGACTAGTCTGTCCCAGTTGAGTGGACTTGGCAGCCTTGTCAAATATCAGTTGGCCATATTTGTGAAGGTCTATTTTTGAACTCTCAGTTTGATTTCATTGCTCGATATGTCTATCCTTGTGTTTTTTTGACCACTGTAGCTTTGTGATATGCTTTAAAGACAGGGTGTACAAGTCCTCCAACTTCATTCTTCTTTTTCAATATGTTTTTGGCTATTTGGGGCCCCTTATCCTACCAAATAAATTTGATAATTGGCTTTTCTCTTTCCATAAAAATGGATGATGGAATTTTTCTTAGGATTGCATTGTATCTGAAATCAATTTAGTTAGAATTGACATCTTAACAATATTTAGTCTTCCAATCTGTGAACATGGAATGCCCCTCCATCTATTTAGTTATGATTTGATTTCTTTTAGCAATGTGTAGTTTTCTGTGTACAAGTTCTTTACATCCTTAGTTAAATTTATTGCTAGATACTTGATTCTTTTAGTTGTTATTGTAAGTGGCATTTTAAAAAAAAGTCCTCCTCAGCTTATTCATTACAAGTGTATGGAAAATGCAACTGAATTTTAAAATATAATAAATTTTATTTTTAAAGAGGTTTTAGATTACAGAAAAGTTACATTGAAAGTATAAGGGATTCCTATATATCCTACCCTCTTACTCTTGCACATCTCCCCCTATTAATACAATTGTGTGGTATATTTGTTATAATTGATGAATAAATATTGAAGGAAATGCAACTGATTTTTGTGGTTGACTTTGTATCCTGCCATTTTGCTGAACTTACTAGCTCTAGTAGCTTTGTTGTAGATTTTATGGGACTTTCTAAATATAGGATCATGTGTTCTGCAAGAGTAAAAGTTTTACTTCTTCCTTTCCAATTTGAATGCCATTTATTTCTTTCTCTTGCCCAACTTCTCTAGCAAGAACTTCTAATGCAATGTTGAACAAGAGTGATGACAGCGGGCATCCTTGTATTGTTCCTAAAGCTTTTAGTCTTTTACCACTGAGTATGACGTTAGCTGTGAGTTTTTCATATATATTCTTTATCATGTTGAGGAAATTTCCTTCTATTCCTGTTTTTTGAAGTGTTTTTATTAAGAAAGGATGCTGGGTTTTGTTGAATGTCTTTTCCGTATCAATAGAGGTGATCTTGTAATTTTTTCCCTTTGATTTTTAATGTGTTGTATTACATTAATTGGTTTTCTTGTGTTGAACTACCCTGGAATACTTGGATTAAAACCCATTTGGTCATGGTGTATAATTCGTTTAACATGTTGTTGGATTCTATTTGCCAGTATTTTGTTGAGGATTTTTGCATCTAAATTCATTAGAGAGATTGGTCTGTAATTTTCTTTTCTTGTAGTATCTTTATCTGGCTTTGGTATTAGGATGGTGTTGCCCTCATAGAATGAATTAGGTAATATTCCCCCCTCTTCAACTTTTTTGGAAGAGTTTGAGCAGGACTGTTATTAGTTCCTTTTGGAATGCTTGGTCGAACACACCTGTGAAGCCATCTGGTTCTGGGTTTTTCTTTTTTGGGAGGTTTTTGATGACTGAGTCAATCTTTTCACTTGTGATTGGTCTATTGAAGTCTTCTATTTCTTTGAGAGGAAATGTGGGGTTTTCAGGTGTTTCTAGGAAGGTATCTACTTAATTTAAGTTGTCTAATTTATTTGCATGCAATTGTTCATAGTATCCTCTTATGATTCTTTTTATTTCTGTGGGGTCAGTGGTAATGTCCCCTCTCTTGTTTCTGATTTTATTCATTTGCTTTTTCTCTCTTTTTTCTTTCTTAGTCTAGCTAAGGGTTTGCTTGTTTTTTAAATCTTCTCAAAGAATCAACTTTTGGTTTTGCTCTCTATTTTTTAAATTCTCAATTTCGTTTATTTCTGCTCGAATTTTCATTATTTCTTTCCTTCTGCTTGCTTTGGAATTAGTTTGCTGCTGTTTTTCTAGTTTCTCCATGTGTGTAGTTAGGTCATTGATTTTAGCTCTTTCTTGTTTTTTTAATGTAGGCACTGAGAGCTATAAATTTCCCTCTCAGCACTGCCTTTGTTACATCCCATAAGTTTTGATATGTTGTGTTCTCATTTTCATTCGCCTTGAGATATTTACTGGTTCCTCTTGCAATTTCTTCTTTACACAACTGATTGTTTAGGAATGTTGTTTAACCTCCATGTATTTGTGGATTTTCCAGTTCTCTGCCTTTTATTGATTTCCAGCTTTATTCTGTTGTGGGCAGAGTAAGTGCTTTGTATAATTTCAGTCATGCTAAATTCATTGCAACTTGTTCTATGACCTCATGTGTTCTATCCTGGAGAATGGTTCATGAGCACTTGAGTAGAATGTATATCCTGCTGTTTTGGGGTGCAATGTTCTATACATGTCCTTTAGATCTAGTTCATTTATCATGTTATTCAAAGATCTCTATTTCCATATTGATCCTCTGTATAGATGTTCTGTCTTTTGCTGAGAATAGTATATTGAAGTCTCCCACTGCTATTGTAGAGGTGTCTATTTCTCCTTCCAGTTTTGCAAGTGTTTGCTTCATATGTTTTGGGGCCCCTGAATTAGGTGCATAAATATTTGATTGTTCTTTCTTCTTGGTAGCTTGCCCCTTTTATTGTATATAGTGTCCTTCTTTGTCTCTTATAACACTTTTGCATTTAAAGTCTATTTTGTCTGATATTAGCATAGCTACCCCAGCTCTTTTTTGGTTACTGTTTGCCTGGAATATTGTTTTCCAACCTTTCACTTTCAGCCTATTTGTTTCCTTGGGTCTAAGATGAGTCTATTGTTGAGAACATACAGAGGGATCATATATTTTTTATTCATTCTGCCAATGCATGTCTCTTAATTGGGAGTTGAACCTATTAACATTCAATTTTATTACTGGAAAGCAATATTTACTTGAACCATTTTATCCTTAGGCTTTTTTATGTCACATCTTATTTTTTTCTCTTTTTACCCTTTTTGCTATCCTTACTGATAATCTTCATTTTTACATTCTCCTCCAAACCTCTCTCATCTGTCTCTTCCTTTCATCCTTCAGGACTTCCTTTAGTATTTCTTGTAGAGTGGGCCTGTTATTGATGGATTTTCTCAACTTCGGTTGTGAATATTTTAAACTCTCTCACATTTTTGAAGGACAATTTTGCTGGATACAGAATTCCTGGCTGGTAGTTTTTCTCTTTCAGTGCCTTAAATTGTCATACTACTGCCTTCTCACCTCCATGGTTTCAAATGAGAAATCAGCATTTAATCTTATCGAGCATCCCTTGAATATGATGGATCACTTCTCTCCTGCTGCCTTGAGGATTCTCTCTTTATCTTTGGCATTTGACAATCTGATTAGTATGTATCTTGGAGTGTTTCTGTTAAGATTTATTCTGCTGATAGTATGCTGTTCTTCCTGAACATGTACGTTCATGTCCTTCATAAGAGTTGGGAAAATTTCAGCCATTATTTCCTTAAACATTCCTTTTGCCGCTTTTCCCCTTTTTTCTCCCTCTGGAACACCCGTAATGTGTATGTTTTTGTTTAATTTGTGCTGTCATTCAACTTCCTGAGACTCTGCTCAATTTTTTCCATTTCCCCCCATATCTGTTATTCTATCTGTATGATTTCAGATGTCTTGTCTTCTAATGCACTAATTCTTTTCTCTGCCTGTTCAATTCTGCTGTTGTGTTATTCTAATACAATGTATATTAATCTCTTCTTTTGCATATGGTGTGAGGTAAGGGTATATTTAATTATTTTGCACGTGGCTATTCGGTTTTCCCAGCACCATTTGTTGAAGAGAATATTCTTTCCCCATTACATTACTTAGCATGCATCATTATTTTACGCTGCTATGTTTTGGAGTAATTTTCTCTGCTGCAACAGATAATTGAAACAATGCTAGATCCTCCAAATTCCCAAAACGTCTCTCTTCCTACCCACACATAACACCAATACAATAGTGAGATTTGAGCAATTATATATTTGATAGTTGTCTTTGTCACAAGCAATAACAGAGGCCTGAAGATGAGAATGTCCTTACTAAAAGCAGTCAGACAGAGAACTTGATTTGAATCCTGGCCATGCCACTTATTTGCTGAATCACCTCAGGCAAGCAGTTTAACCTCTCTGAGCCTCACTTTCTCCGTCTTTCCAGTGGAGGTAATCACTGTATCCCTTCATTAGGACGGTGGAGGATTAAATGAGTGGGTGCACGTACATTGCTTAGCACAGCCCTGTCTCCTAGAGGCAGTCATAAGAGTGAAGTGTAAACCCCTGAATAAAGCCACAGAGAAGGTTGGGTGGCCTCAGGGAAACAGCCTTCCTCCTCCACCATCCTTCGTGGACCTGGGGAAGCAGTAGATGCCTTGCTTATTTCAGCTGGCCCTGAGCTATTCTTTGACTCTCACCATCTTGGACAGTCCACACCTCCCTAGGGCAGCCTCACACACGTGGAGGCTGAGGAGTGAGTCCTCACCGGCCCAGCCTGACCTTCCAGCTTCATTCCCACACAGCCCAAGGTTTCCGTGACATGCCATGTCCCTCATCAGGTGTGTCTTTCCTGCTGCTTGAGGCCTGTATATCTATTCCTTTAGGACCCAGCTCAAAAATCACCTCTTTAAAGATGCCTTTTGTTATTCTTCCAGCCTTTAGGATTCTTTTTCTTTTCCAGATCCTTTCTGCACTGCTTGCTTGGAGGCATAGCACGCAGGTTGAGCATTTGGGCAAGGGGGACCATGGACCACTCATGGTATGGTGGCAGGGCTCACCACAAGATGGTGCTAAAGAGCCATTGGCAATGGGGACACCCCAAGTCCAACATGGTTTTACGTTGTTTCCATTTTCTTTCTCGATAAGGAGTTTGTGCTTGCTAAAGGGACCCAGGAGAAACAGAACTCTGACTTATGCCCCACAGTTAACATAAATGATTTCACAGACCTCTGACAGTCTTATCACACTTTCATGAGTTAAAGATCCCACCCCATACCCAGGGCCGTTGGAAAGATGATATCACACACTTGCCACCATTCCCCATCCATGCTAATAGCCTGGAACTTGCTATAGACCCTTGGCATCCAAATGCACTCCTCTTTTTGGATTATGTTTTATACCTTACGTTAGAGTGTAAACTTCTTGAGGGCAGGACCTGGGACTCATGCCAACACAGTAGTGGCTTCAGAAGGTCCTGATGAGCGGGGCTAACCTCTCTGGCGTATGGAATCCAAACAGCTCTTTAAAGCCAAAAAGCCCAGCTGTGGAGTAAACCTGTTCCATTTCCACACTGATGGGAAAGAATAGCAATAAATCCTTCATGGGCCTAGAGACCGTTCTCTTCATTTCTTCCTGGACGTGCTCTTGGTGGTGGCTGGGAAAGTCATTTGTCTCATTATCTATTCCTTGGCAGAGTCTGATTACTTGTAGCTCCTCCCCAAGCTGTCCCAGTGATGCTGGGGGCAGTATTCAGGGGAGTGGTTTGTTCCATGAGAGAATTGCAATTTCAGTGAAGAAAATGGGATGGGCTCCTGCAGCCAAGCCTACTGGCAGACTAAAAGTCAAGATGCTTTTCACCAAACACCACAATGCTACCGACATATTTGACTAAAAATAACAAAATTTGTAATTGATTGTGTGCTTAGTTGGATACTGTATTATGCTAGATTTTTATATAGACAAGCAGAAGTTGGTGCCAAGATTTAAAGAAAAATCAATGGGAGAGAAACAGTTAAAACTTATTTTCATCTTTACATTGATACAAATTACTCATCCTCCCATCTAGTCATTCATGCATATAGCTATTTAATAAGGTTGTTTTAAAATTATTTTCATATTGCTATTTATTTTTAAAATAGGCCTTACCTATACATAGCTCAGAATTTGAAAGGTTCAAAAAGTAGCTGACACCCCCACCTTTATCCCAGCCACTCTGCTCCTTCCCATGAATTAAAACTACTGCTGCTGCTTTCCTATGTTCTCTTCTAGAAATAGTCTGTACTTGTGAATGCGTATCCATCTACCCGTCCAGCCGTCCATTTATCCACCCACCCATCTATCCATTTATCTATCCATCCATCCATCCATGCATCGTCCATCTATCTATCCAAATATTCATCTCTCTATAGATCTATACGTAATTTTTTTGGAATGGGGAAAAGGTAGCCATTATTTAGTTTTAGATGATAAGCCAACTTTGTTCCACTGATCCACTGAAAAAGAGTTTGGGAAGCCCTGTCACTCCAAGGTTGTAGTGTTGAAAAGTAAGAGATAAGCCAAGGTAGGTTGGACATCTTAAAACTAGCTAGGTGTGGCTATACTGATTTTCTTCTGGCCCAGCCCCATAGGCCTGTTTTTTATTTCTAGGGAGAGGGACACTTGAAATAAATGAGCAAAGAGAATTTAAAAGTGAGAAAGTAAGGTGCCATAGAAAGGGTAGTTGGAGTCAGACAGCCTGAGGTTCCAGTCCCAGCCCTGCTCCTTAAGAGTCTCAGTTTTCCTATCTGTGAAATGGGGCTATCTCCTTTGCAGGGAGGGAGGCATAGTTATATTTGGTTCTCATGCCATCGTAACTGCTGTTATTAAGCAGTGTTGTCTGGTGGGTTTTGCCTGAGACCGAGATCTTTAGATTGATGATTCAAGGTAGAGTGCTACACAGAGAAAGTTGGTGGCAAAAGGTGCATGATGCAGGACAGGGACCAGGAGCATGGGGTGGAGGGATGGAGAGAACATCTACCATCTTGAATGACGGCGGGTGCTGAGCTACAAAGCTCAGGTCTGTCGTGGAAGGATCCTTGATCCATACAGCACCCTTTTAACAGCCTTGGAGAAATCCTCCCATCCCACTGCTTCTGTGCAAGCTGGTCCCTCTCTGGCCCAGCTTATGGCCTCCCCTCCATTCACCCGCCCTGTGGACCCCAGAGGCCTTCTCCAGGGAGCCCCCTCTGATTCCTCCCAGTTCTCCCAGGATCGCTCCAGGTCTTGTGTTTTGGCACGTTGGCACGTACCGTGCCCTCTCTCTGGAATCTCTTCCTTTTCCCATCAACTGCCTCCCATTCTCCCTTCAAAACTCAGCTCAGACACTCCTCCAGCAAGTTTTCCATTATTTCTTAAGAGAAAGGTCCCCATCTCAGTTAACCGATGTCCTCACTGTCAAACGCAGTGCTTGGTTCACGACGGCTGCCTGGAAACGTCTCTCTCCATGAGAAAGCTCACAGAAGAAAGGAGGGCTCAGAAGGTAAGGGCTGGGGCTAGAGCTCTAACAAATCACCAGCAGGGACTGACCTTGTGGCATACACTTTTGTTGCTATTATTATCATTCTTCGGGATGGTGAAATTTGGTGGGAGTGGTAAGAAAACACTGTGAACGCTTTGCCATGGTTTCTTCTGTCCACCTTGATAAAGTCAGTATCTCCGTTGTATTTAAATTTAGTTCTATGGACTTTTTGTTGTTCTGTTTGTCTTTGCTTGGATTTAAAATGAGATTTGAAAAAAGAGTTGTAGGAATGGGTTTGCTCTTCACTTTTTTTGGTTCACTCTGGACTTGATGTTATTTATTTATCTATTTAATTTGGACCACTATATATCAAGTTTACTATAGAATAAACTTAAAGTGAATTATTTAATAAATGCTACACAGTGAGTTGTTTCAGGGTATATAGAATATTTCTAGATATATATTTTTTACTTTGAAATAATATTAGATTTATGGAAAAGTTGCCAAGATAGTGCAGAGTTCCTCTATGTCCCTCACCCAGTGTGTTTCCCTTAATGTGATCATCCTACTTTATAATGTGACAACTAAGAAGTCAAAATTGGAGCCTAACTATTAACTAAATTCCAGGCTTAATTTTATTTCACAGGTTTTCCTTCGAATATCCTTCTCTCCAGGATCTGGTTCAGAACCCTTGCTGCATTTAGTTGTTATGCCACCTTAGTCTCCTCTGGTTTGTGACAGTTTCTCAGTCTTTCCTTGGTTTCCATGATCTTGACTGTTTTGAGGCATACTGGACAGGTATTTTGTAGAATTGGACCTGGTGATTTTAACTTAGGTTTGGCCACCCACCAAGCACATTATCAACTTTCAAGAAAAGCTTATCCTGCAAGTTACCAACAGGTTGAAAATTTCAGAAGTGTTGGACCTATTTGGAGCTCTCGGGACCCAGGGAAGACCCATCTTGGAATCAGAGGCCTCACAAATTCAGGCGCTTTCTCTCTAGGGGCAGTTCTCAAAGTTGGATGAGACTTTGGCCAAGGCCAAGGTGGCAAGATCTGGGCTTTAAAATTCCAGATTTACTTCCTTGCCATGGGAGGCTGAGTTCCAAATCCCAGCCCGTGTGCAGCCGGCTTCACCGAATAATGAGGCACTGGGTGTTTTTTAAGGCAGCTGACCTTTGGAGCAAATTATCCAAGGAAATCTGATTAGCTAGTTCACTGGGTTCCTGCAAAATGGATGTTGGTATATTTCTGCTGTAGAAATGTCAGCAAATGGGAGCTCCTGGTGCTCAAAGGATTTCTTTCTCATTGTTTCTATCCTTTGACAAAAAAAACACACACAAACAAAACCCAAACCCCCAAAGAATTATTCTTTTACTTATATTCTTTGCTTTTGCACATGGTTCAGAAGCTGCTTCCGGCTGTTTATGACTTTATTAATCAGGGGAACAGCCCAAACATCATTTAAACAAACAAGCCAAAAAAAAAAATCCATCCCCAGATAGATGATTTGAGCTTAATAGAGATGGCCCAGCCAAAGACCTTAAATAAATAAACTGACTTTAATTCGAGGGAAAGAGCGTGGGGTGGTAATTACTTGAGGCTCTGTGCCATGAGATGTAACCAAATTAGAAACTCACTAATTTCATTATTTTAATGGAAGTCTGCATCCCATTCATTAGGCTGACATATGACTAGCCATTAGTAACAGTTCATTTCCAAAGCTATGGTGGATAAAGGGTGATTGGAAATGAGTGAGGGCCAGGCCTGGTAGAAGCTGACAGTGTTAAGAAGGGAGCTTCCTGAAAGGGGCAGGGAGCACAACTGGGAAAATGACCAATTTGAGTAGAGGCAGCAAAGCATAGAGTTAAAATACAGGCCTTGGATGCAGAGAGATCTGGGTTCAAAGTCTGCTTCTGCCACATACTAGTTGTATAACCTTGACAAGTTACATTCCTCTTCTGAGCTTCAGTTTTCTCATCTGTGAAATAGTGGTAATAATAGTACCTCCTTCATAGGGTTGCTTGAGATAATTCCATGAGATTATTGTTTAAAGGGCTTAGTACAGAGCTTGGCACATAGTAAGCCCTTAATAAATGATAGCTATGATGGTTGTGGTGGTGTTGTTGTTGATGGTGATGGTGATGATGGTGGTGGTGGTGATGATGGTGATGGTGATGATGGTGATGGTGTTGATAGTGATGGTGATGATGATGATGATGGTGATGGTGATGGTGATGGCAATGATGGTGATGATGGTGATGGTGGTGATGGTGGTGATGATGGTCATGGTGGTGATGATTATGGTGGTGATAGTGATGGTGATGATGGCGGTGGTGATGATGGTGATGGTATGATGGTGATGGTGATGATGGTGATGTAGATGGTGATGGTAATGATGATGATGGTGATAGTGGTGATGGTGGTGATGATTATGGTGTTGATGGTGATAGTGATGGTGATGATGGTGATGGTGATGATGGTGTTGATGGTGATGATGGTGTTGATGGTGATGGTGTTGATGGTGATGGTGTTGATGGTGATGGTGTTGATGGTGTTGGTGGTGATGATGGTGTTGGTGGTGGTGGTGGTGATGGTGGTGATGATTATGGTGATGATAGTGATGGTGATGTTGATGGTGATGCTGATTGCTATTATTAGGTAACAGTACTTTAGGGCTTGGAGAATTTGCTGATGAAAAAACTGAGACTGAAAGGGGATATAGATTTACAAATTCCTGATTCCCAATTCAGTGTTCTTAAAATATATTTTTTAATATTTCATTTTTATGGGCATTGCATTCACATAATTCTAAAATTTCAAAATAAGAATATCAGGATATCCAGTGTGAAAAGTCTCCCTCCTGCCCCTCAGAGCCCCTTTTCGAGGCAGCCATTGTCATGTATTAGCCGCTGCTTAATCTTTGCAGGCACATTTAATACCAGGCATATATAAGCAAATACAGATATATACCCTCCTTTTAAAAAATTATTATGCAGATAATTCTGTACCCTGCCTTTTTTATTCACTGTGTTTCTTGTTTATCTTTCCATATTGGTGTACAAAGAGTTCTTTCAATTATGTTTTTCTATTGTATGTATATACCATGATTTACTTAATTATTCTCCTCTTGAAGATTTAAGCTCTTTCCATTACAAAGCTCAGCCATTACAAACTACATGCAATGAACAGCATTACACATCTGAGGGTGTGTATGCTGGTGAGACTACATCTGTAGAGTAAATTTCCAAAGGTAGAATCACTGAGTCAAAGGGTGTGTGCATTGGCGATTCTAACGGTGCTCAAAAGTCCAGAGGTGAAGAGGAGTGGTGATTTAGCAGTCAACTTGAGCTGCCAGGTCATCAGAAGAGGCCACTTCCCAGGTTTCCAGTTCAAAAACAAAAAACCAGAATGATAGGCTGTTTAAGGAATATGGTAAGGTGAAGGCTCGGAGACAATGGTGTCACTGGCAAGAGAGAAGATGGGAAATCAGTATTGTGTAGGGAAGCAAGTCTGGAATTTCAAGTAGGATGGGCCTGGGTTTGAATCTTGTTTCTTCTACTCATGAGTACATGGCCATGGGCAGGTTGATTCACCTCTGTGAGCTTGGTATTCTCACCTGTAGAATGGAGATGCTCATCCCTTCGCTATAGGCTTCTGGGAGAACGAAAGGAGTCAGCATGATTCCTGGCACATAGTGGGCGTGCAGTGTGTAGCTGGGTCTACTGGATGAGCAACTAAAGCCATAATGCCTTACAGCTCACCAGGGTGAGGCTTTGGGGGGGATAGTCAACATTGTTTACTACATGCTAGGCACTATGCGAACTGCTTCCCATGAAAAATTCCATGCCCACCTCACAACGGCTCTGTGGAGTGCGCTAGTCATCCTCCCTTAACAGAAGAGGAAATTGAGGCAGGGAAGTTGAAGACGTCGTCCAGTGAAACACAGCTATGTAAGTGACAGAGCAGATATTCAAAGGGAGGCAACTTACCTCACTGGATCCACATCCTGTTCGCACAGTCCCTGCGTGATGGGGTAAGGAGCTGACTTCTGGAGGGACAAATACGCCATGGGTGGAGTCGCTGCCCCCAGGGCAGTCAGTTCCCTTCAGTCATCTCAGTGCCTCCAAGTTCAACTTCCTCACTCCAGGTAGAGACTGTTCTGTTCTGAAGGAGTCAAGGATATCTGCTCTCCTTTCTGGTCAGAACCAAATGGTCCTAAAATGCTCCAAGATTTAGGATTATGCTATGTGAGGAGTACAAAATCAGAAGATTTTTATGGCAACATGACGAATGGATGCACTGCCCAAACAACTTAACTCTTCATTAACAATACCCAACATCCCTCCCCTGCTCGCGGCCTTAACACGCAAGATCTCAAAGAAATTTAAAGAACACGTTAAAATGTAAGCTTTCTGAGGGCAGGGGTGTTTGTCTGTTTTGTTCATGGTTCAAAAATGCCTGAGACACAGTAGGTGTTCAGTTATATGGAGAGATGCACAAAGACATGAAGACAGGAGAAAGGGACTGGTTGCCGCTGAATCCTACGAGATTTTCTTGTCCTCGATGCCATAGAAACCAGGCAATAGCCCAACATGGCATAGATGAACACACATGCATATGGTGGGGTTTCAAGAGGAAAAGTGACCACTTTCCATGTGGGAAGCAGGTCTCTGAATCAGAGAGTGAACTATTTTAACCTTGCTCTTCTTGGCATTTGATGATCTTTGGCGTTTACTTGTAAGTGAGGAAGAATATGAAATCTACTTAGATGTCTTGGCATGCAATGATACTCCTCAAAACTTATTTATTTACCACCTAGGGGAGGCATATTCCCAACTATAATTTTATTTTCAGAGGACTCTAATCTGGTGTGAAGTTTGAGGGCATGTTTGTTTAATGTGCTACTCAATTAGCTACGGGGAAAAGAAAGTCATCATGCAGACGTATGCCCATTCAAAGCCATTCTGCCTATAGACGCTTTCTTTGCAGTGAATGGAGGAGGGACTCCCAAGTCTGAAAGTTTTCTGTCCCTGACGTGTTTATTGTAATTCTCTTCTAATATTAGGCCAGGAATGATTAATAATATTGCGTTTCAACACTCTTTGCTTTGTCATTTTTTCCAGTATAAAAGCATATAATTATAGATTACTTTAAATTCTGGAAGAGAAATTTAACCATGAACCACACTCTAACACATTCATAATCATTTTGCTATAGTCATTTGAGTTTTTTTTTTTCTATACATAATTTTAAATACTCGTAAACTTAGTGCACATACAACTGTGAGTATTGTATTTTCCCATCTCTCCTGTATTATAATTATCTTGACTTTTATTATGAAAATTTAAAACTTACAGAAAAGAAGAAAAAATAGTATAATAAACACCCAATATTCACCACTTAGAATTAGCAGTGCTAATAGTCATCATCTTTCTTTTATCTGCATCTTTTTGGAGTGTTTTAAACTAAATTATAGGCATCTTGATGGTTAACCCTAGATCACTGGTTCTCAACTGAGGTTGATTTTGACCCCAGAGGACATTTCACAATGCCCAGTGACCGTTAAGGCTTGGGGTGGTGGTAATGGGGTGAGCTTCTGGCATCTAGTGGATGGAGGCCAGGGGGCTGTTAAATGTCCTGCAATGCACAGGACAGTGCCCACCCCCCAGCAAAGAATCGCCTGGTCCCAGGTGTCAGCATTTGCTATGATTGAAAAAACTTGCCCTGAATTATTAAGAATGCATTTTAAAAATGTAAATTTTCATAAAAGCACATATCACTCTCATTCCTAACAGAGTTAAAAACAATTCCTTCAAATCATCAAATTATCAATCCATATTTCCTAGGATTCCTGTCAAAGTTTATTTCATTTTTTGAGGAACCGGGGCCAGGGATTGAACCCAGGGAAGCTTGACTCCTCTGAGCATTCTTTCTTTTTTTCCTTAGGAGGCACCAGAACCAAATAGGAAGCAGGCGCTCTACCTCGTGAGCCACATTCGCTCCCTCACAGTCTTTATGGCTGGTTATAACAAACATTTTCTCATTTTATTAGCACTCTATAGAATCTCACTCTGAATGACTATAAAATAATCTTCCAAATGGATTTGCCATTATTTATTCAATAGATGCATTATTTTTGGACATTATTTTTGCTTACAGTTTTTAAACAAATTATACTTTTGCAAATAATAGTTTTACGTCTTCTTTTCCAACTTTATGCCTTTTATTGTTTATACTTGTCTTATGTCCTGGCTGGGAACTTTAGTATGATATTGGACAGAGGTGTTGATAGGCATCCTTGCTTGTTCCTGATCTTAGGGGGAAAAACATTTAATATTTACCATTAACTATAATAGCAGCCTATAAATTTTTCATAGATGTACTTTATCATATTGGAGACATTCCCATCTATTTGTAGTTCATTGAGTCTTTTAACACAAAGGACTATTGATTTTTGTCAAATGCGTCTTCCAAATATTTTAAGATAATCATATGGTTTCCTCTTTAATTGATAAATAAGTTATCTTGATATATTTTCATATGTTAAATTAACCTTGCTTTCCCAGGATAAACCTCACTTGTTCAAAATGTATTATCCTTTATACGTACTGCTGGGTTCCATTTGCTAATATTTTGTTTAGAATTTTTGTCTCTGTGTTCATGAGAGATATTAGTCTGTCTTTTTTTTCCCCCTATAATCTTTTGCCGGATTTGGTATCAGGGTTATGATGGCCTCCTAAAATAAATTGGAAAGTGTTCCATCCTCTTCTATTTTCTGAGTTTGTGCAGAATTGTTACTATGACTTGCTTAAATGTCTTGCAGAATTTATTGATGAACCATATATACTGAAGGTTTTGTTGGGGAAGGTTTTCATTACAAACTCTGTTTCTTTAATAGATATGGGTTTATTCAGATTTTCTGTGTCTTCAGAATTGATAATTTATGATTTCATTTAATTAATATAAGTTGTTGAGTTATTGGCATAATATCCTAATATTCCTTTATTTTCTCTTTTAATGTCTGTCCTATCTGTGGTGATGTTTCTTTACATCTTGATGTTGGTAATTTGTGTTTTCTTTCTCTTTTTCTTAATCACTGTTGTCAAGACTTTATATTTCTACTTTGATCTTCAGTATTTCCTTTCTTCAGCTTACTTTAAATTTATATTACTCTTCTTTTTATAACTGCTTAAAGTGGAAGATTAATCACTTTATACCTTTCTTCTCCCATATAAGTATTTAAAGTCATAGATTTCTTCTAAGCACCTCTTTAGCATTTCTCATAAATCTTGATAGGTTGTATTTTCATTTAACTTAGTTTAAAATATTTTAAAATGTTCTTTTTGATTTCTTCTTTGATCTGTGTTGTTTAGAAGAATGTTATTTTATTTCCCAGTACTTGGACATTTTCTATATATTTTATTGTTAATGATTTTAAATTTCATATTGTGGGAAGCTAACTTGGCCCAATGGATAGGGCATCTAGCTACCACATGGGATGTCCACGGTTCAAACCCCGGCCCTCCTTGACCCATGTGGAGCTGGCCCATGCGCAGTACTGATGTGCACAAGGAGTACCATGCCATGCAGGGGTGTCCCCCATGTAGGGGACCCCCACGCGCAAGGAGTGTGCCCCGTAAGGAGAGCCGCCCGATGCAAAAGAAAGTGCAGCTTGCCCAAGAATGGCACCGCACACACGGAGAGCTGACAGACAAGATGACGCAACAAAAAGAAATACAGATTCCTAGTGCCGCTGATAAGGATAGAAGTGGTCACAGAAGAACACACAGTGAATGGACACAGAAAGCAGACAACTGGGGGAGATGGGAGAGAAATACTTAAAAAAATTTCATATTGTGTTCCTCTGTATGATTTCATTTTTGGTATTCCTTGAATCTTGTTTTATGGCCCAGACTATGATCTATTTTGCTGACTATTCCATGTGCACTGAAAAGAATGTATATTTTGTAGATGTTGGGTTATAGTATTCTATAATTCTATGCCAGTTTGATTGAGAGAGTTGATCATATCTTCCGTATATTTACTGAATATTTTGTCTGCTTGAGTTGTCAATTACTGAGAGAGTGGTATAAATTCTCCAATTATGATTGTGGATTTGTCTATTTCTCCTTTCATTAATGTCATTTTTCTTCATGAATTTTGGAAATCTGTTATTAGGTACATATATATTTATGATTATTTTATATTTTTAACACATTTTAAAAATCATTTTGAGAGGTTTTTTCTTAATCTCTGGTAATACTCTTTGTCTTATAATCTACTTTGATATTAAAATAGTAATGCCATATTACTTATATTTAATATTTTTATGGTACATTTTCCATCCTTTCATTTTATACCAGTCTGTATCTTTATAATTAAATTATGCCTCTTGAAAACAGAAGATAGTTGAGGCTTGTTTTTAATATCCAGTGTGATAATCACTGCCTTTTGATTGGAGTATTTAGTCCATTTATATTCAATGTAATTATTGATATGTTTAGCTTAAGTACCACATTTTGGTACTTATTTTTATTTGTTCTTTATTCCTTTGTTCCTCCTCTTCTTTTGGGAAGATTTTATATTTTTTCATATTACAGTTTATCTCCTGTGTGATAGTTAGACAATCGTTCCTATTTTTGTAATTTTAAAATGGTTGTTATAGAAATTAAAATGTGCATCACAATCTATCTTCAAACAATATTAAACTATTTCACAACAGTGTAAAAAGCATACTAAATTATATTCCCTTTATGTCCATTCTGCCCTTTGTGCTTTTCTTATCCTATATTTTACAGTTATGTATCCTATAATGTACCACATGGTACATTATTTCTCATTTTCACAGTCAACAGTCATTTAAAGAAATTTGAGAAAATACAGATATAAAAATAAAGGTAGAAAAGGTCATTGACATTTATCAAATAGTTACCCTTTCTAATGCTTTTTATTCTTTCTGCAGTCTGGGGGTCCATCTGATATAATTTCTCTTTGCTCTGAAGAACTTCTTTCAGAAAGTCTCTCATCCTTACTCTCTCTGAGGATATATTTATTTCATATTTTAGAGGATATTTTTACTGGATATATAATACTCTGCTTCTGTTCTTTTTTCTTTTAGTACTTTGTTTTCTGGTTTCTGTATTCTGCTTCAGTCTTCTTTGGATGAATGTCTAGAGTGCCTGAAGATGGGGTAGTCTTGGGAATCTGCCCTCCTTTCAGTCTGGAAGTCCAAAGTGATTTCTGGTTGACTTTTCTCTGCTCCTACTCTGTCTAACTCCTTTTTTCCACTTTAGATAACAGCTGCCTTGTACTTTGTGGAGGCCTCATTGTGCTAGGAGGATTGCTCTCACTTCTCCTTATATTATCCCCTAGTTTTGGCCTACCAGCCCCAAATATTTGTAAAGATCTGTTGGAAAGTTTTGGTACATACTTCCCATGTAATTGGGGTTCCTCAAGATTTGACTCTGTCTTGCCAGCTTACATATAGCCATTCTGTTAACAGTTTGGTAGAAGTTTGGTTATTTTCTCTTTATCCTGCCTATGGCCATTTCTCTTCCTGAAGTTCTCGCAGGAATAAGGACAGTGGCAAATCTTCTCTCTCCTCCAAAATGAACCTCATTTGGTTTCTCTGTGTCCTTAGCTCACCAATGGGGTTTTGAAAACTTATTTTATAGCTTATCTGGCTTGTTTTGGTTATAAGGGTAAGAATGGCATTATCTGGTGATTTTTTATTTCTGAATTGAAAGTGGAATGCCAACAAATTATACTTCAGTTAAGACATGTATTCATAAAGTATGTTTTTTTAAAATTACCTAGGATAATTTCCTTCGCATAGATTCTAGAAATGGGATACTGGGCCAAAATATCTAAAGATTTTCATGGTTCTTAATACATGTGTTCCTATTACTTTTCCAAAAAAGCTGTGCCAATTTTCAGTGAAGGAGAGTAACCATTTTTCTTCATAAGCTTTAAGTACTATAATTAATTTCATTTTGCCAATTTATTAGGCAGATCAACATGGGTTCTACACCTTTAATTTCATGTACTGTAAGTATCAAAATTCATTCATTTTATAGCAGGACTGACCTTATATGGAGACTAAATGGACCAATGAAGCACTGGAATTGTTTGAGCGGATGACAATTGCTACTGTGACCATCTGGGATTAATTTATGAATCCCCAAAACAAAAAGATTGTTTGTAAAGTAATCTATTCCTCTGGGTGTGATACCCTTTGATTTCATTAAATTCAGTTGAGGGGCCTTTGATTAGATTACTTGATAGGATCACTTTAGGGCTTTGGGTTGCACTATGGCAGTGAGGCATGACTCAGGTTGAGTCCCTGCCCCCTTGCTGGGTTTATATACATGGATTCACATGGACAGAGGAAAACAGGGAGCCAGCATATTTGATTTTGCAGTGTGACAGAGAGGATTGCTTAAGCTCGAAGCTGCAAGAGGAGACCAGCCCTGCTATATGCCTAACAGCTTACAGTCGAACTTGGGAAGAGAGCAGAACAGCTGAGACTGATATAAAAGGCCTGGAAAGACACAGGCCCTATTCCTGGTTGCTTAAAGCTGAGCTCCAAGAGACAGTAGATTCTGGAGGGGAAGGCAGAGACCTCTTCAGAGATCGGCAGCCATCTTGCTTCACCGAGTGGCAATGATGCCAGAATCAACAGTAGCTGACTTTGGTGAAAGAGCACCTCTTAGGGTGCCTTGAGTTAGTTGGACTTTTCACAGCCTTGGAACGATAAGCTTTTACCCTAAATAAACCCCCATTATAAAAGCCAACACATTTCTGGTACTTTGCATTTGGCAGCCCTTTGGCAAATTGAAACAGCTACCATTTATTGAGTCCTTAATTTGAGAAAAAGTGATAATTTGTCAGTTAACTGTGAGGACATATCACTTGATCCTTACTTTACAGTCTGAGTCCATAATCTCAGACACACGCCTTTGACTTGATTTTTACCGTATCTGAGCTCAACCACTATTATCTGTACTTGCTGGCTACTGCAATAATGCTACATAAGAAACAAGCCTTAAACTCAAGATTTAAAACAACAGTAATTTATTCTCATTCATCTGATGTCAGCTGTGGCTGCTGTCTTTCAAAAAGTTCCTCAAAATTTCCAAAAAAATTCCTCTCAATAATTTATTCAAGAAAAATGTATTGAGCACCTGTTGTTTTCTAGGCACTGTTCTGAGCTCTGCGGAAATAGCAGTGAACAAAATGGGCAAAAATTCGGCTTTCTTAGAGCTTATATTCTAGTAGAGAGAGACACAATAAACAAATAAAAATACACAGGATAAGATGCTGATCATTGCTAATAAGAGAAATAAAGCTGAGAAAGAGGATAGGATAGCTTGGCAGGTAGAGATAAGGGTTGTTCTTGCAACATGTTTTCTCTTATCACTTCACTTCTCAGAGTGTTACCAAACCCCAACATTTCTGTTCGTTTTTAAAATGCAGAGCTGTTTTGCTACCTCTTTGTTTTACTGTCTCCTTTTAAACTGTGCCCTGGGTTGGGGGTGGGGGGCTCACATTTCATAAACAAAACTGCCTACCAGATTATTTTTTTCTAAAGGAAATATATCTAGTCTGGAGCAAAATGTCTCCTTCCCCCTCAGGGTAGAAGCAGTTGCAGTCAGTTGTAGTTTTAAACAGCACTTTTTCTCTGTCACTTATTTAAAGTTGGGGGTCAGAGGTGAAGATGTACAGGGAATTTACTAAGGGAAAGGAAATATATTTTGAAAGTATTTTGAAGGTACTTGCCATATATCAGGCCTGGTGCAAACAGCTGTCTTCTCATGTGTATTTCCCAGTTATCCTTGAATTACGCATTATTATTCCCACTTCCCTAATGAGGAAACTGAGCCTTGGAGAAGAAAAATACGCTCCTAAACACATATCTGGTAAGTTGCAGAGGTAGAATCTAATTCCCGAGCGTGCCCCCTGCCCCATCCCTACAACCACCTCACCAGTCCTCCAGAGTGGATAGGAGAGAAGGTTATTTTCTAACCTTTATGGCTACACCTGGCATGCTGGACTTTTGACGCTGGGTCCCTCTCCCACTTCCCTGTTAAGTCTGTGTGTAGTTGGACTGACTGCTGCGCCAGTAATGGGAGGAGGCAGCCAGAGCTGGGGGAAATGAAAGGGTTCCCAGGATGCCAGGCAAATGAATGAATTCCACTGATCTTGTTTGGTTCCTTATGGGATCATCCATCATAATTTAACAACCTGAAGCCCAGAGCAGCTACAGGCATGCTTCCTGCTCAAAGCCACAGAGACTAAGTCATGGCTGGAAAACAGATTTGTTTTTCTGTTGCTGTTATCTGCGTCATGCCCATTACACTATATTATGTACTATATTATTATATAATTTAGAACCTATTCTGTTCCACTGCCATTTGCTCTTGAATAGCCCTGGTTTTCATCATCCTTTTGTGACTCACCAGGACAAACAAATTCCCTGGAGTTAATGTAAGCAGAGATTTGTTGAAGGCCCACTGTGTGCACAAGAAGCAGGAAGTGCTTCAGCTTTGCTCTTGTCCTTGGAAAATTTAGCCTCTTATTTTAAAATATTTTTAACACAATAATTTGAAATGTCAAAGAATATGTGGAAAATATATGTAAGTTATAAAACATTAATAAAGTGAAGGCCAATGAAATCATTGCCTAACATTAACTAAAATGACCAATATTTTTGGATCTAACTGGGTGTTAATTACCTTTCCCAACTCCTGTCCCATTCCTATAGAGAAATCCACTCTCCTGATTTTGTATTTATCATTCCCTTCCTTTGCTTTATCACAGTTGCATTGTTCACATACAAAAACATATTCCATTTTGCTTGCTTTTTGAGCTTTATAAATATATCACACTGTAAGTAATATTTTTGGACTTGCCTTTTTTATTTAATGTGGTTCTAAGACTTATCACATTTTTTTCTAAGTTCCTTTCCCCCCTTACTTTGAATTGAGGTTTTTGCTTGTTTTTGTTGTGTTTTCTTACTCTGTTTTCCTTCTAGTTGTTTGGAATCTAAACACCACTTTTTTATTCTTTTGCGCTTGAGAGTTTGCTGTGTGTACTTAACAAAATCTAAGGTCTGTAAACATCTTAACTTCCCCTTTAAGGTAATATAAGGACTTTACAATACAATGACTCCCTCCTGACTTAAATGTCAATGTTTCAACTATTTTAATTTTACAAATTTTTAAATCGCCTATATCAGACTGTTATTATAAATATTTTATATGAATAATGGTTTAGATTTACCCACTATTTTATGAGTTTCTTTGCTAACTGGTTCTTCCTGCACCTGAGTTCTTCCTTCTGGGCCATTTTCCATTTCCATTTCCTCTAGGATTCCCTTGTTGAAGATCTATTGAGAGTAGATCTCAGTTTTTGTTCTGTTTAAATAGAAGGGTCATCATTTCACCCTCGTTCTTAAAAGGTAGGCTTGATGCACAGTCCTAGAATGATGGTTATTTTCTCTGAGAAGTTTGAAGATATTTCGTTCCAGAGTCTTCTGGCTTCTACTGTTGGAGCTAAAGACTCAGGTGATGATGTAAACAAACACTGCTCTTTTGAAGGTCATCTGCCCCTCTCCCCTGGGAGCTTTTAGATCTTCTCTCAGTCTTTGGTATTCTGTGGTATCATTACAATATGGCTAGGAGTGGATATCTTTTTATCTATCTTGTGTATGCTGTGCTTGTTGTATTTGAATATTTATATCTTTTTCCATTTCTGGAGTATTCTTATCCACCACCACTTTAAGTATTGCTTCTCATCCAATCTCTGTTCTCTCCTTCTGGGATGCCAATTAGATATATATGGTAGATAGTTGCTTTCTTTCGTGTATACCTCTTTTTTTAAAAAAAAAAATGTTACCCCCCCCCATTGTCTGTTCTCTGTGTCCATTCGCTGTGTGTTCTTCGTTGTCCGCTTATATTCTTATCAGGTGGCACTGGGGATCTGTGTCTCTTTTTGTTGCATCATCTTGCTGTGTCAGCTCTCTGTGTGTGTGGTACCACTCCTGGGTGGGCTGCGGTTTTGCGCAGGGCGGCTCTCCTTGTGCAGGGGCCACTCCTTGTGCGGGGGCACCCTTATGCGGGGGCACCCTTATGCGGGGGCATCCCTGCATGGGCTGGCACTCCTTGAGCACAGCAGCACTGCTCATGGGCCAGCTCACCACACGAGCCAGGAGGCCCTGGGTATCGAACCCTTGGCCCTCCTATATGGTGGGTGGATGCTCTATCAGTTGAGGCACATCCGCTTCCCTCGTGTATACTTCTTAACCTCACTCTAATAGTTTTTATCTCCTTGTCTATTTGGGTTACATCCTGCATAATTTCTTTAGACATATCTTCATGTTTTAAATCTATTTTCTGCTATTTTTTTTGGTGTTAGGTTTTCCTTTATTAATAAAGCAATTTTTAGTCCTTTTCTATATGCAAAATATTCTAATATCCATTATTACATTTAATCTTCACAACAACTGAGTTAGAGGTGTTCCCATTTTACAGATGAAAATATTGTGATCCAAGGGAGCATGACTGCCTCAATATCATACAACTAGTAACAAGGCAACAGAAATAATGCTTAAAACCAGATCTTCCTTTTAATCAGGTGCTTTTTGCACACTCTTACCAGTCTACTTAAGTTATTCAAGTCAGGTTTATCACAGTGTCAGAATTAGAAGGGAGCTTAAAGATACAAGCGTAGCCCGTCATTTTATAGGTGTTAGAAATGGGCCCTGATTTGCTCCACTAGTACATAATGAAGTTGGGATCAGAACCCTGGTTTCTCGACAGCTTCTAGACTTTACACTTTACCACGCTGCCTCAAAGTTTTAAAAACAACACAAATATTATACGTGTCAATCAGGGCATGCCAAAAAGGTCACAGGAAATCAAACAGCAAAACATCTATTCCTTTGAAACTTGCCAGGAAAGCTGGTGGCACCACTACCTCTCCTCTGTTCTCAGGAATCTTAAGGCTTTTTCAAAGATCTGCTATTTTAAATCTGAATTCAGTTTTAAATTTCAACAATTATATATTCTATTTCTAAAATTTTATTTGGTTCTTTTTCAACTATAGCTAGGCATCTAAAAAATAAGCATTGATTACTTTCTCTTTTCCTAATTCCATCTTTTCTTTCTTTAAATATCTTGATCATGTTTATTTTATATGTATCTGGTTGTTTTAATTGTTCCAATATCTGAAGTTGGTGGGGGTAAAAATACGTTGTTTATTATTTCCACCAGTTCTTACTCAGGGTGGTTTATTTCCTAGTGAGTTGGTGATTGTTGTGAGCCAACAGAGGTTTGATCTTAATCTATGGACATGCTCAGGGCCTGAACAGAGGAAGCTTTCTACTAGAGAAGATTGTCACTACTTCTTCTAGAAGCCAGGGGGCACTACCAACCTGGGAGCCCTTTGTCTATTTTTAGGAGAACTGGCCTTATATGGGAGTCTTGGATTCCTATATCCCACCCTGCCGCAATCAATAATGATTGTTTGCTAATTTAATTCTAATCACTTATTGTATATGTAATGCTACCCACTGGGTGTTCTACAAACATTTTCTCTAAGGCTCACGATAACCTTGTAACCCGCTTCACTGATGAGGAGATGCAGGCTGGGGAGGCTGGGAATGTCCTATTCCCCTGCACTTCCACACCATCTCTTCCTTCAAAACCTTCCGAAAGTGCTGCCTCCTCAGCCACAGAGCTGAGCTTAAGCTCTTGCCCCTCTGTGTTCTCAGAACACTTAATTTGTACCAGCTCTTAGAGTGCTCATCCCCTTACAGGGGTGGTGCATTTGAGGTCACTGAGTCTCCTCTGTAGGCATTAGTGTAGCTTTTCCTAAACGCTGTGCTCTGGTAGCCAGGACAGAGCTCTAGTTATCTCTAAATTCCCCATCCTCTACCCCTCTATGCAACCCTCCCTCGTCACCTAAGAGTTCGCACATACAAAATCTAAGACTTAGAGGAAAACATTCAGAGATGACAGATAAATTTTACGAAATTGAGATGGAGAGACCAGGGACAAATGGAGAACATGCCACAAGCTTCTGTGATTGTCAGGTGATTGCTCTTGTCAGTGTGTGCTCTGAAGCACCGTCCCAAGTCTCTTCCTCATTGGACTTGCCTGGTTGCTTCGTGTAAACACTCCTTTAAGCGTAAGTAGGATTTTGTTTAAAGAGTGCCCTTGGGGTGTGTTTTAGTGGGCCTCCTTAGTTCTTCAAGAGTTTATCTGCACCTTTGTAAGCCAGATCTTTGGCAGTTTATAGACCCATGATTTCCTTGCATCATGTTTAAAGAGATATTTAGGACGTTTATTTTCACTTTTTAATTTATTGACAGAAATAAGTATTTCCACAAACATCTGCTTGCGTTCCCACCTTCCAGGTCGTTCAGAATTCTAGTACGACCTTCTCAGGGCTTCCTTCGCCCACGGATCACCCACAAATCCCAGGTTTTTTTTTATAGCTAATAAAAGAGGTCCTGGTCACTTGTACTCCCAAGCCGGGAAAGCTCCCTTGCTGCTCCTCACTGCCACGATGTGGTGCTGGTAAGCCCTGGCCCAGCTCCTTTGCGCCACCTTGCAGTGCAGCCTGGAACCTCAGGATAACCCTTCTACATACGACTCACTGAGCCCCCAGGTTACTCTCCTGGTACCAAACTTCCTTACATGCGCAGAGTCTTCTTTCCCAAGGACTCTCCCCTGCAGAGGTCCTGTTCCAGATCAGGTTCATGTATCCATCTATCCTGGGTGCCTTTTGTAGGAGGCAAGAGAGATAAACTTAGGGCCAGGACATTGTTATTTCTAACCCTGAAAGAAGAAGAAATTAATTCAATTCTCTTTCTTGGACAATAGAGATTTATGGTCTCTAAAATTTTAAAGACAATATCTGTTTATTTTCCCGCAGTGGGCAAGGAAGGCCAAGACCTGTGTGAGATCAAGGAAGAGGGCAGTTCATCTGATGTGGAAGACAGTGCTAACTGTACCCTGGCGTTTATTTTTTCCCCTTCCTTTTAGCAATATAACCTCCTGATCTTTAGCTGAGTGCATGACCATCCAGCTAAAGAAACATTTCCCAGCTTCTCTTGCAATGCTGCGTGGGTGTGTAAGTTAAGGTCACTAGGAAGGGAGCAGGAGTGAGGAGTGCAACTTCAGGTCACAGCACCAGAGAGGAAAATGCTTCGCTCCATCTCTTCTTCCTACAGACTAGAACTAAGCAGGTTCTGGTAAACCTGCTGTAGCCTCGTGGGAGAGGGCAATACTCTAGAAGAAAGCAGAACAGTGAGATGGAAGGAACGTGGGCCCCTTGATAACCGTGAAGGGTAGAGGGACCTGACAGCTCCAGACTATCTACCTCTGCACCAATTCCTGAAAGATAAATGGATTCCCATTTTGTTTGAGTCACCAGATATTTGAGTTTTGTTCTAGCTACTCAGCCAATGCCCCAACTTATTTACAGTCTCTCTTGAGGGACTGTGGAATATATAGTTTCTACCTTACCAATGAGCCAAACTCTTTAGGGAAGACAAGAAAAATTTCATGTACTTCTCTTGCTAAAGCAGCAAAAAAGCAAGAAAGTTAAGTGGGTCATTTCCATTACATGTTATGTTTGGGTTCTTCAGCCTGTCTATCACATTAAAGGAGGAAGAGGAAGATAGCACATTCTGGCACTATAATCACAAATATATGGAAAGAAAAATCATTTGGGTAGCAGTCTTGTCTATTGGAGAGCACAGGGCTTTGAAGTCAGGTATCCCAGGAATCAAATCCTGTCTCTACCACTTATTTGTAAAAGTCACTACTTTCTCATCTGTAGGATGAGAACGGAAACACATTGTCTATGTTTTCATTGCAGGAATTAAATGAGATAATAGGTTTAAAGTTCCTGATACCGGGTCTGTAAATATTAGGTGCTAAATACAAAGTAAGTGCTCTCCTTAGGTCTGGCCTTTTAGTCGATGTATCGGGCTGCCACTGCAAGATCTATATGCCTCTACATGATCTGACCCTCTCTTACCTCTTCAGCCCCATATTGGTCCATCTGCCCCTTGCCTGTGACTCTTTATCCACACTAGCTTCCTTTCAGTATTTCAACAGTCGAAATTCTTTCCTGCCTTTGGGTCTTTTTCTCTTCCCTGCCACTTTTCCTCATTGTCATATCTCGGAGAGGCTTCCCTGTAAGACCACTTTATCTGAAATAGCTCCTTGTCCATTCTGGCAGGCAGAATCATGGCCCCAAAGATGCCCACATCCTAATACCTGAATCCTGTGAATATGGTAGGTGACATGGCAAAGGGGAATTAAAGTAGCAGAAAAGTTACAAAGCAGCTGACCTTGAGAGGGAGGTCATCCTGGATTACCTGCGTTCCTAAAAGTGAAGAGTGAGGCAAAAGAAAAGAATCAGAGAAAGAAATGTGATGACGACGGAAGCTACGTGCCGGTTCTGGAGGTGGAGAAAGAGGGCCAGTAGCCAAAGGATGTGGGTGGCCTCGAGTTACAAAAGGTGCCTCCAATAGGAGTGCAGCCCTGGCAGCACCTTGATTTTAGCCCAGTGACACCTGGGCCAGATTTCTGAACTATATATCTGTTAAGATGGTAAATTTGGGTTGTTTTAAGCCACTGAGTTTATGGCCATTTGTTATGGCAGCAATACGTGACTAATACACCCACATACTAGCCCACTCACTTTCTAACATGTTACTCTTCATTTCTGTCAGAAGACTTATTTCAATCTGTAACTATCTGACTTGTTTATTTGCCCACTTGAAGACTCCACTGAAATGTGTGTTTTCTGAAGACAGAAAGGTTGTCTACCTTGGTCAGTGCCTCCCCTGCTAGAGTGCAGGGGGTACAGCTCACACCCAATAAACATTTACTGGATGCATACATGGATGGGAAAATGAATGGAACCTGAGAGCTCATTTTTCTCCTCTGTGGGGTTTCTGGAGTTAGCAGGACATTTCGCACCTCTGCCAGTGCTCAGGGAGATTGAAAAGGAAGGGGAGGAGGGGATCAGGTGACAGACTGTTAGGAAAACTCTGGACAGCTGGCCGAACCAGGTTCTAAAATTCAAGATCAGTTTGGGAGTGAGGCAGGGTGGAGGAGAGGGAAAAACCAGCCTATTTGGGTTTTGAACTTTTTTCCCCCAGCCTGCTTTTAATCCACTATAATCCTTCTGTGACCATCAGGAGGTGAAGTGAATGCCCTCTGTGCTACTGTTTCTCAGGAAAACTCCCCAGGCTGGGACACCCCACATTCTCAACTACCCACGACAGTTCTGCTAATTCACACCGAGCCCTGGTCCTCTGCCTGCCGTTGCTGGAGTGTGTGTGTGTTTAATTAGGGTGCCGAGTAGAGCCTCATCCGGTGGCAGATGTTGCCATGTGTAATATAATAAATAAAAGTCTTTATAGGACCCAGCAGGCAGTAGAGCCTTCAGTTAGCAGATGGCGAAATATTAAACTGGCAGAGCAATAACTTAACAGCCTGAATCAGCTGGTCCCTGCCCAGATTTGCTCCTACATGAATCAACTTCATATAGGATGTGTCACTCAGCCTCAGACTCATACCCTCACCTGCCCTCCCTCTCTTTCCCTGCCAGGACCCGTCTTTCGTTGGCATCCCATTATTAAAGGCAACTTCCTGGGGAGTGAAATCTCATATAACCCCATTAGCCGGTCGATGAGAGGAGCTTGCTGGGCTAGACCATGGGGTTCCTTTATGGGGAAAGGAAATGTAATAAGTTCAGTGGATGTCCTCCAGTGTCAGTTTCTGCTTGGCTCCAAATTAGCCAGATGGTATGTTACCTGGCCCTTGGGCCGTTGTGGTGTGGGAGGACAATTCCATTTGGCTTCAGAGGTCCTCTCTTTCAGGAGCAGGAAGATGATGAAGTTAGCCCAGGAGACCCCAGCAGATTGAAGAGAACAGGCCTATTTGGTTTGGAACAGCAGAAACCAAAAGGGATTGACTGACATCTACAAAATTGCTTAGGAGGTGGAGAGAAGGGCGTTGGACTTGTTTACCAAACACCCGGATTATAAAACTGATGTTGATGGAAGGCTCGCCACGTGCCGGGACTGTTGATAAGGACCTGGCAGGCACAAGTCCTCTCAATTTGTTACCAAAACCCTACGAGGCAGGTAGTGACAAACTGTTCTAGCAGTTACCATGTGCCAGGCACTGTGCTAAGAACTTTATGTACGTAACTCACGTAACCCTCTTGTGGTGGTTAATTTCACGTGTCAACCTGGCTAGGTTATGGTATCCAATTGTTTGGTCAAATACTGGCCTGCCTGTTACTGTGAGGGCCTTTCTCAGATGGGACTTGCATCTCCAATCATCTGATTGCATCTATAACCAACAAAGGAACTTGCCCTCAGTAGTGTGGGGAGTCTTCTCAACCCTTCAGTTGGAGGTCTTAAAAGCCAGAACTGAGGATTTCAGTGCTCAAAAGGGGAGTTCAGACTCCAGCATTGGCTCTTGTGGGAATTTCTAGCCAGCGAGCCTTCCCAAGGGGAATTTGGACTAAGGACTTCAGCATCGCCTTTCCTGGAGTTTCCATCTTGCATCACGTGCTGGGAGTTTGGACTTGCTAGTCCCCATGGTCGCACAAGCAAAATCCTTATAATAAATCATATATGTATGCATATATAGATAGATATATCTCCATATCCTGCCAGGCTCTATCTATCTGGAGAGAAACATCTCCCAATATTAAACCCTAAGCCTCTGTCCCATATGGGCTAACTGAAGCTGAGTGAGCACATAGCTAGGAGATACCAGGGCTGGGGTGCAGCCCCACTGCCTAAATCCAGAGGTGATCTTCTCAGCAATTACAATAACCTTGACTCCGTGAACTGGAGAGAATGTGGGCAATACGCTACCCAGAACATGAGATGGAGAACAGGCACTAGCAAAGAGGATCTGGGACCTATCATTTGTTGTTGACATTTATTGAACTAAACTTGACTGCTTTTTGACAGATATTCGAAATGCATTTTCTCCTTTACTGCTTATGGCAAACTTTGAGGCAGCTACTATTATTATCTCATTTGCCAATGAGAAAATTGTCATCAGAGGGATTGTGTGACTTGCCCAAGGTCATACAGCCAGTGAGAAGAAAGGCCTGGATTGAAAACAGAACCTGTTTGATCACAACTCTTGCTTTATTCACTCAGTTTTGTTTCAAAAGGCTTCTTGGATGAAGGCTTTGAAGACAGGAAGAATTTGAATAAGTGGCAATGAGAGGAAAATGTTCTAGGCACAGGGAATAGCACATGACAGGGCCTGGCAGGTGTGGACAGTAGGGTGTGTGTGTGTGTGTGTGTGTGTGTGTGTGTATGTGTGGAGATGGGGGCAATGGGGCTGGTTGTTGGAGATGGGATAGGGTAGCCTTGAATGCTGTGCTAAATGATTTTGACTTTCTTTTTCAGCCAACAGCAGGGTGTTGACGTTTGCTGAGCTGGGAAGTGAGCTGATGTGAACAAAGGGCTTTTTCAGATCAAGGTGTCTCCACCACTGTCTTCTCCATTAACTTCCATGGAGAAGACGATACCCAAGACTGTTTGTGCCATCAGGGTCAGTGCAGTGAAGGTTGAGCAAGTGCTTGGACTTGCTTTAGAGTCCTCCATCTGGGAGTGCTGGAGAGTCCTTGACCTGCCTGAGCGTTCGCTGCTACTGCTCTTTTTCACCTTTTGATCTCCCAGTATCTGGAATCTTCCAGTGAAGTTTTCTCTGTGTCCTGCTTTGCTAGACTCCTCTGGGTCAATGGCCCTTCTCTTCTGACCCCTGGGCTACTAGGGCAGACCCTCTGGGCCCCGTGGACTCCCAGCTTGGACATCTCCTCTCCAGCCTGCCCTATGACCCCTAAATTTTGACCGAAGGAGAGCAGCATAGCTCCTGGAGGTTGGGGTAAGTCAGGAGTGACAAATATACCCTCTAGTTTGCTGTAACCACAGAATCCTAGATATCAGAGTTGGTTTAGCTCACACTCATTTTTTTTCAAATTCATGGTGCCTATTTAAAAAATGACACTTCCCTCCTCCCATTGCAGTAGCAGTACATATTTATTGTATAATGTGAAGAAGATGGAAAAAAATAGTGAAATAACAGCCAACCATAATTCCATAACCCAAAGACAGCCATTGTTAACATCGGGTATATTTCCTTACAATCAATCAAACAGACATACACAAAATACACACACATCTATCTACATGTAAAATACATGTAATTGAAATGTTGAATACATGATTTTGTATTCTAATGTTTTACCCTCCTTAAAACCATTGCCGATTTATCACATCATTAAACCTTTTTGTAAAAATTTATAGATATTACTTTTAGCAGGTTTTCAAATGTCTTGTCTCAATGCCTCCAATCAGATAGACTAGGTGCCATGAAGCCATACTTGTGATGGGTGCACAGGAAAGTATAGCAGCCTAGCAGAGGGAGGACAATTTCCCATACAGACAAGGGTTACTAGTACAAGTGAAACAATATCATATTATTAAAATAGTATAATATTAAGGGAAAAAGCATATGTTCTACATTCAATATAATTTCAATTGTTTTAAGTAAACACATGTACACGTATGAATATCCATACACTTGAAAAATATCACAAAATGAAATATCATCCTCCAGAATATTAATAGAAGTTATCTCTGGGGGATAGGTTTTATTTTCTTTCTGTATTTTCCATATTTAATACATTTTTTAGTGAGAAAATTTTACATAGCTATATATTAATCTAAGATGTAAACATACCATTGTTTATTTTATTATTGCCCTCAATATTGAGGCTCTTTGGGTCATCTCCAGATTTTTACAATTATAAGTAACACTGCATTAAATATTCATTTATTTGTTCAACCAATATTTGAGAATCTATAGTGTGCCATATATCTTAGTGCATATATCTGCTTATGTTATACAACTCCTATCATGTTACTTATTGAAAACTGAAGAGCAAAGAAACAATGAAGTTAGCTGGGGGTGGAGATGGGTCTGTGCATTCAAACCTTTCATATCTGAGGCTTTCATCTTTGCCAGACCACCACTCCCAAACCTCTAGTGCTCTTTAGCAGAAAGGGGATTCACTTTGGGTATACTAAGTCACAGGTATCCTTGAATAACATGTGGTGCATTGACTGCTTGGAAGCCTCTCTATCCCCTTTCTTCTTCTGTACGAGCTCTTGGGCCAGTGGAACAAGGCATGCACTCTTGTACCCCTAACACTTGTTTTCATGGGAAGTTGTCCTTCCTCTGCTTGGCTGCTTTACTTCCCTTTGCACCCATTACAGGTGTGGCTTCTTGGCACCCATTCTGTCTGATTGATCATGGTTCTTGCTCTCCAGCTTGGTGCCATCTGAGTGGACACATCTGAAGCCCACCTTGAAGATCATCTCCTCCGTGAAGTTTTCCAGATGTTCTCAGACAAAGTTCACAGCTCTTTTTGTGTTTTCTTAGAACCTTGTTTATTGTCCCATTAAGAAAACATACCTTAGTATACCATGGCTATTTATCACTTTTCTCATCTAATAGATGATCAGGGGCAACATATTATTTGCTTCTGTTCCTGACTCTTGGCTTCTGTTTTCTCAACCTAGCTGAAATTCTCTTTACACCACTGCCACCACCCAAGTCCATCATCTTCCACCTGGAAGACTGCACCAGTGTCCTACCTAGCCTCCCCACATCCACTGTGTTTCTTTTACAAACCATTTTCCACACAGCAGGTGGAGGGATCATTTGAAATCATAAATCAGATTGTGCCACTCCTTTCCATGGCCCAACAAGATCTGGAAGACTCTGTCTATCTCTCTGGCATCATGCCAGTAAACTCACCCCTTGCTGTGCTCCACTTCCTCTAATTCCTCATAAATCACTTTTAAAATCACATCATTCTGAGTGATAGTTTGGAGTATTTTCCAGCAATACTCCAAACACTCTCCCTTCTCCCTGAAATTGAGGATGGAATATATTTCCTTATGCCATTGATT
This sequence comes from Dasypus novemcinctus, assembly GCF_030445035.2. Classification (NCBI taxonomy): domain Eukaryota; kingdom Metazoa; phylum Chordata; class Mammalia; order Cingulata; family Dasypodidae; genus Dasypus; species Dasypus novemcinctus. The sequence goes on along the minus strand of NC_080695.1, from coordinate 56,266,552 downwards.
TTGGGTTTGGCCATATGACCTCTATTAGCCAATAGGATGTGAGTGGGCATGACATGGGCAGAGGTTTGGAAATGCGTTGTTGGACTTATCCCTTCATTCATGTGATAGTCATGAGACCATGCCATGGGTAATCTGTGGTCTCAAAAGAATGAGAGATGCATGGAACAGACCCGAACTGAACCAATGGCCTGGAGCCACACCCAGGCTAGACCAGCCAAACCCAAGCCAAATCCATAAACATATGAGCGAGATATAAATATTAGTTACTGTAAACAACTGGTTGTATGCTACACGACCATTATCATGGTATAGTTGACTAATATAGAATGTTTTTCTTCATAGTTTTATTACTTTTGAATTTTTATCATTTCTCATTAGGACATAGTTTCCATGAGAAAAGAGTCATTGTCTATTTTGTTCATTCCATATCTACAGCACCAATAAATACTTATTGAATTACTGAATACTCTGATTACTTAGCATAATACCTGTACCCAATCAGTATATGCTGAATAGAATTGTTGAGCCATCCAATCAGTTTGTGTTGTGTCCTAACCACTATCTCTTTAAACTCTTTAAAAACAAACTTCCATTTTTATTCCCTCTTATGAGAAAAGAGTTTCTTATTTTGATAAGTTTGCAAAACTTCACCTTTATGGTCTTCCTTCCATAAATCCTGTTTATAATGATATAAGACATCCTTGATAACTTTAACAAGTTCTGATGCCATTTTTGGCCAAGATATGTGGTTGCCTGTTCTATCTGATCCAGGATATTTTCTCATGTAAAGTGGTAAAATCAAAATCTTGTTTAAATCCTGGCCATCAGTTTCATAAGCTGAATCATTATCAGACTATTTGTCCATCTCTGCACCAAATAAAAAATCAAGTCTTTTAAAAAAAATTTTTTTAAATTAATAGATCACAAGGAATGTTACATTAAAAAACATAAAAAACACAAAAAACGTAAGAGGTTCCCATATAACCCACTCCCACCACATCATTTTTGTAAATTTTATTTTTTGAAGATATATACATCACAAAAAACTGTTACACTAAAAAATATAAGAGGTTCCTGTATACCCCCCCATCCCCCACCCCACTCCTCCCACACCAACAACCTCCCTCATCATTGCGGCATCCTCATCGCACTCAGTGAACACATTTTGGGGCACTGCTGCAGCACACAGATAATAGTTTACCCTTCAAGTCATTCTTGTACTTGTTCTTCTGGAGGCTGTAGCTGGTGCCTCATCAGGTACAGGCATGGATTCCTTTACTATCATCAGGGATGGGCGGTGTCTCTTTTTTACTTCTATCAAAGGCTTGGAGTTCAAGTTAGGCAAACTTGGACGGACCAAAAACAGTTGGTGCTGAAACTTCTCTCCCCTTTTGTGCCCCTGACAACAGAAGATCCTCCTTGTAAGAATACACACATTGAAAACAGATGATGTGTCAGCTCAGTAATTTAAACCATGAATCTGTACTTGCTTAAAGATGAACTTGTTTGGAAGAAAAATGAGAAAAATGTTTGTGACTGTCCAACAGAGTCCCTGGATAAGTGCATCAATTTTGGTTCTTGGCAGATCTAGCACACAGAAGAAAGGAAAACTGCTGAGGTCAGCAGCAGAGAGAAGCCACACTTCTTATTTTCACAAACACAGTTTTGGGGATGGTAATCATATCTATTAGCCAGGGTGACACCACCGTGGGTCTGGCAGAAAAATGAGCTCTTGCACATTGCAAAATGAGCAAAGTGGAGATCGATAAATCATAAAATTAGTTGAGACATCATCTATCTTTCCTGGCTTTCCCTTTATTCCCACTACAGTCCCTCAGGACACTAATTCATTTATTGCATTTTATCACTGGGAAAACATGTCAAGGTTTGGAGGCTGTGTTCAGTTAGGGGAACAGGGGCAATAGTGTGTGTCATTAATTAGGCAGGTTTGGGGGGTTCAATCCTCACTCTGGTCTCAAGTGACTTCCATAAATTGAGTTTTAGGACTGTTTTTGTGTCTTGTATTACTTCATCAAAAAGGAGTGTTGTTGAAATATGCCCTGAGAGGGAGAGAGAGGGGGACATGTCCGCTCACTCCAAAGAAGCAATAAATTTGGAGACAAACCAGGTGATAAGCGAGATGCAATCAGAGCTGTCTAAAGATTCTTTCTGTTATCTGCATGGAATTGAGTAACTGTGGCAATCTAGAGGCTACAGACCTTGGGAGTTTCTCTATGTGCTGCTGCTGGCTACCTCGATTCTAAGGCAAACATTAACCATATTTTTAAAGTTTCTAAAATCATAACGTAGTTTTCACTGGAAATGTTCATTTTATGTGTGTTTATTACTACATGAAAAGTGTCCTCGAATCATGGAAACATAGTCTTTATTAGAGGTGGGCTTCCACTTATTTGTTGCTGCATAATAAATCACCCCAAAGTTTGGAGGGTTAAGACTAGTTTATTATCAGTTTAATACTACGGGTTGATTAGACTCAGCTGGACGATCTTCTGCTCTGTGGGATGTTGAGTAGGGCTGCAGCCATCTGGGGACTCCAAGATGGCTCATTTACATGGCCACATGGCAGGCTAATTGGTGCTGGCTGTTGACTGGGAGCTCAACAAGAGTTCTCCTTTCTGCCTCGTTTCTCCTCCATGGGATATCTCTATGTGGTTTGGGCTTCTCCCAGCATGGTGGCTGGGTTACAAGAGGCAAAAAGAGAAAGTTGCAGCCCTCTGAAGGCTTGGACTCAGAAATTCCAGCACAACCCCTCCATTACATTCTATTGGTCATAGCTGGTCACAAGGCCAGCCTAGCCTAAAGTGGAGGGGAAACCAGCTCCAGTTTTTCATGTGAAGAATGGCATCTATGTCGGGGACCATCTTTGGAAATTGGGCACCTACTGATGTCTGGTGCAGTGTCTAACATGGACCCTCTTTTGTTGTCATCCTTTTGTGCAATAAAATAACTCCCTTCCCTTCTTCTCTTAACATCTGGATTTGGCTAAGCAAGGAAGGAGTCTATTGCTAGAAGGGAAAGGGCTGTATACTCTGAAGAGAGGAGTAGCTAGTGTTTCCAAAAGCTCATATTAAGCCTGTCTGGTCCCTTCAAGTTCATGGACAAAACAGGAACAACTCTTCATTCTCCTGCCCACCCCTTCAAGTCTATTTCCCTTGGATTCCTCATCTCGGTAAAAGCCGTTGCCTTGCTCAGGGCCTTGAACTTGGAGTCATCCTTGATTTTCTCTTTCTCCCACATTGTACATCTTGGTTTGTGGCCAAGATATATCTACACACCATCTACTTGTTTAGTGCCACCACTTTAATTCAAGCCACCATCCCATCTCCTTTAGGCTAATCCAAAAGGTCTCTAAATCAAGAGTCTCTGCTTTACTTCCTGGAGGTCAGTCTGTTCTTCACATAACAGCTAGAATGATCTTTAGACTAAACATAATCAGATGATGTCACTCCTCATCACACCCCAGCTTGTAACACTCCAGAGGCTACCTATTGTGCTCAGAATAAAACCCAAACCATTTGCCATGGTCTATGAAGTCTTTGTGATTTGGCCCCTGTCTACCTCTTTTAGCTCAGCTCTTGGCACTTTTTCTCCTGCCACACTGTACTTCTTTCTGCTCCTCGATTATACCAAGGTCACTTGTACCTCAGGGCGCTTGCACCTGTAGTGTCTTCTGAAAAGCTTTAGGCTCTGGGAATGCATAAAGTGGAAGTCCCTGCTCTTATGGTGCTTTCAAAGATGGGAGACAGCAAATAAGTCAACACAAGGTGACACGTCAAGAGATGGTAAAGCATGAAGATAGAAGAAGTGGGGTAAGGGGATTGAGAATGATGAGAGGGGCTGCCTCCATTTTGATGGGGTGGTGAGAGAAGGCTTCACTGAGGAGGTAGCTTTGAGCAAAGACCTGAATAAACCAAGGGATGAGCTATAAAGGTGTCTGCAGGCAAGTGGGAGAGGACTGTGCTATTGCAAAGACTCCAAGATGAGCAAGTACCTGCAGGACTTGGAAATGGTGGCTATTGCCATAGAACATGCAATATTAGAAGACTTCTATAGCCAAATGCAGAAGTCACACAGGTGAAGCCACAGGGAAACCACTAGGGGGGTTATATGAGGAGGGATCTTCCTTTTAAAGAAAACCCTGAGATGCTTGTGCACAAAGGAATCTTTATTGACTTGAAGGGAAAGGGCCTGTCTGCAGCCTTGTTCTGGTCTGCCCAGCTGCCTATCCGTGTTAGGTTCAAGTTGAGACTTTGCCAGTGTGATTTCCCTGTAAGAGCAGATGCCTAATAGGAAGGCAAAATGCCAGTTCTGTTGATAATGAAATCTTCTCATCCTTGTTGGCACTTTTGAAAAGGACAGAAGCCATTCTGATCTTTTATTCTGTCATTCCCCAAGAAGGAGTGTCAGAAAGCTTCCAGCATCTGGGGTCAGATGGACGTGGCTTTGTACTCTGCCATGCTTTTTCCTCCTAGGGGATTTTGGTGAGAGCTGCTGGAATCTGGACTGGAGTGGGGCCGGTGGTGATGTTTGGATTTGGGTTATTAATGCTTCACATTTATTGCTCTTTCATTTCTATTTTTAAATTTTGTTTCATTTCTTCTATATGCCAAATGTTTACATGGTTCCAAATGAAAAACTACATTGAAAAGGTATCTTATTTGCAGGACTATACAATGATGGGGTATGGGGTGAGTGGTCGGTCCTGGTGGGGAAGAGTGTTTTATTCCTGATATTGTTTACAATTGGCAGTTCATGGTAATAATGAAAAGCAGATGACCTTCAGTTGCTTTTTATTTTTCATTTCATGATGATTATTTTCATTCCTATGACACTCAACCATCTCAAATAGTTTTAAAAATAAAGTTTTATTTTGGAATAAGTTTAGATTTACAGAAAAGTTGCAAAGATGGCACTTTGCAGAGAATTCCATGTTTACCCTTCATTCAGCTCCTCTAATATTAGCATCTTATATAACCATGGTACATTTGTCAAAACTAAGAAAATAATATGGGTACCACACTAGTAACCAAACTACTGACTTTAAACAGATTTCACCAGCTTTTCCACTAATGTCTGGTTTTTCTTTCTTTCTTTCTTTCTTTTTTTGTTTTTTGACCTAGGATCCAATCCAGGACACTACATTGCATTTTATACTCAGTTTTGTTATTGGTTTTCAATTTCTCTACAGACAATGCACTGCACTATATGTACCTGGCAGGGCACACCACTCGTACTGCCCCCAATCCTAGTTGATCCATTCCTCTTCCATCCCTATGACCTTCCATCACCATGACCTTCCATCACAATGACTTTCCATCCTTGTGACCTGCCATCACCATGACCTTCCACCCCTATGACCTTCCATCACTGTGTACCTTCCATCCCTGTGACCTTCCATCACCGTGACCTATCCTCCATATGACCTTCCATCCCTATGACCTCTAACCCTGTTATTTCTCAGCCCAAGGGAATTATTTCCTTGTGCCTTATCTTTCCATTGTTCCATTATGCTAATACAAACACATATATATTCTTGTCTTTCCCACTTCTTTATACAGAACTGTATACTCTCTTCTGAACCTTGCTAATTTCATTTAAAAGATATAAACTAGAGACCACTCCATATTGGGGCAGAGAGAGCATCTTCATTCTTTCCAAGTGATTTCACAGTACTGTGGATATACCATAGTTTATTCAACCAAGCCCCTGTGATGGACATTTGGGTTGTTTCTATTCATTGGGTATTATAATACTTCAGCGAATCAGTTGCAGTTTGCTTAAGGACAAAGAGAAGCTGGGAGGGAGAAAAGTAGTATTAATTTGAAAATCCATAGGGAACGGCATCAAGGTGCCTTTGCTGTGGGAACTTGAGGACCCCCAATAATTTATCTTTCCTCCTCCCTAAGGGATTGCTCCTTCATTATGGCCCTGACTGGGTGGCAGATTTGGAAGACTATGCCCTTGGTGACACTTAGGTGAGGCGTAAAGATACACACTAGCATTTGCTTGGCAACAGTTGTTGGGGAAAAAATTTACGCCAGTTCAGGAAATGGACTTCAGTCAATAAGACCTTCAGTGCAAATATTCTCTTGGAATAATTCATTAGCTCCCTGCAGACCCTGTGGTCAGGCACAATTAGAGTCTTCTCCCACAGAGACCGCGTGCCGTTTAACAGGCTGGGGCTACAGCCTGCCAAATGGAATTGAGGTGGCCGAGGGGACTTCTGTGAATTAAAGAAGGGGAAGATGGAACTAAGGGAGACCCCTTGATGAGGGGCGATACACAAAGGCTGTGCATCTAGACAAACCTGGGTCTGAATCCATGCTCTGCTGGTGACCTTTAAGCAAGTCACTTTACCTCTTAGAGCCTCAGTTTCCCCATCTGTAGGATGGGGGTAAGGATTGCTGTAAGATTTAGGAGAGAAGTAATATGTAAAGCGCTTATCTTGATGTCCTGTTGTGGCAGCAATAGCCACAAAGCAGGTGGTAGTAAAGATGAAATAAGAGAGCATGTCAGGTGCTCATAGTAGGTCCTCTTTCCTCTGCTCCCCTCCCCCCACATTCCATCTCTCTCTCTCTCAGGAATCCTGCCCATGCAGTCTACTCTCTGAATTCAAAGCCAAAGGATAATAACTTACATTCATTACACACCAGCTATGTGCCAGGGGCTGGTGTGTGATATTAAGTACATTATATGCCTCACCCTTTTCAATCCTACAACAATCCTAAGGTATGTAAATATGATGTCCATTATACAGTTAAGACAGCTGAGGCCCAGGGAGGTTCAGTTCCTTCTCAATGTCACACGGCATGTAAGTACAGAGTTGCAGTAGAAACCCAGGACTGTCTGACTCTACAGTCTGTGGCTTTAACCTCTCTGCTACAGGGCCAGTTGAGAGAATGCAAGTAGAGATGGGGCCAAGCCTTTTAATTTCTGAGCAGACAAACCAGAAATCCCAGGTCTGCACCCCAGTGGAGTGTGATAGATTGAATTATTTACTTCAATTTAGTTATCTTCTTAATCTGAATTCTCATTCCTGTGGGTATGGACCCATTGTAAAGAAGATCTCTTGAACATAATTGCTTTTAGTTAAAGTGTGGCCCAACTGAATGAGGATGGGCCTTAATCCAGATTCCTCGAGTTTCTTATAAGCAGGAGACATTCAGATCCACAGAGAGGAAGCCAAGGGCAGGGGCTGCAGCCAAGTCTACAGACCCTGGAAGAGGAAGGAGAGGACATCACCCTGGGACAGGAAGGCCAAGGAACCCAAGAATCACCAGCCCGCAGCAGGCTTTTGAGCCGATGCCTTGATTTGGACTTCTGGCCTCTGAAGCCATGAGCCAATAAGACCCCACTGTTTAAGCCAATCCGTTGTGAGGTAGTTGTCATATCAGCCTACAACCTAAGACAAGTGGAGTGAGAGAGCGTCTTTCTGAGTTGGAAGTGGAGCCATGTGAAACCATGAGGAGATCAAGGGGGTTGGGGGACCCATTCCTGAGGGGTCTGCGATGGCCAGAAAGAACTCAGCCATCTGGGGGAGCACAAATACCTCCAGGGAGCTAATCCTAGCCAACCTGTCCATGCTTTAAATGTTCTTGGCTCTCCAGCTGATCCGATATGATGGAGGGTATTTAGCACGTCTGCATTCCGAATCTACAGACTGTCTGATTGAATTGATTGCTTGCCCAGTTTTGCAAACATTTTCACTTTGGTTCATTCCAAGCATTTCACTGAAATGCTCGAGGATGGTTATGTTCCCATCAAATGCTGATGGACACATTTGCATCGAGAGTCTTTAAGTGCCCAGCTCTGAGCTAGCCACATAGGAGGAGGTACTGTCTGTCATCAGGGTGATATGATCTAGTTGGCAGGGGGTAAAAGGGGAGGGGGGAATCTTAATAACATGGAACAATTTTCTCTATTTTGGCCCCGCAAAAGGATTGCATTTATTTAACCATGACTTGGTATTATCCTTCAATTTTGCAGTTGGTATATGTTTTGTTTTTGGCTCTTGCCAGCATAATGTCGCAAAACCAACCTTCCCCAAACTCTGTGGCACAGAACGATGAGCATGCGTTTAGGTCATGCACCCAGGAGAGGGCCGGGGAGGCTCCGATAAACTCAGCTGGGATTGTGCCTGCAGCTGCTGGTCAGCTGGGGGTCTGCAGATTGAGGCTGGGCTCAGCTGGTGGTTTTGCTGCAGCCTGCAAGTCTGTGGGTAAACTGAGTCAACTAGACTCCATGTATCTCTCACTCCCTTCAGACCAGTTGAGGCTTCTCCTGTTGATAGGAGAGATGTAAGAAAGCCCATCCAGCTGTACAAACACACCTAAACCCCTGTCTGTGCCATGCCTTCATCTCATTGACCAAAACAAGTGATGCGACCAAAGTCAAAGTTAAGAGAGGGAGAGAAGCTACCAAGTTATATGGCAAAGAGCATGAGTTCATGGAGGGGAGAACACAGAAGAAGTTACAAGAAGTAGTCATGAAAGACTCATGGTACATTGATGCTGTTGGGAGCGTTGCCTACTTCGCTCCCCAGTGTTCTTCAGGTATCAGCACCAAAGAGCTGTGTTTTTACTGCATGGGTGCCACCTTGTGTTTCCTTCTTTGCTATGGATAACAGGAAGCTCAGAATCATATTTTCGCTCATCTCTACCTCATGACTGTAATAACCATTCTTGATGCTGACCCTGATTCTTATCTGCTATGAACCGCTCCTCTGCTAATTCTTGCTGGCTCATCCTGTCTTCTCCTTCCAAGATATCCTTTTAAATTTTATTCTGTTTTATTATGTGGTTTTTGTTAGCATCTACAAAATCCTTTCTGGAATAAGGTGGAGGTATGAATGGACAACCTGAAATGTTGCATGAGGGATACGGATAATTCACTCCACTACATCCATTACTGAATATCCGCTGTGTGCCAGGCTTCTGTACTGGGTCTTGGGGTTATGCAGGTGAGTCTGGCACATCCCCTGCCCTCGGTGTGCTCATGTGACTGTAGGCTGTAGTGGGGTTTCTCAGCCTTGGCTCCAGTGATGCTCTGACTGGATCATCCTTTGTGGTGGTGGTGGCTGTCCTGTGCATCATAGGATGTTGAACAGACTCCCTGGCCTCCACCCAGTGGGGTCAGGAGCAACCCCCACCCCAAGTTCTGGCCACCAAGAATATCTCCAGATATGGCTGAAACCCTGGTTGGAAACCACTGAGCTCTAGGATATGCAGGTACAGGGGGCTCGGGAGCCCAGGCTAGCCAGCTCAGCCAGGGAAAGCCTTGCTAGAGGCTCGACCCATGAGCGGGGGCTGGGAGGGCTGGGGCTGGAGGGGCCGAGTGGGAGGGGAGGGAGAGGTCATTCCCCTCACAGGAAGCAGCGCGCCGGGGCAGGAATGGTGCGAAGTGAAGCTGGAGAGCAGGAGGAGCCGGGCCCTAAAGGTATTGCCGGGCCGGGCGGTGCCACAGTCCTCGAGTGAGTTTACTTCTCAGCCGTCAGGGGGCCTTGGAAGGGGCACTTTTGCTTTGAATTTGCTTGTAGAGAATAGCAGGGTCTTGCAGAAACAAGCCGTCTCTGTAAGACAATGGTAGGTCGTAGGAGCAGGGGCAGCAGGGGCAGCAGGGAGCATCGGGGGCATCGGGGGGCAGCGGGAGACAGCAGGGGCAGCAGGGGGCAGCGGGGGTCAGTGGGGGGCAGTGGGGGCAGCAGGGGCAGTGGGGGCAGCAGGGGCAGCGGGGGCATCGGGGGCAGCGGGAGACAGCAGGTGCAGCAGGGGGCAGCGGGGTCAGTGGGGGGCAGTGGGGGCAGCAGCGGGCAGTGGGGGGGGCAGCCGGGGCAGCAAGGGCAGTGGGGGACAGCAGGGGCAGCGGGGGCAGTGGGGGGGGGCAGCGGGGCAGTGGGGGCAGCAGGGGCAGTGGGGGACAGCTGGGGGCAGCAGGGGCAACGGGGGACAGCAGGGGCAGCAGGGGGCAGTGGGGGACAGCAGGGGGCAGCGGGGAGCAGCAGGGGCAGCGGGGGACAGCAGGGGCAGCAGGGGGCAGTGGGGGACAGCAGGGGGCAGCGGGGAGCAGCAGGGGCAGCGGGGGACAGCGGGGGGCAGCAGGGGGGCAGTGGGGGACAGCAGGGGGCAGCGGGGGACAGCAGGGGCAGTGGGGGACAGCAGGGGGCAGCGGGGGGCAGCAGGGGCAGCGGGGGGCAGCAGGGGCAGTGGGGGCAGCAGGGGCAGCAGGGCCAGCGGGGGGCAGCAGGGGCAGTGGGGGCAGCAGGGCAGCGGGGGACAGCAGGGGAAGCAGGGGGACAACAGGGGGCAGCGGGGGGCAGCAGGGGCAGTGGGGGGCAGCAGGGGCAGTGGGGGACAGCAGGGGCAGCGGGGGACAGCAGGGGCAGCAGGGGCAGCAGGGGCAGTGGGGGCAGCAGGGGCAGTGGGGGCAGCAGGGGCAGCGGGGGGCAGCGGGGACAGCAGGGGCAGCGGGGACAGCAGGGGCAGTGGGGGCAGCAGGGGCAGCAGGGGCAGCAGGGGGCAGCAGGGGGCAGCAGGAGCAGCAGGGGCAGCGGGGGCAGCGGGGGCAGCAGGGGCAGCGGGGGGACAGCAGGGGCAGCAGGGGCAGCGGGGGACAGCAGGGGCAGCAGGGGGACAACAGAGGGCAGCGGGGGACAGCAGGGGCAGTGGGGGCAGCAGGGGCAGTGGGGGACAGCAGGGGCAGCGGGGGACAGCAGGGGCAGCAGGGGGACAGCAGGGGGCAGCGGGGGACAGCAGGGGCAGTGGGGGCAGCAGGGGCAGTGGGGGCAGCAGGGGCAGCGGGGGCAGCGGGGGCAGCAGGGGCAGTGGGGGCAGCAGGGGCAGCGGGGGCAGCGGGGGCAGCGGGGGCAGCGGGGCAGCGGGGGGCGGCAGGGGCAGCGGGGGCAGCAGGGGCAGTGGGGGCAGCAGGGGCAGTGGGGGCAGCAGGGGCAGCGGGGGCAGCGGGGGCAGCAGGGGCAGTGGGGGCAGCAGGGGGCAGCGGGGGCAGCGGGGGCAGCGGGGGCAGCGGGGGGCAGCGGGGGCAGTGGGGGCAGCAGGGGCAGCAGGGGGACAACAGGGGGCAGCGGGGGACAGCAGGGGCAGTGGGGGCAGCAGGGGCAGTGGGGGACAGCAGGGGCAGCGGGGGACAGCAGGGGCAGCAGGGGGACAGCAGGGGGCAGCGGGGGACAGCAGGGGCAGTGGGGGCAGCAGGGGCAGTGGGGGCAGCAGGGGCAGCGGGGAGGCAGCGGGGACAGCAGGGGCAGTGGGGGCAGCAGGGGCAGCGGAGGGCAGGCGGGGGCGGCAGGGGCAGCGGGGGCAGCGGGGTCAGCGGGGGCAGCGGGGGCAGCAGGGGCAGGGGGGACAGCAGGGGCAGCGGGGGGACAGCAGGGGCAGCAGGGGCAGCGGGGGCAGCAGGGGCAGCGGGGGACAGCAGGGGCAGCAGGGACAGCAGGGGCAGTGGGGACAGCAGGGGCAGCGGGGGCAGAAGGGCAGCAGGGCAGCAGGGGGCAGCAGGGGCAGCAGGGGGCAGCAGGGGCAGCAGGCAGCAGGGAACAGCAGGGGCAGCGGGGGCAGCAGGGGCAGCAGGGGGGACAGCAGGGGGCAGCGGGGGCAGCAGGGGCAGCGGGGGCAGCAGGGGCAGCAGGGGCAGCAGGGGGACAGCAGGGGGCAGCGGGGGCAGCAGGGGCAGTGGGGACAGCAGGGGCAGCGGGGGACAGCAGGGGCAGCAGGGGGACAGCAGCAGGGGCAGCAGGGGGACAGCAGGGGGCAGCGGGGGCAGCAGGGGCAGCGGGGGCAGCAGGGGCAGCAGGGGCAGCAGGCCGGCAGCAGGGGCAGCGGGGGCAGCGGGGGCGGCAGGGGGCAGCGGGGGCAGCGGGGGCAGCAGCGGGGCAGCGGGGGCAGCGGGGGGCAGAGGGGGCAGCAGGGGCAGCAGGGGCAGCGGGGGACAGGCAGGGGCAGCAGGGGCAGCAGGGGACAGCAGGGGGCAGCGGGGGCAGCAGGGGCAGTGGGGACAGCAGGGGCAGCGGGGGACAGCAGGGGCAGCAGGGGCAGCAGAGGCAGCAGGGGGACAGCAGGGGGCAGCGGGGGCAGCAGGGGCAGTGGGGCAGCAGGGGCAGCGGGGGCAGCAGGGCAGCAGGGGACAGCAGGGGGCAGCGGGGGCAGCAGGGGCAGCAGGGCGGGACAGCAGGGGGCAGCAGGGGCAGCAGGGGCAGCAGGGCAGCGGGGGCAGCAGGGGCGGCAGGACAGCAGGGGCAGCAGGGGCAGCGGGGACAGCAGGGGCGGCAGGGGCAGCGGGGGCAGCAGGGGCAGCAGGGGCAGCGGGGGCAGCGGGGGCAGCAGGGGCAGCAGGGACGGCAGGGGCAGCAGGGGGCAGCGGGGCAGCAGGGGCAGCAGGGGCAGCGGGGACAGCAGGGGCAGCGGGGGACAGCAGGGGCAGTGGGGACAGCAGGGGCAGCAGGGGGACAACAGGGGGCAGCGGGGGACAGCAGGGGCAGTGGGGGCAGCAGGGCAGTGGGGGACAGCAGGGGCAGCGGGGGGCAGCGGGGACAGCAGGGGCAGTGGGGCAGCAGGGGCGGCAGGGGCAGCAGGGGCAGCGGGGGACAGCAGGGGGCAGCAGGGGCAGCGGGGGCAGCGGGGGCGGCAGGGCCGCAGGGCAGCAGGGGCAAGC